>NC_057350.1:96815493-97144779 GCF_016509475.1 Prionailurus bengalensis | reverse complement strand
AGGATGCCTGTCGGATAGACAATTAAAGTGGCCCAGGAATGACATATCCCCTCTTGCCAACATAATTAAGGTGTATTATTTGTCAGGGAGGTCAACGGTGAACAAATGTCCTAGCAAACTGAGAATGAAAGACAGGGAAGGAGCAGATAATGAAATTCAGGGATGACAAATGACTCGGAGCCTGACACTGTGGCATCTGACAAAGAGAGACATCCAATGACTCTGAAACTTTTCCTCATGCTCTGGAAGGCACTTGGATTGGGTTTTTTTTCTTCCATAAAGGATCGTATGTGTATCATTAATGTCATTCGGTTTCCTTACAGAAGAGTGTACTATTGACAGTTGCAGGGATGCTATAGTCAAGGCAGAATTCAACACGCAATACGGTGTTTGCAATGCCTACTCACGTCAGTGCTCCTTTTGGTAGATGTTTTGTCCTATTGCCCTGGTTTCACAGCCACCTACAATAGCTGGTCTGTCTATACTTCTTCCATTATTTGTTAATGGCCAATTATGCAGCTGAAAGGTTTCAGAGTGACCAAATAGTTGTATCTCATCTATAGGCATGACTTTGGCCTCAGCCAAACGTCCTCCACAACTCAACGTGTGTACACTTCACAAGCAAAGCCATGATTGAGTCATGTCCAGGCAAAAATCTCACAAATTCCCATATTTCAGTTGTTCCCAGATTCCCAAGTCTTAACCGCCCATGGGAATGACACTTGATGACTGCTACTTCTCTGTGGTTGTGTTTTTTGAGTTAGGTTGTTTGATAGACTTGAGTACTGTAGCATAAGTTACTGTACAAGAGAAAGGGTGTTGGCTCTTGGGGTGAGCCAGCTTCCTTTTTTGAACAGACACTTGCTGGGACATTACTCTCTATACCACCCATATGTGTTGCCTCAGGCCTATGGTACTACACTGGGCCATTTACAATCTGGACAGCACAAACTAACCATACACAGCCAACAGTTTCATGACCTTGAGCAAAATGGGACTCACCAATCCAATAATTCTACAATAATGTAGTTACCAATTCGTTTCTGCCTCTGGTATCATTTACTCAACAAATATTTGTTGATCACCTAGTATGTGCCAGGCTCAGAGCTGAATGTGGGGGACAGTTATGACCAAGACAAACATAGTATCTGTCCTCACTGATGTTTTAGCCAGAGGGAAAGACAGACATTAGCCACTACCTACCAAGATAATTCATTATAGTTGAGGTAACTAGCAGGATGGATGTTGGAAAGACAAAGGTCTTTTTCACGTTGATGCACCTTCCAGTCAAAGTGGGGTCATCCCTTCAAATATTTGGTATGAAAAAGCATACTGGTGTTTTTATGCAGTTTGCCAAAGACTAACACATTGAATGTGAAGAATTCAAATCAAATCATGTGGGGTTTTTTTTCAGGTAAGCAAGTACCTCCTCCTCCTTTTATTTTATTTATTTTATTTTATTTTATTTTATTTTATTTTATTTTATTTTATTATTTTTATTTTATTTTATTTTATTTTTTAATGTTTATTTTTGAGAGGGAGGAGTAAGTAGGGGAGGGGCAGACAGAGGGACAGAGGATCTGAAGCAGGCCAAGTGCTGACAGCAGAGAGCCCGATGTGGGGCTTGAACCCACAAACTGTGATGTCATGACCTAAGCCAAAGTCAGACGCTTAACTGAGCCACCCAGGCGCCCCTCCCTCCTTTTATTTTATTTTTTTTTAATTAAAAAAAATTTTTTTTTTAACATTTATTTATTTTTGCGACAGAGAGAGACAGAGCATGAACGGGGAAGGGTCAGAGAGAGGGAGACACAGAATCCGAAACAGGCTCCAAGCTCTGAGCTGTCAGCACAGAGCCCGACGCGGGGCTCGAACTCAAGGACCGTGAGATCATGACCTGAGCCAAAGTCGGCCGCTTCCCTGACTGAGCCACCCAGGCGCCCCCCTCCTTTTATTTTAAATAAAAGGTTTCCTCTGCCATATACCCTGTTCCATAAATATCTTCCATCCTAACCTCCACCAAACTATTGATCTTTACTCTCTAACTTGCCTTCAACATGGAAATCTCAATTTTTTGAGAATATTGGAATTCTTCTCAGTATAAGGGAAGATCCTTTATCTGTAAGAAGATGCTCCAGATATATACACAACTAGCTTGCTGGCCCCTCTTTCTTATCTGCTCTCAGCCCACTCATCACCCCCCTCCCTTCACCTCACTGCTGCCACTCCTCTCCATTCCCTTCCCACTCCCTTCCCCATCTTTTCAGTCACTTTGCCCATACCCCTGAGGCTTTATATAAGTAAGCTAGCCTTTTATAGACATCACCGGCCATTTCCCTTCCACCAATCACAGTAGAGGAGCCTGCAGTGTTTCTCTGCTATGCTTGTCTCTGCTGGTTAGTGATAGGGCTACTGTGCACCGAAAGAGTGGATGGTTCTTGTTCTTCAAAAAGGAGAAGCAAAGGAAAATGAGCTATTTCTGCAACGCACGCAGAAGCCTATACGTCCCAGGAGACTGCTTTTTGGAAAATGAAGGGGTATATTTATGTATGCATTTTTACTATTAACACCTGCAAAATGTCAATTACCAATACCTTGAAGGACTACATCTTTCTTGGTATTTCTGATTTCATTTGCAGGGGCAGGGGGATGTCATTTGTTATTTGGTGGTTTGTGTTTCGGTTTGGGTTTTGCTGTCTTCATTAACAACTCATGGTACAACTCCTTAAGAGACTTTTCTGTACCTCACAATTTAACAAAAAAAACAAACATATTTCTGTTATAACCGGCAAAAACAATTAAACTGTATGAAAATATGTAAATCCCCCCCCAAAAGTCATTTCCCTAGGACGACAGGAAACATCAGTTAAAAAAACAAGTTGAGAACTTAAAGCTAAACACAAATTTACTAATGTGTTAATTGTTCATGAGCATTAGCCAGTTCATGACTTTCAGCCATACATCATCATGTTATGTTATACTGAATATTATAAACAATTCTGAAATAATGTTGAGAGTAGCCACTTAAAAAACCCTGAAAACTATTCACAATGTCTAGAATATAACGTCTATTCCAAACGCGTAATGATAATTATGTCCTATTATCCCAATGGCAACTTAATTTATGTATAATATTATATTTTATAAAGATATTATATAAATTCTATAGTATATAGCATATATATAATTAATTTATATATATTTATATACATTTATTATATACATATACATACATATATTATATACATTTATATATATATGTGTGTGTGTATATATATATATATATATATATATGTATCCTCAACACCTTTCACTAGCTCTTTGGACATTTCCCTAAGTAGGACAATCTCTTATCTCTATTAAATAAGAGAGCATGAATATTACTGCAATGAATAATGCATTGCAACACGTAAGCTTAAATCTAAATTTATATGGAGAAAACTAAGTACAAGTCAATCACTCTACTATCATATCTCAAATTTCTACCTCAACTGTGAAAGTGTGACTGTTTTTGTTTGTTCTTTAAGTAGTTGTTTTTTTGGAGGGAAGGAAAAATTTTAAGTATAATTCTTGAAGTCGTGTTCTGAATGGGGAATTTATAAAAAAATATATGCTCTTTCTCTCTCTCACACACACATACTCTCTCTGTAGAAATTCAGCCTTAATACTCCATACATACATGTCAAGTGCTTCATTACACTTCTAGTAACTGTAAAGTAAAAGTTTCTCTTACCTCCACAAATATTTTATCCCAAAAGAGAAAAAAACAACACAAAAAAACAAGCCTAATAAACAAAGGATCCAAATCTCATAGCCTGTACTTCTCTCAGTGGTATGGGCTACTCACAAAGGAAGCTCTCATGAAAAAACTAAGATGCACTGGGGGGGTTTTACTCACCAGTGTCATTCACCACCAGGAGGACAGTGCAAAACTATCTCATAGGAGAGTTTAACCTATCTGCTAACAAGAGGAAGTCATTCATCGAGAAGTCAGTACTGGTTGTCTCCTTGGCAGTTCATATTACTAAACAAGCATTAGCTGAACTGAAAAGAGGAATTCACATAAACCCACTCTGAGAAGACTCTTCTTATTTCTGGTGAATAGCACTGTGATACTTTACATGTTTTAGCTCTTCATATCCGAAACATTTAAATTGATAGGCCTTTTAAATCTATGACCATGAACTAAGGACTTGCCAATATTTCTAATGGAAGTCTCCAAAAGTACATAACAATACATATATCGACTTCTTGCTTCAATAAGTATCAAGATTAATTGTCTCTGTAAAAGTAAGTAAATATTGACAGAGGTTTCACTCTGGTCCATATTTTCCACTCAGGTCAATAAATCTTGGTATTCACCCCAACTGAGTCAATATCAAATGATTATTAATTCATGGCATATTCGACTAGGAGCCAAAACTACAACTTAACATATAGAAATGTAGTCCTGCAGACCAATTTATGCTCCAAATAAATACATGGAGTGAAAAAGCACTGAATTGTTTCATACACTTAATGGAAAAAACCTACAGTCACAAGAAATATGAAAGAATCTGTTGTTATTCTATTATTTTTGGATTTGCCTAAGACACAATTAAAAAAAAAACTCATTTTGCTTCTTTGCTTCTAAATCCCATTCCTGTTGGTAGTTACTGGTGAGTTTGTATGTAGATCAATGTTTACATGAGAAAAAAAAAAAAGGAAGAGAGAAGGGAAAGGAAAGAAAAATTTAAAAAGAAGAGAGAAGGTAGAAAGAAAGAAGAAATAGAGTTGAAAGAACCAAAGAAGAACTTGGTGAGAAGAATTGGGAGAGACACAAAAACTAAACTAAACTAAACTAAACTAAACTAAAATAAAATAAAATAAAATAAAATGGTAAGGAGAAGAAGGTAATAGAATCAGAGAGAAACAAAATTAAAATATCACCACTGATTAGCTGTGTATTTTTGTAAATTTCAGTAAGAAGATATTTATTTCTTTCCAATATTGCCTTCCATTTAAAAAGATACTTCTGCCCAAATTCTAATGAATTAAACATCATAAATATTCTAGCTTTTCATTCACGATCTAAAATGCAAAGAGCTATTAACTTATATAAATAACTCAAAGAAAATTTAGAGCAAATATTTTTTACGCAGTAAATTTAGGACAAGTTCATTAAAGTTTTTAGGGATTGAGTCATCTCAGGTAATTCTGGGAAGAATAATTAAATATTACTAAGAGGTGGATGGTTCGTATGAAATTATGTCACTCTTTACTTTCTATGAAGGCACACCAACATTTGAAGACAGGCTGTTTAAAAGAACAGGTTCATTAACACTAGACATTGACAAGCCTATCAAAAGAGTTACTGATCTTTACAGTATTCAAGCCCACATATATTCACAGTAAAGCAAGCATCAAGACTGAAAACATTAGCTATTTGATATTACCCAGGGAGGGCTTTACCCATTAGCTGGGCTTTGAGTCCACATTCCTGACGCACTGCATTTCTGCTCCTCATTGCCGCTCTTTCAAGTCAAAACAAGGTTAAAAACATCTGTCTTTGCCTTTCAAAATGTGCTATTAGCCAGAACTTTCTGATTAGTGTCTATATTAACTGAGTACTGTACATTCAATAAAATATTTTTAAATGCAAATTTATCTTAAACATTACATAGTTTCTAAGACTTCTAAGCCATTCATTAGCTTAAATTTACCAACCAAAAAAAGTGAAGGTAACTTAGAGGAACGGGTTACAATGAAACACCTCCAGATATCTGAGACACTCTTTCAAATCACTAGAAGGGTTTTGGAGGTGAAACCAAAATGGAGAGCATCTCATCCAACATCTTTACATTATAAAGAGGGAAACCAAAGTAAAAAAGAAAATACACAGCTAATTAGTAGCAGAAGCAAAATGAGAATCCAGTTCTATTTTACTAAAGATGTACTGTTATCAGTTCTACTTCCTTTACTTCTCAAAATGTTCCAAAAAGCAATTCGGCAGTTAACTATACAATATTACAAATATACAGTATTTCACTAATATCCCCCAACATAGGTGACTTTGAAACATGTAGGATTTTCAACAGAAGCATAAGTTAAGTCTTTCTCCAAAGAACATATATATATTCTTTCTCCAAAGAACATATATATATTCTTTCTCCAAAGAATATATATATATTCTTTCTCCAAAGAATGAATATATATATATATATATATATATATATATATATATATATATATACTGTCCCAGAGATACTACTAAGTGTAATGTAATTTTAGGCATGGAAAGAGGAAGAGCCTAGGAATACAAAATGATAAATTCTCCCTTTGTGCTTTTTAATGATTCTTTAAAAGCAAAAAATAAACAAAGAACAACAACAACAAAAATGATACTGAGCTGAAGCTTGAAAGCAGATGCCTAACTTGAGTGTTAAATAATAATAAAAGTTAGTCAAGGAAAGGAGGTAGCTAATGATAAAGCAGAATAGGCAATAGCACTAAAGCAAGAGAGCTCATGATATATTCCAGAAATGACCAGTTCCTCAACTTAAACATAAAGTATCTTTGAGAAAAAAAGTGAGGGTAGAGGTCAGAAAAGACAAAGCAAGACTGAATCTTTCCAAGTGGTTGGAGTTTATTCTGCAGCTTTATGGTAAGCCACTCAAGGATTAATATGATCAAAATCTCCTTCAAGAATGATCATTTGACATCAGTGCTGACGGTATGTAGAAGAAAATGACCCTGGATACATAAAAATCTGTAGAAAACATTTTTTGATCATCTAAGAGGGAAAAGAGAATGCCTGGATAACTAACAGATTTGGGTTATAAAGACAGAAAAAAGCTATCTCCTGGGACTTTGGCTTGGAATTAGAGAATGAAGAATAGGATTATAAAGTCAAATATGAATTCAGTCTGGAATTCCCATGCTGTAGAAACAAATGTAAAACTGCTTGAAGCAACATAACTTAAACGTAGCCTTTACAAGATACCCTCTGATAGAATCTTATGAAGATGAGCTCATTGCCCCAAATTACAAAACATACAATGAAATATTCCTTCAAGGGAGAGAATAAGCAGACCCAGGGACTCCAGGATTAGCTATAAGCCTGTAGAATAATCTGATAGAGACTGTAAAATAAATTTCCTTACTACTACTACTAATAATTAATAATAATAATTAAAATGTAAAATAAGAATCTAAAGCCAAAAGAAAAAAAAAACATGATTTTTTAATGACAGATTTTTTTGAGAGAGAGAGAGAGAAAGCACAAGCAGGGGAGAGGGGCAGAGGAAGAGAGAGAAAGAATCTTAAGCAGACTCTACACTCAGCACGGAGCCCAACGTGGGGCTTGATCCCATGACACTGGGATCATGACCTGAGCCGAAATCACAAGTCAGATGCTCAACTGATTGAACCATCAAGGCATCCCAATGACAAATTTTTTAAAGAAACAATTTCTTGAGTTTGAAAATATAGTGACTGTAAGAAAACATCAATAAACCACCTAAATTGAAGAGAAGAGAATGGAACACAATGCAGTATAGACCTCAAAAACTCCCCTGAATAAGCCAAAAAGAAAAATAGCAAAGAAAAGTTAAGAGATATCAAGGAGAGGAGAAAATCATCCAACATATGACTAGGACTTCCAAAATGAGTTAAAAGATATTTGAAGAGATAATGGCTGAAAATTTTTCTGAAGTAATAAAAGACAGGACTTGTCAGATTCAAGAATCACCAGGAGACCCACGTAGGAAAAATCAAAATAATTCCACATCTAGATACATTATAGTAAAACTATGGAACACCAAAGACAAAGAGAAGTAATTAGAGAGAAAGTCAAAAAGCAGGTTAATACAGAGAAACTACAATAACAGAAGGCAAGATCCTCAACCCCAGCAGAAGCATAAAAAAAAAATGGAATAATATAGTCAGTGTGCTGACAGGAAATAACTGTCAACCTTGAATTGTGAAAAACTACTATTTAAAAATGGAAAGAGGGGCGCCTGGGTGGCGCAGTCGGTTAAGTGTCCGACTTCAGCCAGGTCACGATCTCTCAGTCCGGGAGTTCGAGCCCCGCGTCGGGCTCTGGGCTGATGGCTCAGAGCCTGGAGCCTGTTTCCGATTCTGTGTCTCCCTCTCTCTCTGCCCCTCCCCCGTTCATGCTCTGTCTCTCTCTGTCCCAAAAATAAATAAACGTTGAAAAAAAAATTAAAAAAAAAAAAAATAAATAAAAAAAATAAAAATGGAAAGAAAATGAAAACATTTTCAGTCAGACAAAGGCAGAGAGTTTACTACTCACAAAACATTGCTAAAAAAAAATACCAAAGAACATACTTAAAAAAAAAAAAAATCATGCTGAACCCAGAAAGAAGGAATAGGATCTAAGAAGCAACAGTGAAAAAATAAATTCGCAAATAACATGTATCAGTCTAAATCATCACTAATTGCATCAATAACAATGACTCGTTCAGAGGTCACAAGATGGCCCCAAAACCTCAGGCAGCAATTAACTTGTAAACTGTGGGGCAAGGAGGACAATCTGAGTTACCGTGTTCCGCAGCACTCACACCTTTCAGAAAGAGGGTCAATATTGTTTAATGTGAAAAGTGCCTATTTTAAAAAATGCAAATAGAATATAGTAGAGGAAAGAAGAAAAATAAAGAAAACTCAATTCTATAGGGAGAAAGAAAGAAGAAAAAAGTAGAGGAAAGAAAGAAAAAGAAAGACGAGAAGGACAGAAAAAAAGAAGGAAGGAAGGAAGGAAGGAAGGAAGGAAGGAAGGAAGGAAGAGGGAGGGAGAGAGGAAGGAAGGAAGGAAGGAAGGGAGGAAGGAAGGAAGGACGGACGGAAGGAAGGAAGGAAGAGAGAGAGGCAGCGGGGAGGGAGGGAAAGAAGGGAAGGAGGAAGGGAGGAAGGAGCCAAAAGCAAAGCAATTTTACAACAGAAAATAAAATGAAAGAAATAAATCCAAACAGATCCCTAATCACGATAGGTATATATGGACTAGAAAAAGAAAAAGGACAGATTTTATTTAAGAAACAAAATCCAACTGTATGTTGCTTAAGAGAGATACATGCAAAAAGAAAAAAGACTCAGATAGTTTGCAAGTGGGCAAAAAGAGATATAACCGAAAGAAAGCTGAAGTAGCTGTATTAACATAAAACTAAGTCAACTTCAAAGCAAAAGTCAATATTCCCTAATTATTACAAATGACAAAAGGAAAGCTCTGCCAGGAAAATACCATATTTTGGATTTGTAGGTACTTAATATCTTAAACTCCAAAAGCATGAAGCAAAGATTGATAAAATTACAATAAGTAATTTTAAGTTCACAATCCCAATGGCAAAATTCAACACATCTCTCTCAATAATTAATAAAGACAAGTGATGAGGAACATAAGATTTGAACAGCATAGTTGACGTTTGATCTAATGAATATATAGAAAAGTCTGTACCCAAAAATTATTTTTCCAGCTCCTGTGATGCATTCGTAAGATTTGCCACATTACCCACAAAAAGCACAGTATAATAAACATCAGTGACAAAAATCTAACAAATATCATATGCTTAGAAACCTTTTAAAGCATATTAAATAATATGTGGGTCCAAAGATAAATCATTTTGAAATTATAAAATATTTTAAACTAAAAATATTGAGAACATTAAATATCAAAACTTGTGGAAAGTGGCTTAACCAATATTAGAAGAAATTTATAGTCTTAAATGTTTATATTAGAAATGAAGCAAATGAAAACCAATGCATAAGGAGTCAATTTAAAAATTTAGGAAAAGGCCAGCGGAATAAAAAAATTATAGGTTTTTTTAAAGAAAAGAGAAGACACCTATAAAACTAATAAAACACAAAACTTTGGCATTGGATTGATAAAAAAAGAAAGAGGCAAAAATAAAAACATAGTAATTTAAAAGGAGACATACAGAAACAGAGATTTTTAAGTGCTTAGCCAAATACTATGAACAAATTTATGCTAATAAATTTGAAAACCTAGACAAAAGAATAATTTCTTAGACCAATAAAACTTACTAAAGTTGACTCAAAAAGAAGCAAATCCAAATGTACCCAATAAAAAACTTAATGTCTGTAATCAAATTAAATGTAATATGTAACTGGTTCCCAAAACACATTAATCTAGTATGAAAGAGGAGTTTTTAACTAACCTTTAAGTACCAGTAATCCCATTTTACAAAAACTATTCTGGAGAACAGATGGAGAAAGTAGCAAGTCATATCCATTTAAAATATAATGGGATTTTTAGTGAAGCCTGACAAACTGATCCTAACACTCATATGGAAGTACAAATGACTAAGACAATTGTGGAGAAGACAAAAAGATTTGCCTTACAGATGTCAAGACTAACTGTAAAGCTGTGGCAATTTGAAAAATCGGTGTTAATGGCATCAGGACAAAGAAAGAGACCGATGATCGGAATAGAGAGCCCAGAAACAGACACACACACTTGTGGGAACCTAGAATATGAGTGGATGAAAGTGAATTATTGCATAAATAGACCCAGAACATTAGTTAGCCATACAAAAAAGGATAAAATTGGATCCCCACCTAATACACAATTTTTTTTTAATTTTTTTTTAACGTTTATTTATTTTTGAGACAGAGAGAGACAGAGCATGAACGGGGGAGGGTCAGAGAGAGGGGGAGACACAGAATCTGAAACAGGCTCCAGGCTCTGAGTTGTCAGCGCAGAGCCCGACGCGGGGCTCGAACTCACCGACTGGGAGATCATGACCTGAGCCGAAGTCAGCCGCTTAACCGACTGAGCCACCCAGGCGCCCCACAATTTTTTTTTAAACTGAAACTCAATCGCCTGCTATTCGAAGTGTGAAAGGTATAATCACAAACTGGGATTAGGTGGCAAATTTTAAGACGCACATAAACCATGACCCAGCAATTTATCTTCTAGGTATTTATTTACCCTAGAAAAATTTTCATACATTTTCATAAGACAGTCCAAAAGAGATGCTCAGTACAACGCTGGTTTTGATAGCAGAAAAGCAGAAACAGCAAAAGCAGCTCTTTATAAGAGGAACAAATTAATCACCTGTGGTGTATTTATGGAATGGAGTGTTATGCAACAGTTAAAATGAATGAATCTTTTGGAAATTTATTAGCATGAATTAATATCAAATACAAAACGTTTTAGTAAAAAAAGCAAAATGAAAAGCAAATTATGCACAGATCCACTTATGTACACTTTTTAAACATACCAAAAGGTTATACATAGTTTATTGTAGGACATATGCAGTGAAAGTATAAACATGAAGGTGGAAATACCTCACACCTACTCCAGGATATTAGAGAAGAATAGGTTTCTAACTACATCTCTTATGTTTTATTTCTTTCTATTTATTTCTTCCTATTTGGTCCTTTCTATCTGTTTGTTTCTATTTATTTCTGTTAAGAGAAAATATGCAAAATCTTAATATGTGGATACATATTCTATCCTATTCTTTTTCATGTACTTGAAGCATTCATAATTGAAAATAAAACAAATTATTAACATATATACCAAGAGAAAAGAAAACAGACATTTCCACTTAAAAATCCTGCCCACCTGATGGTTTCCTAGACTCAGCCTTAGAGCCACTCCAGACATTTGCCAACCAAAGTTGATCCACCCAGGACAAGCATCCTAACCAAGGAACCTGGCATTTCTTCCAGGTTTTGTGGGTATGGACTATGGATTATACTAGAAAAAGCCTTCAAGGGGGTGATTTCCAGACCAGGACTCCAAATATCAATAATTACAATAAATAAATTATACACACACACACACACACACACACACACACTTAACATCACCTCACAAAAGAAAAACCATTCTAAAGAAAAATTTTAAAATATCCTCAGAATAAATAAGTCTTTTAAATGAAATCAATTTATCTTATAAATAACTACGTTTTTATCATCTTTCTCATTTTGCCTTAGAACAGTGAAACCTTCCTAATAATAGACCAGAAAGAGACCATACGCCAACGTTTGGGGAACACTTGTCTAGGAACATCCTCGGCATTCAGTTACCAGCCACGGCCTAGCCAACCAACAAAACCAGCATTATGGGATGACAATGGCAGCGACCTCAAGTACATTTCAGGGATTACATGATACCTTTTGCATTTTCTTCACCAATTCTTCCAGTTTCATGTTCCAGTGAGAAAGAGAAGCTGTCCAACACTAAAAGGACAATGTGCTGTGACTCTCGTCACATTCATCGACTGTCAATTACGAAAAAAAAGTTATTATTCTCTTGCTGGTTCAAGAAGTAATGTAATTGCGTCCGTTTTTGCGATGCCTTGCCTTGCTTTTGTGCAGCTCAGTAGATGATGCACAGACCATATTTAAACATTTAACCACACTTTTATTTGGGACTAGCATCCTTAAAAATACTTATTAATTTTTCCAACGTGATGCATTAATATTGTCTTCCATTCTCCTCAGCACAGATATGCTTTCAGTTTTCTGGGGTCAGTGGCATAACTCCACCAACTTTGAAGAAGAATTTGAACGGAAGAGTTATTTGAAAGGAAGAGAATATGAAAGGAAGAGTTGCATAATGTTGAAAATATATATGAGGATACTTGGGGTTTGCAGCTAAGTGGGGGTAAGAAGAAGTTGGGAGGCAAGAAATGAGCTCTTTTTTTTAATTTTTTTTAACGTCTATTTATTTTTAGGACAGAGAGAGACAGAGCATGAACGGGGGAGGGTCAGAGAGAGGGAGACACAGAATCTGAAACAGGCTCCAGGCTCTGAGCTGTCAGCACAGAGCCCGACGGGGGGCTCGAACTCACGGACCGCGAGATCATGACCTGAGCCGAAGTCGGCCGCTCAACTGACTGAGCCACCCAGGCGCCCCAAGAAATGAGCTCTTTATGAAAAGCAAAATACCGCTGAGTCAGTAAATTCAGTGACAACATCAGTCAAATTGGTTGTATGACAGCACAACCTGTTGAATAAGTGGGTCACTTTTCTATTTACTCTTGTGCCCCCAATTTCAAAGCCATACAGGTTTAGCCAGTCTCAGGCTTTGTCATCCACAGAAGATCACTCAGGAATCACATATAAAAATCTCTGCCCTTGATGTATTTTCTGTCTAAATAGGAAATGTAAAATAACTACTTGTGATAAGCACAGAATCACAAAATGATGTAAAAGATCAAGGTAAATAGAGCTATTTAACATATATGTGTTGAATACTACTATTATATAATACTTCCTATCTATAATACTAGTTTTGGAGAAATAATATTAAATGGAGTAACCATTGAAAATTATCCAAATTTAGAAACATAAGCATACCCATCTCTCTTTTCATATTTTAATAGAGTAGAAAGCAATAGTTAGAACAATGTGCAATCTTGCTATTCAACTATTGAAACTTTTGCGAATATGTGTTTAAGGCACCAGATCCTATCACTGTTCCTTTGCTTGCAACCATACCATGCAATTCATTCATTCATTCACTTAAAAAGACATTGGAGCTGGACATTTGGAGCTCAAAAACAGAGCTCACGGTTAGGTTATACGTTATAGTTTATTTGATCAAGTAGCACGCCTTATAAAACCTGACTCTAAATATCTGTGCAACACTATGCATCTTATTTTCTTCACCTTTGAAATGAATAATTGAACTTTCAATCTCTCAGAAGACCTGAATGATGCTTCTCTCATCTGGGACAGCACCTGGAGCTCCCCCTAGTAACAAAACCACAAGCTGCCTCCTTCACTTTGCAGCTCCCTTCGAATCTGATGATGAACATTGCACTCTGCTTTAAGCAGTGTAACATATTCTTAACAAAAAAACACACACACATATATATATATATATATATATATATATATATATATATATTCAGGGCAAGCTCCTCAGATGGAAAATGATTTAAACTGTAGTAACATTTGACTGTGTATATAATGCTGTGTGAAACAGAGGCAACCCTGACATTTTATGAATAGGGAAAGGAGCAAGCATGTTAAAGAAGGCTTGACAGCAAGAATGAGAGAATGAAGATTCCACTTCAGCTGTTGAAAGCCTAACAAGATAAAGACAGGCAGGAAAGACTCTCCTTAAACGTGATGAAATAAGGCCTGAAGGGATGGAACGCTAGAGAGATTGACGAGTATACACTTTGAACAGAAGATGAATGCGTTCAACCTGACAGTAACATGTGGTTAAATTAATCAAAGTACCCATAGCCTTAAACGGTAGGAAAGCATACAGATTTATGCAGCAATCACCTTTGGTGGTAGGTAAGAAGTTTGAGATAGCCCAACCAGGTGGAGTTTTTGAGAGAAAATAATTGTGATGATTATACAGCCTTCTCATAACACAAAAAACGTGACTACTGGTGGCATAACAGTCTTCTCTGATTTCCTTGTATTTTATTTCCTCCACTTTACAGTATAAAACAGGGACTAATAGCAGTTCCTACTGCCCAAATGGTGTATTTAATTTTAAGTGATTTTGTTCTTGTGATTCTTAATGATGAATTTTTGAGAGGGAACATCTTCAGAAAGTAAGCCTATTGGTAAAATTAAGAAGTTGAGAGTCAACACTGCTCAGTTCTTCCTCTCAAGCTCCCAAAGGCATAGTACCTCCAAAATACAAAGCCCACACTTTGCTTCACTTTTTTTTTTTTCAATTTGAGACAGAGGCACGGGGGGGGGGGGGGGGGGGGAGGGGGAGGGCAAGCGGGGGAAGGGGCAGTGGAAGAATCCTAAGCAGGCTCCATGCTCAGCGGGGAACCCGATGACCCTGGGATCATGATCTGAGCCAAAATCAAGAGTTGGATTCTCAACTGACTGAGCCACCCAGTCACCCCAAACTCAATCCAAGCCACTCTGCCTTGCAAAAATGCTTCTCATGAAGTCAGATGCCACAAGTTCTAACTGTTAAGGACACTATTAAAGCAGGGAACAGATTAAAAAATATCTTCAAAACTTTCTCAAGGATAAGCATTGAAATAAATTAGCCTTTAACTAACTAAAATGGCCAGCTAATCAGAACACCCCACTGAATATACTCATCACTGAAGTCTTACTGTATACCCTTGAAATCTTCCTCCTTTCATCTACCAGCATTAACTAAGTAAAAGCATAATCTTTAAAGCAGTTATTTTTCAAGCAAAGGTGGAGGCTAGTGATGGATCCTAAGGCAACTGTATTTTATAAAATCTCCACATCTGGCAATTCTGATTCCTCCTGCTGCTCCAAATTTCCATCTGAGAATCACTGCCTTACTGGGAAGAAAGCTTTTCTTTATATATTAAACAGTCCCACCCATGGTGCCATTCATCTCCAATTTTCTCATTAAAATTTTTCTCATTGATGGTAGAAGGAATGTAAAAGAGTTGATACATGGCAATAGTGAGGATGGAAAAGAAAATCCCATTTGAAGGGCCCCTGGGTGGCTCAGTCCGTTAAGCATCCAACTTCGTCTCCAGTCATGATCTCTCAGTTTGTGAGTTCAAGCCCCATGTCAGGCTCTCTGCTGACAGCTCAGAGGCTGGAGCCTTCTTCGGATTCTGTGTCTCCCCCTCTCTTTGTCCCTCCCCCACTTGCGCTCTGTCTCTCTCTGTCTCTCAATAATAAATAAACATTAAAGAAAATTTTAAAAAAAGAAGAAAGAAAATCCCACTTGAAACTCACATTTGATTAAATCCCTCCTGTTGTAGCATAGTCACTTTTCCCCTTCTATGAGATGGATTTGGAAGACACTTGGTCACCATGCTTCTCTTCATAGTCCTTCATACAGTTGAGGACAGTTCTTAAGTCACCTCTAAACCTTCTCAATACCCGTAATCCTGATTCCATTCATCTTTTTTCATCAGTGCTGTTTTCCAACCCGTTAATCATTTTCATTGCTCTCCTCTGGACCCTATCCAAGTTCTCCACGTATCTTTAAGCTTCTGTGAAATATGTGACCGGTTTATAGCTTTGATAAGACTGGGTGGTAGAAAAGGTAGAATCTCATCACAACAGACTATAAATGTATATGGGGGGGGGGGGAGCAAGAATGAAGGGGCAGTGGTATGGGAAATTTCAATGTTAATATAATATTCACTTAAGTTTTTATTTTTTGTAATTATTTCTAAACACAGCACATTAAAATATTCCAAGCCACAATTAGTCTTTATTATATATGGACATCTTTTCAGTGCCAATCCATGCCTGGTTCTTTTAAGGAACAGAGAGAAGATACTACATTTTTTTAAAAGGTTTGTTGTTTCTTGAGTGGAAATAGCTTTTCAATTACAAAGAAGTGCCACTATGAAAGAAGTATCCATGAAAGATGGAGAAACAAGAGTACATCTGTCGTATATCCAACATTCATTCTTAAAAACCAATTTAGTGTTTATTTTATTTTTGAGAGAGCGTGACAGAGCACAAGTGGGGGAGGGGCAGGGAGAGAGGGAGACACAGAATCCAAAGCAGGCTCCAGGCTCCGAGCTGTCAGCACAGAACCCCACGCGGGCCTCAAACCCACGAACCTGTGAGATCATGACCTGAGCTGAAGTGGGACGCTCAACTGACTGAGCCACCCAGGCACCCCTTATTCTTTCTATGGCTTTCCAAGTGAGGCTAAGTGGTCTGATCCTGAATATATTGGTAGTTTGGATACTGCTCTCAACAGTCAGAGAACTGTGAGCCAGTTGTTCCCAGAAGCCCTTCAGTTTCAAAACCATTAGCCAGGTTGTACTTATAGGAAGCAGCATGGTACAGTGGCAATGATTGGTGGCCAGCCACTTACAAGCTAGGAACTTGCAGCAACTTGTGACTCCTCTTTGAGCCTCTGAGATAATAATAGAACTGCATCATAGAACTAATGTGAGCATTTGGTGAGAACAGGGCCAGGCACATAGTGTCATAATGACACTGCCAGAAAAGGAGTTGACTACAGTTGTAAGTCATGAGCATGGAAAGCAAACGGGGACATGCAAATCTATCCCCCTGGATATATGCAACTGTTATACCAGGGCCTTTTCAAACAAGAGAAAGAACAGTGGTTATGGGAAAAGTAAAGAGCAAAGAAAAAGCTGCCATGGTCAATGGCAGAATATCGCACCACTAAAAACACATCAGGTATCTGCAGAGTCTAACAGGAGCCAACTGGAATTCAGCAGATAAGCAGTTGCCTCTAAGAGACTTAAAGATTCCCTGGAAGAGAGACACCACACCCGTCTTTGGAAATATATTCCCATGTTAGAACCAGACATGCATGTGGAAATTATTATTATCTCTTGGCTGAGGGCTTGAGTTATAAAACATTTGTGGTGTTTGTAACCTAGAAAAAGGGATTTCCTCAAATTTGCTAAAGCTGTCTCATTTGTTTTTAAGGATCACCGTTATCCACACCTCATTTGAGACCAAGTGAATTGTCAAGTTAACATGTTTTTGCAGGAAGCCAATTCTGTTACTTCCTTAAAGAGAAAGCTGCTCTTCTGAGGGTTATCAGCAAGCTCTGCTCTGGCTTTCTTGTGCCAGGTGCCCTTCCTGACTGGCCATTTCCCCTCAGGCTGGAGATAACCCTGCAATGACTCCAAATTCTTTCATTGGGTATCTAATTCCATCTCCATCATAAAGCCTTCCCCAAGAACGTGGTTGGACCTAACCAGTTCCATGTCTTGGAGGAACCAAGCCTAAGATCCCAAGCAGACTTTTGGTTGAATTTTGGTGGAAAATCCAAATCATGTGACAATCAGAAGGAAAATAATGGCACTTTCTTGATTCCATTTTCTAAACATATAGTAATGAATACATATTTATAGGTAGCTGTGATGACTACTGAAAATTTTTCTTTGGAACCCATATAAAATAGATTATATTCCATAAAGCACAGCCAATTGTGCATAAACCTTAAGAAAGATTTTGGCCCCCTATCCCTTAAAACTATTATCCTATTACTTTCCTTTTGCCTGCCACTGTCTCCCCACCCCCCCCCCCCCCCCCCCCCCCCCCCCCACAAAAGAGTCTATAAATGCACTGGTCAAAATGGGCAGAGTCTTTATCTCCTTAAAGATTTGCAGTCTGATTTTGCAATTTCTTTCAGGCCAGCATTGTTCTCCCCATCTACCAATTCACGTTTTATTTCTCCCGCCTCCCTTCTTCCCACATACGGTCAGCAACCAAGTCCTGCTGATTCCTATTGCCACAGCCTAGTCCAGGTCCTTACCATTAACTCCTAGTGCTTCTTTTGCAATAGCCCACTAACCAGCTCTCCAAATCTTCCGTTTTTCCTCTGTTACAATTCAGCTTGCGTACCTTTGCCAAATTCAACATCCTAAAGCGTAATTCTGATTGTATCTCTTCACATTTCAGACATTCCAATGGCTCTCCATTATGTCTAAATAAAGTTCAGCTTCAATTCATATGAGGCCAGTATGTTTGTTGAGTGAATGAGCACAAAAGCCCCATATGCAGGCTTTAGTAACTAACTCACTATTTACTGAATAAAGTCCAAAAGAGAGGTTTTGATTTGGTTTGGTTTTGTGTCTTAAGCCAAGGTTTCCCATATATTCTGTTTGCGGCCTCAGAAATATTTGAATTATGACTGGTAAATCAGCTGAAAAGGGGGCGTTACTACTTTACGTTTTCTCTTCTCCAGTTTTTTTAAAACCCCTTCAAACTTCAACTGAATATACCCTTTATTTTTATTCCTTAAGATATGAATGTTCTCTCTATTGATTCTTCTTCATGAATGTTTACTCTAAGGAAGTCTGAAGTCCAGGGTGACAAAATACACAATTTGTCCCAATGTTCCCAATTATTTTTTCCACTTCAGTTAAATGTAATTTGAACATATTATATCCTGAAATAATAAAAAAAAAATTGTGAAAACACATTTACCTTTGTGGAAAATGTCTATCCAAAATAAAAGCTTAATAAAATTTAAATTTAAATTCCATGAAAGATAAAAGACAAAAATGGCAGTGTAAGCACAGGCCAAAACTGCCTCTATTCAATAAGAAATAATGGATAACAATTTTTAAAACATTTGAAAGTATAATCCTGTTCACAAGCAAGCAAGAGTTTTCCATGGTCTATAAAGGAAAAGTTAATCTACAACAATAAAGGGTCTTTTTCTGGGTTCTGGCCAAAAATGAATAGTAGGGATTATGTTTCAGTGCTCATATAAGAAAGGACCTAAACATGCCCCACAAATGAACCAAGCACCCTGCATGAAGTCAGAGTTATAACTGTATTCCCTGTCTCTGTACAGAGGGCAAAATTGTTTTATTCACATTATCATAAGACCTGGGGCAACTGAGACAACTACTGAATGACCATACGGGAAAGAAGGTGTTGAAGAACATTCCCACACAAGATAAGCTCTTAAAAAAATAAATTCACAAAAGTGAATTTGCACTGTAAAAGACAATCAATAAGCCCAATAGAAAGAAAAGCTTATTAAAAAAAATAGAAGTAACTAAGTAATCTGAGAAGAACTTTTGAATAATGATGTTTAAATTCTCAGAGACAGGGCACCTGGGTGGCTTAATCAGTTGAGCGTTGGACTCTTGCTTTCAGTTCATGTCATGATCCCAAGGTTGGGGAATTGAGCCCTGAATTGGGCTCCATGCTGAGTGTGGAGCCTGCTTAGGATTCTCTTTCTCTATCCCTCTGCCCCTCTCCCCCACTCTCTCTCTCTCCAAAAATAAAAGAATAAAATAGAATAAAATTATCAAAGAGGAAAAGCAGGAGTAGCATCAATGAAACAAATGCAGGATTATGAAACAACAATAATTATGAAAGAGAACCAATTGGAAATCTTGAAATATGCAATATGGAGTAAACTAGACAGAGCTGAAGAGAAAATTAATGAACTTGAAGATGGAACTGAGTAAACCACACAGAATGTAAAGAGATAAAGAAATAAAGAGAAGTTAAGAGATGTGAGAATATATATATATGAATATACAAATATGTATATTTATATGTATATGTATATTTACTATAAAGAGAATAGAAGAGAGGCAATATTTGAAGAACCATGGGTGAAAGTTTTCCAATAAAATATATATGTAGAGAGAAAGAGAGAGACCTAAGAGTCACAAGCAGTATCAAAAAAGAAAAATCCAAACCCAGAGATATTATAGTGACACTTCAAAAAGTCAAGGTTAAAGAGAGGAAAAGACAAGATTACCCACAAAGTAGAATAATCAGGATGACAAAATTATCTCCTCAACAACCAGAGCTGATAAAAAAGAGCGGAGGGGCGCCTGGGTGGCGCAGTCGGTTAAGCGTCCGACTTCAGCCAGGTCACGATCTCACGGTCCGGGAGCTCGAGCCCCGCGTCGGGCTCTGGGCTGATGGCTCAGAGCCTGGAGCCTGTTTCCAATTCTGTGTGTCTCTCTCTCTCTGCCCCTCCCCCGTTCATGCTCTGTCTCTCTCTGTCCCAAAAATAAATTTAAAAGTTGAAAAAAAAAATTAAAAAAAAAAAAAAAAAAAAAAGAGTGGAGAGGACAAAGGGCTAGTATCCAAAATCTATAAAGAGCTCACCAAACTCCACACCCGAAAAACAAATAACCCAGTGAAGAAATGGGCAGAAAACATGAATAGACACTTCTCGAAAGAAGACATCCGGATGGCCAACAGGCACATGAAAAGATGTTCAGCGTCGCTCCTTATCAGGGAAATACAAATCAAAACCACACTCAGGTATCACCTCACGCCAGTCAGAGTGGCCAAAATGAACAAATCAGGAGACTATAGATGCTGGAGAGGATGTGGAGAAACGGGAACCCTCTTGCACTGTTGGTGGGAATGCAAATTGGTGCAGCCGCTCTGGAAAGCAGTGTGGAGGTTCCTCAAAAAATTAAAAATAGACCTACCCTATGACCCAGCAATAGCACTGCTAGGAATTTATCCAAGGGATACAGGAGTACTGATGCATAGGGCCACTTATACCCCAATGTTCATAGCAGCACTCTCAACAATAGCCAAATTATGGAAAGAGCCTAAATGTCCATCAACTGATGAATGGATAAAGAAATTGTGGTTTATATACACAATGGAATACTACGTGGCAATGAGAAAAAATGAAATATGGCCTTTTGTAGCAACGTGGATGGAACTGGAGAGTGTGATGCTAAGTGAAATAAGCCATACAGAGAAAGACAGATACCATATGGTTTCACTCTTACGTGGATCCTGAGAGGCTTAACAGGAACCCATGGGGGAGGGGAAGGAAAAAAAAAAAAAAAAGAGGTTAGAGTGGGAGAGAGCCAAAGCATAAGAGACTGTTAAAAACTGAGAACAAACTGAGGGTTGATGGGGGGTGGGAGGGAGGAGAGAGTGGGTGGTGGGTATTGAGGAGGGCACCTTTTGGGATGAGCCCTGGGTGTTGTATGGAAACCAATTTGTCAATAAATTTCATATATAAAAAAAGAAAAAAAGAGCGGAGAAATATCTTCAAAGTGCCAAGGAAAAATAACCAAACCAGGATTCCGTATCCATTCAAACCTTCATTCAAGAGAGAAGGCAAAAGATAGATATTTCCAGACTTACAAGGACTACCAAAGCTAATTACTCATGAATTATTGCTAAAAGAGATATTAAACTATATACTTCAACCTGCAGCCGAGGGCGGAGGGGGGAGGGGTGGGTGGGTAAGGAACACAAGGAACAACGGTGAGCAAATAAATCAGCTAAACAGGCTGAAATATCTGAAGTATTGATAGTTTTAAAAGAAGCTACAAGTAAAATTCTAGAAAACAGTAAGGGAGGTGGGAGCTGATGACTAGGCATTAGAGACATCAGAAGGATGTTCTAAATTGTCCTAAAAGTCTTTATCTTTCATGGAAGGAAATTAGCAATACAAACTGTAGACTTTTTTAGAAAAATAAAAAATTGTAACATGTGTTAAGTAAAAGGTAGCCAGTAGAGGAAAAGTGGGAATAAAATACAGAGTTTGGTAACATTTTCTGAAGCTCTCTTCCTTAAGAACTTCTAGCCCCATGTATTATCTCCAGAAGAGAGAAAAACATCTTGTTAAAATTACAAACTTTGCTTTACAGTCAATAATGGGGTGAGTTTAGAATTTCCAGATCACACAGCACTCTGTTCAATCACTTACATTTTATACTTCTTAAAATCATATTTAATAATTAGTAGGATAAAGGAACAAGGCTTAAAATAACTAAATAAAAATATTAGATAGAGCCTACTTACTAGATCACTAAAGCCTACCAGTGGAAACTGTTAGAAGACATATCTGAAAGTGAAATAAAAGTGGATACATCACACTCAATAAAAAGCAATGATAACATCTGGCCATGTATTTCATGATAGCAGTGATTAGTCTATCTAATGGGTACACCCACCTCTATCTTTTCTAAGTATGATGTTCTTTTAAAATTTTCAATCTGTGGGGCACCTAGGTGGCTTGGTCAGTAACAGTCCAACTCTTGATTTCGGCTCAGGTCATGATTTCACAGTTCATGCGTTCAAGCCCCTAGTCAGGCTCTGCGGAGCCTGCTTGGGATTCTCTCTCTCTCCCTCTCTCTGCCCCTCCCCTGTTCTCTCTCTCTCTCTCTCAAAATAAATAAACAAAAAAAATTTTTTTTAATTTTTCAATCCTTTATTATTCAGTTTCTGAATAAAGTGTACAGATGAAACCTGTTCATGTCTAAAGTAACAAACAAAACTATAGTTTAAAATAGACATAGAGAGAGAGAGAGAAAAACAATTCAAAATTAGAATTTTAAACACTTTAGAACGATAATGGTACTTGTCCCTTAGTGACACGATTATGGGTGACATCTTCTTTTCCAATCTTTTTAATATTTTCTATAGTCAACATGTATGATTTTGTGTTGCCTTATCATCAGGCAAAACAAATGTGTTAAATTTTTGCATTTTCACATAAATTTATCTTTATAAGGATTCAGTTAATAAGCAATTATATAATTTAAAGAAGTCTTCCAAAACCCTAAGTAATTGATCAAATACAGAAATAGTTTTAGTTCAGTGGATATTAGGTTTAATTATTTACCTGACCAAATGTCAATGTGTAGCATTACATGTATAATCATACAATGTGTTGTTTATAAAATACCAGGCCTAAATCTGATTATATGAACTAATCTCTTCCACTCACATATCACAATAGTTGTTAAAATAGTAAAATCCCAATGGGACTAAAGAAAAGTTCTAAAAGTTCAAGAAAAATCAATTTGTTCTTAATTGAAGCAGAAATTAAGTTAAATTTGGTCATTTTCCAGGCTTTTATAAAATCAATGCATTTGTCCATGGAATCTTCCGGAATATAACTCATTTCTCTTTCTGTTAAGGCCTATATTAAAGTACCTATACAATTGAGCCCCTCCTGATTCAATAAAAAGACTCATTCAAAAGTGTTATTCTCAAATTTCCAATAATAACTGAGTAATCTGGAGGTTTGCTTAGAGTTTGAATATGCATGCCTGGGTTCAGTCAAGCATATTAATCATTCCATTCTGCCTGACTCTGTATAATGTAATGAACACTAACAGACTTCCTATTTCCTGTATCTCATTTGTATTTTATTATACCACTAGGGATAAAGACCAGAAAAGAAATACCTAAATTTAAAAAAATTAAAAATGTGAAAAACATGGCTACTGAATTTCCTAATACATTACTGAAAGCTTTCTGTACTCAAGATACAATGGTGTTCTACTTAATATTTTTAATCTCACTGATTTAAAAAAAAAAAGTCTCGCTGAAGGCCATGTTTTTACTGAACTCTGGAATACTCATTTGGACATTGCAAATAAAATATTTTAAATGCCATTTCTGTAAATTCCTATTACTCTATTTGGTTCAAGAAGCAGGTCTATTGTTAACAACATGAACACATCCCCACTTACGCCACTGACAAGATTTCTAATGACGAGGCTGATTATTAACCAAAATTCATTGTTTAAAATCTAATAAAGTAAATATGTGATGGGGATTAAGGAATGCACTTGTCCTGATGAGCACCAGGTAGATATATGGAATTGTTGAATCACTAGATTGTATACCTGAAACTAATATAACACTGTATGTTAACTAACTGGAACTAAAATAAAAATATAAAAAATAAAAATGAAAAAATGAAATCTAACAAAGAATTTATTCATTTCTCATGGCTACCTTAGCTCTCATTAAGGTTAACTGGAGTTTCTTTGATCCTCAAATAGAGAATGAATTCAAGATTTCAATTAGCAAGACTGGGTTCCATAATTATACTCAAGTTTTGGGGTTTTTTAATGTATAATTATGTTTAAGGATATAATGCTGTCCAGAAGAAACTGCACAATATGATTGTTGGGTCAGCTACTTAACAAATTATATGAACAAAATCCACAAGGAATAACTGGTAATAGTAATACTACCCAGTGCATTAGATGTTATTTAACATTGCCACCTATGATACTTAAAGTAACATTCACAAATTACAGGAAAAGCAGCATCATTTATGATCTTCAGTGTAGTTAACATCTGTTGTTTTCTTGCAGCCCAGGATCCACTTATCCTTTCTAGAGTGCACTGATTTCTTTTTGAGGATTTACCCCTCACCCACTGGACACAGACATGGAACTGGAATCTAAAGTCTATCCCCTTCCTACAAGTTGGCATGTTGGCCAAGTTAGGCCAATCTTTAGGGTCCTTTCTGTGAATATGAATCTTTAGCAGAGGATCCAAGACACTAGAAATATTTAGAGACTTTCATTTCATCAGTAAACTCCAGATCAGATTCTTTCAGCTACATGACCTATCAAAATTCTCCAACCTTCTTGGACACACCTTCACTGCTCTCCCATTTCCAAGCCTGGTTTTCCAGCCCTCCTTCAATTTTGTGTACTCCCACACCATTCCAAGAAATGGCCTGTGGCCTAAGTTAGCCAGAGCCAGTTTCTGTTGCTTGCAACCAGAGAACCCTGAAGTGTCCTTTTACACATGAAGCGTCTGTAATGCAGAAATGTTAAATGATTTTTCCCAGGGTTGCTCAACAAGCAAGAGAGTGGTAACCTCAAGACTACTAATCCAGTGTTCTTTCTACTTTGCCACAAAGATAAAGATGGTCATCCAACAATTTTTTTTTAGTGGAGCTTGATTTTCCACTGGTGAAAATGCCTTTAAAATTCAAAACCACCATACGAGTAGGGGTGCCTGGATGGCTAAATCGGTTAAGTGTCCAACTTCAGCTCAGGTCATAATCTCACGATTCGTGAATTTGAGCCCTGAGTTGCACTCTCCACTTTCAGCGCAAAGCCTGCTCCAAATCCTCTGTCTCTCTCTCTCTCTCTGCCCCTCCCCTGCTTATGCTCACTTTCACTCTCTTAAAAATAAATAAACATGTAAAATATATGTATATTACAAAATCATTATAGGAGTAAAATTCCTTCAGGAAAAAAAAACAATAAGGATAATCTAATTTTGGATAGTCACAAGTATGTTCATTGACCTGTTAGAAAAATCTATTTCCTTCCATGATATTTTCAGATTCTTATAAGAAAAAAAATATATACCATGTGCTTCAAATATTGGTTTATCAGTGCCTGCTATTGACAGACTGACTTTCCCAAATATATTTTTCCTGAACTCAGATTTCATATTAAAAAAGATACTGCAAACTAAGTGAATCGAGAACACCAACAACAATAATGGCTACCATGATTTAAGTACCTACCATGTGCCAGGAAATTCATTGGCCGCTTTGTGCACATGTTATGGTATTAAGTCTTCAGAACGGCATTGTAGGGTCAGTACCAACATCCCACTTTAAAACGAGGGAATTGAGATTTAGAGATGTTAAATAACTTGTCCAAGTTCACAAAACTGAAAAATGATAAAACTACAATCTGACGCCCATATTCTTTCCATGAATACCATATACTCTCTCAGAAACACTGGGAGGATCTAGGTCTTATCCCTTCAATTTCCAAAGGCTCAGACAAAGAAAAGTTTGGTTGTATCATAGACTCTGTGATAACTAGCACTGCATGAATTATAATCAACAAAAAAACCCAATTTATATTCAGGATTTGGAAAATCACAAGATACATATGTTAAATAGAGGATTCAAATACTATAATGAGTGAAATGATCAAATATACCCCCATTTGAGCCAGAAAAGTCTTGCATTTTGAAAAAGTCCAGAAATCCTTCTTTTAGGTTTACAAGGGCAAAGGGACCTTCACTTTCTCTCCTAAATTTCTTTACTCTTCTGATATATTTCTCTCCAAGAAGTTTCACTTATATCAATCAAAATTTCCATTTTAACAGATGTATACATCTCAAGCTCAATATCCCATCCTTCACAAGTATGCATACCCTAAGAATAAATGCAAAATGATTGTTATGTAGAATGTTTCTTTAAAACCTTTAGCAGTTAAGAAAAAAGAGACACACCTAAGCTTATTTTTTCCATCTGGATCCAGAACCTTAGTTCATGAGCAAAGTATATGGTATTTGTGTTGGCAAGAAGAAATGTGTGATTTCAAAACATCATCTAGTAGTGCTGTAACATAGGCCAAGGTGTTAATGAGGCATGGTGGTGAATATCGTTCTTGTAATAGTATCAATTGTTTCAATATGTAAAAATCTGTTTAAAGCTATATGTTGAACGTCTACTCATGTCTAGCCATCCTAAAAACAAATCCCACAAGTTACTAACCAGATTTAAGCTTACAACCATCTCTGAAAATGGATCAAAAGACGCACCTTACTCAAGATGGCTCAATAATGTCCTTTTCTGGGAAAAGGTGACAATAGCTCACTTGAATGACTGAACGACCTAATGGAAAGGCTGCTCATACTTGGTGTTTAGGGGAGAGAGATTCAACCTGCCAAGTGAGTAGGTTATACTCACTTCAACTGGGGCTCCATCCCCATGAAGATGCTAAAACCAAGCAACTGAGAATTATATCAGCAAAGTGCTTAATGAAGATGTCCTGTGGTGAGATTTAAACGTATATGATTGTAATTATTTTTCCTATTTGGTTAACTGCTCTATTCCTCATTAAGAAAAGGCTTTTCAAGTATTTTAAAAGACTACATCATGGCTATTATGTGGCATATACTATAATTCTATTGCATACTATTTTCATGTAACATCACTGAAAAGAGCTCATTAACCAGATTCCACACTCACGATTTCAAATACCTTTCCTATTGCACCATTTGTTTTCAGTCCATACCCAACAAAATTGTCCCCATTACCAACCAGCCCCATGTAGTGATTTGTGGCCACAGAATTACCATGACTATCACGTTCTCAACATGAATATATAAGTAAGAAGCATAGCTGGCTGATCACACCTACATTTTTGCATCTGCAACAAATTACTGGTCCAAAATGGAGGCTATGCCCATGGGAAGCAATTGGTTCATGAGTGTTCTGTAATATGGTAGAGCTCTCTCTATACTGTACTGTTAAACGAAGAGCAGAGCTTAGATACAGGAAAACAATAACATCTAACTTCCTCTATTTATAACCTCAGGGTTTATACTAGAGCTAGTAATAAATTATCCATTAAGATTTAATTGTATCAAAAGATATGATACCCTGAAATTCTCACAGTCGTTAAAACAAATTTAAATCAAGTTCAAATCTGTCTCTAACCTGAGGGCAAGTATTTTTTGCAAACATGTGATATTTCACGTCCTTATCAAAGGCATACCAAAGTATCACGTCTTAATTCTACTTTTCCACGTTTTAAAACATGGGATCATCATTTGCTGGAGGATAGGAAGAAGGAGAAGCCATGATGCTTTTTGTCAGCTCCTTGTAAGCCTATTTTTCCTCTTCATCACAACCTCCTGAAAATAAGGGCTCTTTCTCTATCTTTATCATGAAGGTGGAACTGCAGTTCTTGAAAACCTTTCCCTGCCTTCTTTTCCAGTGTTTCTCACCTCGCATCAGTCAGAGGAAAGAGTGCCCCCACAGGCCATCATTAACCTGCCAATTCTGTCTCCAAACAAGGAGGACAAGAGCTCACTAATTTGAAGATCAAAAAGCCACTTGTCCATTATATAATTGGAATGAAAGGCAAAATGTTGCCGTTCTGAAGAGCACAGTAATTACTAGCTGTTAATTGCTCTCTCGTGGTGGCTCACTTTTAATTAAAAAGAACAGCTCGTTGCAGACCGATAAGCAATGGTGGAGACCACTGGTTTAATCAACAAAGCAGAAAAATTTGTTTCTGCCGCAGCCAACAACAGCTTGAGAAATCTTCAGATGTCCAAGTGAGATTAAAAACTGTCTATTTAGTGCAGTCAGATTTTATTTTAACCAAGGAAATGACTATTTGAAGTCTTCCAATGTGAGTGTCCCTGCCACATCCCCGCTGGTGCCGTGGGGACTAATCACGGGCTAGGGTTGTGATCACTCAAGTAAAGAAATTTAGCGACTTTCCTCTTGACTTCATCATTCTTGGGTAATTGGCCTGTCTGAGGTGAGTATTCATTTTTTGTGTTGTTTTTTTTTTAAGAAAGTGCTTTAAAGTATGGAAGGCCCACAGACTGTGCACTTAATTACTGTTCATATTTCATGCAGTCAAACTGAATTTCATTTAAAAAGAAAATGATTTACCTATCTTAAAAAAAGCCTTACTTATATGCTCTGCTTTTTTTCCCCCCTTCTAGGGGTTTTCTATTTACATGCCAAAAAAAAAAATGTATGTAGGGCATCAAAGTTAATTCTGTAAGATGCTTCTCTGTCTTTTCCTCTTTCATCTAATAGCCACAAATGGCAACTACCCTTGGGGATAGGGGATACTCCCTGGAAAGATAATACTGTATTTAGTTAAGAGAGTTCCCTACGTTAAGTGAGGTGATTTGGTCTTCATTTTATTCATGTATCTCCAACTGTGGACAGTATGTATGCAGACCCATACCCCACACCTCTTTTCTTCTCCTTCTTCTAGGTTATAGTAGTTAAAGAAAGCTATTTATTTTTAAGTTTTGCATGTGTTTCCACTTAGCTGTCCTTCATGGGTCTCAAAATACATTTAAGTCTAGTCTTTTGTCAAGGAGAAAATAACTGCTCTCTTCACTAATCATGAGAAACACATATCTCTTTTTGTCTGGATTATATCAAAAATGTGTCTCAAACACAATGCCTGTGATACAAACTGTTGGTCATATATCTACTCTATACATTGGGTAAGCATTAGAGTTAGCCATCCTGTACAAAATGGCTTATAACTCAGCTAAAATGGTGTTTCTGAAAGACCTGTCCACTTGCCAGCCACTAAAGCAAACTTCTCTTTCTCCTAAATTAATAATAGTTTTCAAGATAAATTTATAAGCCAATATCCATGGTGCACACAGATCCAAAAATCCTCAATAAGGTATTAGCAAACTGAATTCGACAATACATTAAAAGGATCATTTACCACAATCAAGTGGGATTTATTCCAGAGATGCAAGGATAGTTCAATATCCACAAATCAATCAACATGATACATCACTTTTACAAAATGACGGAAAAAAATCATATGAGGGTCTCAATAGAAACAGAAAAGCATTTGACAAATTTCAACATCCATTCATGATAAAATCTCTCAACAAAAGTGGGTTTAAAGGAAACATACCTCAACACAATAAAGGCCCTATGTGACAAACCCACAGGTAACATCAAATTCAATGGCAAAAAAATTCAAGTTTCTCCTTTAAGATCAGGAACAAGACAAGGATGTCCACTTTGCCACTTCTACTCAACATAATACTAGAAATCCTAGCCACAGTCATTAGATAATAAATAAATAAATAAATAAATAAATAAATAAATAAATGGCATCCAAATAAGTAAGAAAGAAGCAAAACTGTCACTATTTGCAGATGGCATGATACTACACATAGAAAATCCTAAAGACTCCACCAAAAAAACATTAGAAGTAGTAACCGAATTCAGTAAAGTTGCAGGATACAAAATTAATACCCAGAAATTGGTAGCATTTCTATACACTAATAATAAAGTAGTAGAAAGGAAACGTTAAAAAATCCATTTACAATTGCACCAAAAAGAATAAAATACCTAGAAATAAATTTAACCAAGGAGATGAAAAATACTCCATACTCTGAAAAAATATAAGCCACTGATGAAAAAAATTAAAACTAACGCTAAGTGGGGTGCCTGGGTGGCGCAGTTGGTTAAGCGCCGACTTCAGCCAGGTCACGATCTCACGGTCCGTGAGTTCGAGCCCCGCATCAGGCTCTGGGCTGATGGCTCAGAGCCTGGAGCCTGTTTCCGATTCTGTGTCTCCCTCTCTCTCTGCCCCTCTCCCGTTCATGCTCTGTCTGTTTCTGTCCCAAAAATAAATAAACGTTGAAAAAAAAAATTAAAAAAAAAAACAAACAAAAAACTAACGCTAAGAAATAGAAGATATACTATGCTCATGGATCGGAAAAATTAATATTGTTAAAATGTCCATACTATCCAAAGAAATCTATAGATTAAATGCAATATTTATCAAAATTCCAAAAGCATTTTTCATGGAACTAGAACAAATAATCCTAAAATTTGCATGGAACCACAAAAGACCTTGACTAGCCAAAGCAATCTTGAGAAAGAAGAACAAAGCCAGAGGTATCACAATTCCAGATTTCAAGATACACAACAAGGCTGTAGTAAATAACACAGTATGGTACTGGCACAAAAACAGACACATGGATCAATGGAATGATGAGAGGATGAAGAGCCCAGAAATAAACTCACATTTATATGGTCAATTAATTTAAAATAAAGGAGACAAGACTATACAATAGGAAAAAGACCGTCTCTTCAATAAATGGTGCTGGGAAAACTAGTCAGCTACACACAAGATAAAACTGGACCATTTTCTTACACCAAAAACAAAAATAAACTCAAAATGAATTAAATGTGAGGCCTGAAACCATGAAACTCCTAACAAAAAAACGTAGGCAGCAATCTCTTAGACATTGCCCTTAATAGTATATTCATGTATATGTCTCCTTGGGCAAAGGAAACAAAAACAAAATTAAACTCTTGGGACTACATAAAAATAAAAAGCTTTTTCACACCAAAAAGAACCATCAAAACAAAAAGGCAACCTACCAAATGGGAGAAGATATTTGCAAATGGTATATTTGATAAGGTATTAATATTCAAACTATATAAACAACACAACTCAAAAAACAAACAATCCAACCAAAAAACCGGGCAGAGAAACTGAACAGACATTTTTCCAAAGAAGACACACTGATAGACAACAGACACATGAAAAGATGCTTGACAATGCTAATCACCAAAGAAATGAAAATCAAAATCGTAATAAAATATCACCTCACGCTAGCCAGAATGGCTAAAATCAAAAAGTCAAGAAATAACAAGTGTTGACAAGGATGTGGTAAAAAGGGAACACTCATTCACTTCTAGTAGGAATGTACATTGGTGCAACCACTGTGGAAAACAGTGTGAAGGTTCCTCAGAAAATTAAAAATAGAAATACTATATGATCTGATAATTCCACTACTAGGTATTTATCCAAGGAAAACAAAAACACTAATTCCAAAAAGATAAATGTACCCTTATGCTCACTGCAGTGTTAACAATAACCAAGATATGGAAGCAATCTAAGTGTCTATAGATAGATGAATGGAGAAAGAAGATGTGGTATATACACAAACTGGCATATTACCCAGTTATAAAAGATGTTTGAGATCTTGTCATTTGCAACAATATGGATGGACCTAGAGGGTATTATGCTAAATGAAATAAGGCCGATAGAGAAAGACAAATACCATCGTCTTTCACTCATATGTGTAATCCAAAAAACAAAACAAATGAACAAACAAACAAGCAAACAAAAACAGATTTATAAATACAGAGAACAAACTGTTCGTTGCCAGAATGGAAGAGGGTGGGGGATGGGCAAAATCAGTGAAGGAGATTAAGACGTACTTACAGTGGTGAGCATTATATAATGTATAAAATTATCTAATTACTATGTTCTGCACCTGAAATGAATATAACATTGTATATCAACTACACCTAAATAATAAAAATTAAATAAATATATATACATACATTATTGAGATTCAAAAAAAGATATAACCCACAAACACATATAGGTGAAATGGGCAATTGAATTCAAGGTAATGAAAAAATAACTTCTTTTTCCTCATCTTTTCTTTGAAAACCCTGCTGACATCAGGCTGACGGAGGCTGGTACTCTCTACTTGCCTGCGTGCCAATGTACTTAGAGAGCCCTCCCTCCTACTAGAGATTCATTAGTTGAGTCCTCAATTAACTTCCCCACACTAAGGTGTCATCTTTCAGAAAGGAGTAGGAAAGGAAAAGAGAAGTTCTACAGGGCATTCCCTTACTTTTCTTTTCATCTATATCCAAGAATAAATGGCCTACCATTATGGAAAGAGCAGAATCCGATTTTAGTTTAAATCCCAACTCTATTGTTTCTTAAAAAAAAACCATAGGAAAGTTATTTGGTCTCTTAAGTTTCAGTTCAACCTATGGAGACAGTAAGTCTTTTAAGGAATATTTACCCCCCAAAAAGTGAAATAATATTATTTTGAACATAGCAGGTGTTCAGTAAATGATAGCTGCTCCTAAGGAATGTTGAATACTAGTGATATGACACAGATGTTAATTGAAGAAGGGTTCCTCCCCATTCAGCCCTCTATACACCTTGCCAAATATGGCAGGAAGACCTGGAGAAGACCATCCCAGAATTTTTTTCTTGAATATTCCTCCTTTTCACCCACTCTTACACTTCAACACTGTGTACATGACATTAACTTCAGTAAAATCTGACATGGGGGTGGGGTGGGACGCAGTGAATCGATGAATAGCCCAAAGAGGAATTTGATAATAGATTCACTTTAATAGAAAGGCAGGGAGGGAGGGAAAAAAAAAGAACAAAGAATTATTTTCTGAAGTTTAAGTTCCTAAAAATTTTTCTCAGGTTGTTAATGAGCAGAAGAAGAACACACACACACACACACACACACACACACATTTTGCCTAACATCCATTACCACACCTGTCAATCCTATAAATAAGTTTGGTGATTTTATTTAAGATACACCTGAGGGGAAACTATTCCTATAAACAACACCATCTTCTGATTTAAGAAAGCCATGCAACTTAAAAAAAAAAAAAAAAAAAAAGAATAGTGAAATTAAATTATTTTTTCCTAAAAACTTTCTAAAGTATATATTCAAGGTTGTTGCCTTTTTGATATAATACTCCTCTCTGACCATTGTACTGCGAACTATTTTATGGCTTCTTTTATTTCTCATTGATAATCAGGAAATTTAAAAACTATTACTGAACCCAGTGAAAAATTTAATGCCTTAGTGAAGGTCTTAACTTTTAGTTACCAAATGAACTTGAACCTATAGTCATCCAGCCTATATACAGTCATGGAAACACCAAGTTATGAAGCTGAAAGAAACCTACAAGAGTCTTATGCAAATATAGGCCTTTACAAATTACCAAATAAAATACAAATCATCACTAAATGCCACACTCTGATAAATACCAAAGCGAACTTCTACTAATGTGCCTGAGGACTTCATCTCCCCCCAAAAGGCTGAGTAGCAGAGAGTCACCTATGTAAGAATTGAATTTTGTACTAAAAAGCGAATGGCCCATTTGTCAGAAGCAATTCTGGCGATTTGTCAGATTTGTCCTTTGGTGTCTGGCTTATTTCACTTGCATAATATGCATGTATCAGGATTTCATTCTTTCTTAACGCTGAATGACATTCCACTGTATGCATATACCACATTTTGTTTATTCATTCACCTGTTGATGGGCATTTAGGTTATTTCTACCTTTTAGCTGTTGGTAGTAATGCGGCTATGAACATTGGTGTACAAGTATTTATTTGCATCGCAGCCTGTTGGCATCGGGCTCACGTGCCCTGGTTAGAAAGTTAGGAAGACAGGTATGACATCTCTTGACTCAGTTTGTACCATATCAACAACCACAAGATGCTCAACAAATATCTTCTAATAACAGAAATCAGATTCAGCCTCTTTGGGTCAATTACATGTTAAGCCTAAATCCTCTTATAGGCTGCAGGCAATCTCTGACACGTGCATTGTGCTAGTTAAGGGCAAAAGCCAAACAATGTGTTTATGCACAGGCTTTTCGGAACACTCATCTTCCTGTGTCTACTCACGCATTCAGACCAGCAGGCCCAGGGAGGCTGTAGCCAATTCTGCTCACAGTGAACTTCTGCAGTCACTTCATGCTTGGAATGTGGAGGGGGAGCCTTTTTTTTTCCTACTTCCTGTTTCTAATTTTCAGGCAGCACCTGTCACCAACAGTCTTGACTTTCACAGTTTTCTTTTGAGTCTCTTTGCTTTTTTTCTCATACTTGTTCTAAGGTTTATCAGAGGAAACACTTGCCCTCCCAAGGATGGCCTCCACGCTGTGACAGATTAATCCAAGTTGAGTGAACTTCCTTCAGACAGAGGACACTAATTATTATGAAGGCACTTAGAACACAATGCGAGCTGACATCTGACAGACCATTCCCTGCCAGCTCTGCATTGTCTTAATGTCAGACCCTGTCAGTTCCCAGCCTTAATTACATCCTGTTTACAAACATTAGGCCTGACTTCAGATGAAGCCTTAACAAAGGTTGACAAAGGTCAGGGTCACATCGCAAGGATGTTATCTGTCTGTACTCTCCTCCTGATAAACCAGAGGTAGAGGGCTGATTTGGGAGATAGCTTTCAGAGCAGAAAAATGCACTGTGGTCACTGGAATATCTAATCTCTGCGGACACATTTTCATCCAATCTAAGCACTGTGGCAGGGACCGAGGGCCAAATTTAGAGGACCAACTTGGTGCTGCTTGTTATCTGAAATCCCCTGAGGGCAGACATGGCAAGTGTTGGGAAAAACCTTCAGCAGGAAGGCAGTAGTCACCCTTTGCCACTGAATCAAGAAAAACAAATTCAAGAGTTAAAAAATGGAACCCAGTTAAAAAGAGCAAAAGTAGCAAAGTAGCAAAATTTCTAAAGCAAAACACTCTTTAGATTCATTTTACATATTAGATTGGTAGGTACCTATCACATCAGACTTTTATTGAAAGCAATCAGATCAGACCTGGGCATTTTTGAACTTCAATAGTTAAACAGTAATTAATATAATACCTCATCAATTTTTTCAGGCTATGGCCTTAGTGATCAGCCATCAATCTCTATATTTTATAAATGGGAAGACAATGGCCCAATGTGATTGAATTATTTAATATAATTAGATCTTACTGCACACTGATTGCTAGAATCTCCCACACCTAGTCTAGGGTTTTGGGGAAGCAAACACTTTTTTTTTTCTTTTTTAGTATTCTTACTGAGTCTGGCATCTAATACCAGATGTGTGTTTAACAACTTATTCATTTTGTACCTTCAGCCTTCTTTCCTAAAGAACTAAAGAACTTAACATTCTTTTTATCTTAGGTTCCTATCTTCCAACACAGAAATGGCTTTAAATGTTCTTCTCTGGAAGCACTCCTCTAAGTCTTGAAATTCCCTCTTAGTCTTGAAATAACGCACATGCAAGCACTCCACAGATCACTTCTATAGTTGCTTGGGTGCCCATTGGTTCTTCCACATTATCAAGACTTTTACTATGCTAGGTCTAGATCATTTTCTCACCTGAGTCCAGGGAGCTGCATTCTGTCCAACAGGCTTACTCCACAAATGTATACCTTGTAGAGATAAGTTCCAGTTGTATTTCTAGCAACTTTTCATAATTGGTTTTTTAGATCATCATTGTTTTGTAGAAATGCCCTCCTGTTGTCTCTAGCTCCTCCCTTGTCACCCACCCTGCCCCGCCACACCCACGCCCAAGGCCACGAAGACTCCCTTTCAGGCCTACTGCTTAGTCACTCTCCCAAGAACCTCAGTTGGCCTTAGAGTGTCCATTTCTTGCTACTATGAATTTCTTAGGCTTATAAGCCTCTTCACCTCTTTTCTTCCTCATCTCTGTTGGAGGCATCCACAGTAAGAGTGCCAACTCCAACACCGTAAGTCTAAGAACGAATCATTTCTAGGGTCTTCCTCCCAGCCCTCCCATTTTGGACAGAAGAAACACCATTCTCTTGATCCCTGATTTTTCTTCTGAGAGTTCTTCTCAGTCCTACCTGCTTCCCTGTAGTAAGGAACCATGTCTTGTGAACTGCTTTGTCCAAAGTACCTGCCACAGTACCTCAAACTTAGTAGGCGCTTATTCATATCTGATGCATGGATAAAGGAGCAAAATGAAAGAACCAATGAATGAACAGACAAACTGGGTGAAATCGCTGAGTCTTGTCAATTCTTTCTCCACACCACCCCAGCTCTTCCTTTTCATTTCCCCCTCCACAGCCATCGCCATTTTCAAAGCTTCTGTCACCAGGAGTGTGAAATACTACAAACCATGGTTGATTTGACTGCCTTAGTTTCTCCATCTAATCCCTCCTAACCATGGCTGGGCACAGACAGTAGTCCTGTACAAAAACTGGTGCCTCAGTATTGCCTAAAAAACAGAGTCCTTGCAACAATCCTATTGAATATTCTAATTTGTTATATAAATATGTCAAGGAGCTCTAGGCCCAGGTCCAACTTCTGCCAAGAGTGACTTATTTTGTTCCCCCAGGATGACAATGAAATGCTGTTAACTATCCTTTGACTACGATCCTCTGAACAGGTGTGCGCCCCATAACATTCTGTGGTCTAGACCAGATTTCCCAGCTTACAGGAGATTATGTCATTTGGGACTGAATCCAAGACTTGGCTTAAATAAAGATGTATTACTGCCTTGCTGCTCATGCAACGACCGCATGCACAGAGTAAAGGCAGATGAATCTGCCCATCAAATGTAATATGGAGCTCTCTGACGACAAACTTGACTTACGGTAGTAAAATTGAGGTTACAGTGAAATTGAACTAAAATCCCTAGGTGTTATACTACTTTAACTTGTTTCACTCATTGTGATGAGCTACATAGTTCAGCAGGTGGTAGTTACCGAAGGTTAAAAGCATTGTATCCTAAGACATTTTCATTGTAGAGCTGTAAATTTTGTGTTTGTTATGTCTGCCAGCTAGTGGCTGGAATGCCTAGTAGGAATTTCTATCAATTAGCAGAGGGAATAACTGTGGGGTCGGGGCAGGCAGGAGAGAGGGAGGAGGGCCAAGGGGAAAAAGAATGAAAGAATGAATTCTTTCCTATAAAACCTTGAGGAATTGTGATAAAGCTGGCCTTTTTGTGTGCATTACATACACATTTCAGTGCTAAGTACAGTTTAAAGATGGACAATAATCATCTGTTATCGGGGTTCCACTGACACATTAATGGTTCTATTTGTAAGTCTTAAGATGAGATCAATAATCAAGAGCTTTAAAAACATCAGGCACACCTGCAACTTCTTCCCACCACTTAAAAATAACCGCCTGCTCTTTTTTCAAGGGGGTGTTCTACGTCCATTGCATTTGTAATGTCAGTCAGATGCACAACCCGCTCTCCCCTCAGAATTGGGTTACAGCCAGTGGCTAACGCCTCCGGAAATACAGACCTAATATTTCACAATAGCTCTACAAGGGTCTGCAACCGCATGCTTTACTAACCCAAACAAGAAAATCTAATTTTAGAGGGAAAAGAGCTGAGAGGGTCATAAGGAAACCATGTCAGTAATCTAGTACATACCTTTATATGTGTGCGAAAGTTCAGTGCTTAAGTGAACTCCCAAATTCCTAGTGCACTCACAATAAGCTGTTTAATTCAACTACAAGGAATCTTACCACAGGATTTCATAAAATGCAACTTTTCCAAACAGGAAAAGAGACACAAACACAACCGAAAATTCTATAACTCTTAAGCACAGACTCAAAGAAAAGATATCATTTTACAGAATAATTTAGCTTGCCAAGCTGTTTCTACCTTATTCAGTGGCGAATGGTTGGGGACAGGGGAGTAACTAAAAAGTCTGACAGGCAAGCGGTCCAGAGACTGTGGAAGCAGAGGCTGCGAGGGTGCAGAATTAAACAGGAACACTCAGTGCCCACTAAGAGATGATCAGGAGGGCTAGAGAATCAATTTTGCCCACACTGACCACTGGAACCTGGAGTGCCAAAAATCCTTCCTCTCATTCAGGTTTCTGCACCCAAAGCAAGATAATTGTTAATGTAAAACAACGCTAGATTTGATTGTAAAGATGCACCATGTGTAGGATAGGACCAGGTGCCACCTTCGTTCTCTCCTCGGCACCTTGAACAATATCCAGCATGAGGCCAATGCTCCGTAAATGCACATGGGATGCGTGAATGGATGAGAGAATGCAGCAAAGGCTTGAATATTATCTTGGTGCCCCCTATGCATGATCCTTTAAAGCAATCCCTTTAAAATATCTAAGAGCCAGTATATTTGTAAATCAACTTTTCCATACCACACAATTCAATTCAGAAAGCAAATGGAAATGAGGAATATAATTTGCTATCTCACTGGTAAGCAATCATAATCCCAATACAAACAGTGATGGATAATTCTGTCTTTGAAAAACAAGAACAGGGGCGCCTGGGTGGCTCAGTCAGTTAAGCAGCCGACTTCGGCTCAGGTCATGATCTCGCGGTCCGTGAGTTCGAGCCCCGCGTCGGGCTCTGTGCTGACAGCTCGGAGCCTGGAGCCTGTTTCAGATTCTGTGTCTCCCTCTCTCTGACCCTCCCCTGTTCATGCTCTGTCTCTCTCTGTCTCAAAAATAAATAAACATTAAAAAAAAAAAAGAAAGAAAAGAAAAACAAGAACAGGGCTGTCCAGAGCAGCTCCACTCATACCCCACAACTGGGCAACCAGTCACACCTTCTGAGCATGACAGGAAGAGGCTCAAGTAGAGCTCCTGCCCAAAAGATTCAGCCTCACCTTCATTCCACCATGGCGGCAGCCCTCCCACGGGCCTTTGAGTGGAAGGAAAAAGAGAGGGATCTGCTAGGAGTTTGTGCCATAGGCCAGACTCTTAAGAACAACATTAGCTATGCTCCTGTGACAATCCAACTCACTCCCTCCATATGTCTGCCCATGTTTCTGAGCAGCTGGGAGCTGGCCAACTCCCAGAGGGCCGGCAGCCTAGGCAAATAACAGTCATCACTGACTGATACAAAGTAGATATTCAGTACAGTCTTATAAAGTAAATATTAGCATCACAATTTTATGGGAGAGAAAGTTAAGGCTAATTTATTTAGCAGGTGATAGACGGGATATGAACCTCAGTTTGACTCTAAAACGTGAGATTTTTTTCACCACGTTGCTCTGCCTTAAGAGTCCTTTTGTTAAGTTCATACTCCAAACGAGAATATAGTTACATAAAGAGGCACTCTCTCCCATAGTTAAACTAAGCATCATTTTTAGTTAAAATCCTTTGTACATAATGGCCTGATAATTCAAGCCCAATACCTTAAAGTTTGCAAAAACTGCAATATCACAAAGTAACAAACATCACGGAAGTCGTTCATTCTGCCATATACTAAAGAGGGAACCTTCTTTGTAAGACTATCTTACAAGCTTTACTTGTACTTGTGAAAATAAATATATCATATTAGCACTACATAGTATTTTTCCGCTGGAAGAGTTCAAAGCATTTTTCAAATGCCAATTTTGGTATCTGCTTGAGGGAAAAAAAGGCTTTAATATTATAGACAAACTCTAGGAGGTATCTCTTAAATAATTTAACTTCCTTCTTCACAAAAGAATGTAGGCATCTCAAGATAAAACACACATCAACACTAAAACTATTCAAGTTGAAGCCCAAAATTCATGGAGAAGTACAAAAAACAAACAAGCTTAATATGGCTGCTACAAGTTGAGCACTGAATTTAGTGTTCAGCTTCTTGAAAAACAAGGTGAAAAGAAAAAAAAAAGGGTTATGTTTAATTCTCCTTATCCAAGAAGAGGGCTTTCTGTGGATTATAGTTTAAGAAACTCTGAAAAAGATTCCACCACTATTTTACAGAAAATACACAGAAACTTTCCTGTGGCTTAAACTAACTCTTGACAAAGGCTAAAGTAACATCATCTAAAAAAGTTTAATTTGTTTCAGATGCAATTCTACTTTCCTTCTACGTGGATCATATCTGATTTTTACACTAATGAATAGTATACTTAACTTCTTCTATCTCTTTTTTTAAGATCTTGTAGTCTGTACATTTTCAGGATTGAAGTCCATCTTTTTTTAAGGTAACAGCTACAGACTATTTCCTATGCAAGCTTATCCCAGCACTCAGCATGCATTCTCTTGACTGAGACTTACGGCTTTCAGAGATCTTACCCTCTGTGTCAGAACCATAAGCAGGAGGTCCAGGAGTCCAGCCCAGGTTTGTCTGATTCCAGAACCAAGCTCTTAATCATTATGCCACAAATCCTCTTCCATCATCTGTTTACCATAAGGGGGTGCAATATTTTTATCTGTATTTCCAAAGTCAGGTAGATAAGAACATCTTCCTAGGAAATTAATATTTTCCTTAGGTCAATTCTTTAAGGGTAGGCTCACAAAGGAAATCTGGACATTAGTTGCTTTTGATCAGATAAAGGGTTTGAAATCATAACCTGAATTTTCTTTTAAACCTAAGCAACAACAGATGATAAATATTGCAACGTGTAGTTAAATGAAAAGGGTCTATATGGATGGTAGGAAGTTATTTGCTTCATGGAATAAGCAATAGGAACTTTCTCTTCAGGGCACCAATCAACTCAAATTCAGTTGAAAGTAAACAATTGTCATCATGGATAACGTTCTAGATGAAATCAGTTACTGGTCAAAGCGAACACCTAAAACACCAAGAACCACACTACAAAAACCCAGGAGTAATTATCACTCATCATTGCCCTGGCAAGAAGCTCCAGGGAGACCAAGGACTGAATGAGTAAAGGGACCACTATCACCTCTTAAATCTTGGCCGACTATTTCCAGATGAGCTATTTGGCGTAGTGAGGAAATGGAGCTCAGAAATCTTGCCCAGATGTTGGATTTCAGCTAGAAATTACCAATCATTTGGTTCATGAACCTTTAGTTTCATTTATAAAGCAATGGATGTATCTAAGCATTCTAATTTTGCAACTACTTTCAAGCAGATTTATCTTTGAACTTTGTGAAGACTTACCCAATATATGTCTAAGCATGTAGACATTTTCAGTTATGAGGGGGGAGAAAAGAAGATATTGCTAATTTGTCCCAGGTCAGTTATCAAGGGGAGGGAGTGTCCTCTTGGGCCAATACAAATAAACTCTTTCTCTGTCTTCAAATCAGCCTAAAATACCCTCCAAACCCCAAAGTTTTTCAAAAATATGTAGACAAAAATATCTACAGTTACTGCTATTTTCAAAAATTACAGTAAAAGAACACCTAAGCCACAAGTGATGGAAACTGTTTCTCATAAAGACATTCCCAAAACAATGAGAGCCCAACGTGAGCACAAGGGTTTCCATCCATGGATTCAGTCAAGCTCTGTGCCAGGTACTAGGGATTGAACAATGAAAAACACCGAAATAGCCGTTGTCCTCAAGGAGTTTATATTCCAACAGAGAAGAAAGACACTGACCATCAAATCATGCATAGCTATTTAATTAAAACTGTGTTAAGAAAACAGCTAACAAGTGAAGCTTTGGTGCCCTCCAATTTAATTTAAAGGAGCCTAGATTCCTGATGGGGTGAGGGGAGAAACAATAAGATGTCTATTATCCAAAAGCACCCCCAAAAGAATGCTTTTGAAAATAAACCTTAGAAGCATTTTTCCTGGAATTCTGGACCTAACCCTCCAATCCTGGCAACTGGATTCATTGTTGAGTCTGGTCACCAAGTTGAAATAGCAAACTAGCCCCATAAATTCAAATCCCCGGATATATAGATACATATGTACTATATATTTTACTCTCTACTGTTTTTTTTTTTTTTTCCTTGCCAGATTCACATTTTATAGGCATCCTCATAGCAACTCTGGGAATGGTTCCATCTTAACTTGACAGCCAAAGGGACAAAATCTTGACTTTCTTTCCGTTTCCTTTCTACAACTAATAATTTTTTTTTTTAATAAATAAGAACACTTCTCTCAGGGTAGAATCAAATCAAGGCCCATCTTAAAAAGAAAAGTAGAAAAATGTTTGTCTAGTTTTAAAAACAACTGCTATGATCTAACCTGAATTTGAAAATCAGAGAATCAAATTATGCGACACTTTGGTTAAATCTTAGAATGTATCTCATCCAGCCCTTCATTTTACAGATGAGGAAACTGATATGTGCTATTGATTTGTGAGAGCCTCAATCAGTTAACCCTTGAGACACTGAATGTAGTACATTTCAAAGGCACGTGAACTTCGACACAGAACCACAAGAAGAATGGAAACCATCTAAATACACCAAATTGCAAAAGCACAGCTGTATATAGTCACAACCATATTAACTGGTAAATCACTACTCTTCAGTGCCAGGGATACAAAGTAGTTCTATGCAGAAAGTGTGGTTGTGATACCACGAGAAACACCCAATTCAGTGCCTGGCTCTGAGCAGAGACTCCACTTTTATTAAAAGACCATCATGGGGCGCCTGGGTGGCGCAGTCGGTTAGGCGTCCGACTTCAGCCAGGTCATGATCTCGCGGTCCGTGAGTTCGAGCCCCGCGTCAGGCTCTGGGCTGGTGGCTCAGAGCCTGGAGCCTGTTTCCGATTCTGTGTCTCCCTCTCTCTCTGCCCCTCCCCCGTTCATGCTCTGTCTCTCTCTGTCCCAAAAATAAATAAATGTTGAAAAAAAAAAAAAAGAGACCATCATAAGGAAAGATGGGGAAGGGAAGAGAGAACCAGCATGGCTTCTTGCCCCAACAAACACCTGCTGAATTAGATGAAAAATACCCTAAGGCTACTTGGATTCTGAAAAGCAAAAGTTTGGGAAAACTACTCTGCCCATTTTTTTTTTTCTATTGCTCACTGACGTAGACACTTAGGATTTTTGACTGCTCAGTATCCACTCTGTCTTTTCAGCTGCTGTTTCCCTCTCCCACTCATAGATCTGTTGCTCAGCTGGGGTCTTTCACACCAGACTCCAAAATAGAGCACATGACCCAGGCATGGCCAATAGGATCATTTCATCCCTTGGCTAGAGAGATTGGTTTGAGGTGAGGCATGTGACCCAAGCCAAAGCATTTATAGGGAACAGTGGGAAAGGGAAGAGTTTTTCTTGTTACTAGCTGAGAGGTTCCTGAAACCACAATAAGAAAGGAAACAACCTGAGAATGAAGCCAACATAGAGGAAAGCAGAAGAGAGATGGAAAGAGTCTGAGCCATGATGACATTGTTGAATCCCTGGGCTTAGCACCTGCTCTCAACGTTTCAGTTACCTGCTCCAGCAAAATCTTTGTCTTTATTTTCTTTTTTAAGCAAACTGAAATTGAATTTATATCTTTTGCAAACACAAGTGTCCAGACCAATAAACTCATCATCCCTACCTTGTACCCTTCCCGATCTCCTCTTCGTTGGCCTTCCAGTACAGTGAAATGGTCACCAGGAGGCCTGAGTTCTGATCCTGGGTCCCACTTCCTAGAGCCACAACCTCTCTAAGACTCAATTTCCTACAAAAAAGGGGTGGAGGCTGTATCTTCCTATCTAACAATGTTAAGATAAATCTTATCTTGAAGTTTTGAGACCCAAGACAAGTCATTAATACAAAAGCACTCTGGTAAGTATATAATGTTTTCAAACATAAAACTTCATTATTTGATAAAAATTCTAGAATTCTCTCATTCTTCATTTTGGTTCTTCTGTCGCCCTTCTTCCATTTTGTTAAACAAAAACAGGGGTCACCATCTAAAAGGTTTGTATTGGGCAACTGTCCAGCCATTTTCATAAAAATTTTAAATCTTAATTTAAAAAATTAATTAAAAATATGTAGAAAAGTATGGGAATGCAAGCTGGTGTAGCCACTCTGGAAAACAGTATGGAGGTTCCTCAAAAAATTAAAAATAGAACTACCTTATGGCCCAGCAATTGCACTGCTAGGCATTTATCCAAAGGATACAGGTGTGCTGTTTCGAAGGGACACATGCACCCCAATGTTTGTTTACAGCAGCACTATCAACAATAGCCAAAGTATGGAAAGAGCCCAAATGTCCATCAATGGATGAATGGATAAAGAAGATGTGATACACACACACACACACACACACACACACACACACTGGAGTATTACTCGGCAATCAAAAAGAATGAAATCTTGCCATTTGCAACTACATGGTTGGAACTGGAGGGTATTAGTGAAGGAACTGGAGGGTATAAGTGAAATTAGCCAGTCAGAGAAAAGACAAAAATCATATGACTTCACTCATATGAGGACTTTAAGAAACAAAACAGATGAACATAAGGGAAGGGAAACAAAAATAATATAAAAACAGGGAGGGGGACAAAACAGAAAAGACTTGTAAATATGGAGAACAAACTAAGGGTTATAGGAGGGGTTGTGGGAGGGGGGATGGGCTAAATGGGTAAGGGGCACTAAGGAATCTACTCCTGAAATCATTATTGCACTATATGCTAACTAATTTGGATGCAAATTTTAAAAAATAAAAAATAAAACAAGTTAAAAAATTTAAGTGATATTAAAAAATATGTAGAAAAGTAGGAGTTTAGTGGCATAGATGTCCGGCAAGATAAATTTAAAATTTCAGCTCTATACCTAACCAAGCTGTGTGTCTCTGGCCAAGATATTTAATCTCTCTGAGACTCAATTTACTAATATGTTCAGCAGGGATAAAATCACCCAACTTTTTGGATTGTAAGAAATAAAGCATATACACAGGGTCTGACAATAAGTGAAGTTCCATAAATGGAAGGGATAATATTGGTCATTGTTATATATTATTAAGAATCGGGGCGCCTGGGTGGCGCAGTCGGTTAAGCGTCCGACTTCAGCCAGGTAATGATCTCGCGGTCCGTGAGTTCGAGCCCCTTGTCGGGCTCTGGGCTGATGGCTCAGAGCCTGGAGCCTGTTTCTGATTCTGTGTCTCCCTCTCTCTCTGCCCCTCCCCCGTTCATGCTCTGTCTCTCTCTGTCCCAAAAATAAATAAACGTTGAAAAAAAAAATTAAAAAAAAAAAAAAAGAATCACAGAGACCATAGGGTTAAGTCTAAAAGGTATATGGGGCTAGAAGGATGATACAGGGGACCAGAGATCATTATGACAGGAAAGATTTAGTGAGGTCTAGGCTGGTTGGGTCCAGAGTCCTTGAGTCAGAGGGTAAAAAAATAGCAGTACTACTCTTTGTTCATAATGTATATTTTGCCTACTCCCCTCATATTTTTTGAGACACTGGACTTTGAGATCCTCAAGCTCAGGGTATGTGTCTTGATTATTTTTGTATGTCTGACCTTTAAGAAGTACTTTGTGAATGCCCACTGTGATTTGAACATGATAATCTCTTGTCCTAAAGGAAGGGTTGCCTCCACTCTTTGCTGTCCATTTCCAAGGATAAGAAAACCAAAGCCCACGAGCATATTATTTTTCACTGAAGAGTGACCTGTGAGTCTTTGTGTGATTAAGTTTGTCTCCCAAAATGTTCTCACATATCTCCAGCACTCCTAGTGTCTCCAGTAGTATGGAGATTAATGCTCTGGGAGGTGTGGTTCAGACCAGTGTAGCATTGGCATCACCTGGGAGGTTGCTAGAGATGCAAATCCTCAGGCCCTTTCCCAGACCGACTGAATCAGAAACTCTCTGGGTGACACCCAGGAATCTGGGTTTCAGCTAGAGCTCCAGGGATTTCTATACACACTAAAATTTGAGAACCACTGCACCACACAGAATCTAGTATCTTTGTTTTTAAAAAGGCATGTGAGTAAAGTTTGAGCATGACCATGTTGAAGGGCAAGTGGAAATTACAATTACAACCTAACTCAATGATTCATCTTCATTTTTATTCTTCTTGTGGCTAACTTATTAAAAAATATTTGCGGGGCGCCTGGGTGGCTCAGTCGGTTGAGCACCCGACTTCGGCTCAGGTCATGATCTCGCGGTCCGTGAGTTCGAGCCCCGCGTCGGGCTCTGTGCTGACAGCTCAGAGCCTGGAGCCTGTTTCAGATTCTGTGTCTCCCTCTCTCTGACCCTCCCCTGTTCATGCTCTGTCTCTCTCTGTCTCAAAAATAAATAAATGTTAAAAAAAAAAATTTTTTAAAAATATTTGCTAAATATCCACAATGCAAAGATGAGTAAGATTACACTCTGTACCTTAACAACTTTAGTTTCTTTTCTTAAGGGATGAGGGTCAGCTGCAGGTAGGGCCACCACATTCCACATGGCAGTCAGAACTGTAGATTGTCCTCTGGAGGGTATGTGGAGGTCACAAGAATTCTGCATCTTTATCAGGCCCATTTTTGATATTATGATAGACTGAGTAGCCATCTGCCATGGTTTACAGGGGTCAAACCTACTGCTCCAAAGTACAATAGCCAATGTGTGCTAGGCAACCCTAGAAAAGTCCTAGAATCAGGTCCTTCTAGACTCTCCAGGCATCTTAGTCCTGGGCATTTACAGATCACATGTGACCATATCAATGCGAATGCGAGAAGAAAAAGGTACGGCAATAGTATAAAGTATGGATGCAGTTGGTATAAACCATTGTGGCAAAAGAAATTTAAAAAGAAAGCTTAGATAACGTAATCAATCTTCTTCTGATACGTTTGACAACTACCTAGACTTCGCCAGATTTTATTAGAGCTCTGAAATAGTGAGTGTTTTTAGTAATTGAAGTACACAAATTACCCTACTCTTTTATGTACTTGTAAAGATCCAGTATTTAGTGCCAGAGCCAGCATTTGAAGATTTCAATGTAGAGAACCTTGATTAGCTGCAAGGCTTTTCCAGCGTAACTGATGTCAGGAGACATCATATTACAGATAATTTTTTAAGTGGTCATCACTTTGAAAAATTAACATTAGACTCGGCCTAGCTGAGCTCTTTTATCTTTTTTTTAACAGATAAGTAACAAACAAAATTTGACAGTAAAACTACTAAGTAGAAAGACATCCAAAAGCAATCTTCCCTTCCAGACAGGCCCGGGCAAGACCCCAGCAGGGACCACACAAACACCTGGGTGCTGGGTCCTGGAAAATGCCTCTACCCTCTAAAGATAGGTCTTGCCCTTTCTCTAAATTTCACAACCTGGTTGTGAGGGATAGGAGGAAAGATAATCCTCAAGAAGGATCAGCGTATAGCAATGGCATTCCAATGGAAATTTACCATCAACACTCACCAGTGCAGGTAATCCCCTTCTGCCCTAAGGGAGACTATCTCCCTCTAAAGACAGGCTTAATTTGCCCTTTTGCAGATCAGATACTGAGTTCTGTACTACAAATTTGCGTAATGGAAGACCAAATACTTGCAGCCAACACACTGGGCTAAGTACTTCCTTAGCCATTAAGCTGGAAGCTTGAAGGTCCCCCCGCATGCCTACTCCCAGCTTCTTTAGTCTGTTATCTACACAGTGTAAGAAAATATTCCGGCCAGAACTCTTTTTTTTTTTTTTAATTTGTTTAATGTTTACTTACTTCTGAGAGACAGAGAGAGACAGAGCTCGAGCAGGGGAGGGGCACAGAGAGAGAGGGAGATACAGAAACCAAAGCAGGCTCCAGGCTCTGAGCTGTCAGCATAGAGCCCAACGCGGGGCTCAAACTCATGAGCTGCGAGATCACGACCTGAGCGGAAGTCGAAGGTTCAACCGACTGAGCCACCCAGGCGCCCAATTCCAGCCAGAACTCTTAAGGAAGATTGTCAGATTAGCAAATAAAAATGCAAGGCCCCCAGTCAAATTTGAATTTGAGATAAGCAACAAATATTATATACTCATTACGAATGTATATACAAATATATACACATTTTTTAAATCTGAAATTCAAATTTGACCGGGTATTCTGTATTTTTACCTGACAGTCCTATCTCTAAAGCTATCAATGAGGAATTTCCATGTTGGAGCTAAATATTAGGCCAAGTTGAAAAGAATAGGGAATGTAGAATCTGAACTTTTTGATGTGTACAGGGTCCCGCAGATTGCACCGTGCTTTACTTTACAACTTCTCTGTGAGGTAGGACCAAAGTCCTTAATCCCCACTTTATGAGTGTAGACTCTAAGTTAAAGCATTGCACAAGGTTACAAAGCAAAGTAGAAGAGCTGGGATTCAAATTAAGATCTTCTGGTGTTTTTTTCTAGGGGGTTCTGTCAATCACGACACTAAACAAACAGAAGAGCAGGAAGAATTTAAGAGATTGGCTAGAAAGCATTGCTTTAGCAAGCAAAAATACCTGGCCCAAGCATGGACACTCTTTTCTGTTTTTGTGCCTAAGTAAGCAATCATCTGTCTGTGTTCTTTACAGGCTGAGAGTGGCCATTAAGAAATGAAAGCGAGTTTAGATTTCACCGGCATGTTTGGATTTGACGACATTTTGCATTTCAAGAAACCAAGGTCAGCTCAACCCTTTTTTGCACTGGGACCCAGCCACCACCGTGATTTAAGCAAAGAACTACACTGGTGAATTTAAGGGTAAGTGGTGGCATAATCGTTCACTGCCTCACATGCTTCCATTTGCTGAGGACTGTCTTTACTTCTAAATCTAGTAAGGAGAGCTGTGTTTCACTTCACAAAATACTAGCAAGTTCTGAGATGAGGTCGAATTTATCCTTGAGAACACACTTGGAGACTAAAAAATTGTGTATTGTTGGGAAAAGTTAACCTTTCCAACATTAGCTCCCTCTTGCATGTGCCTTATTTTCTAACTCCAAGCAAAGTGATAGAAGAACTCTTATTAGAAAATTACAGAAAACTGAACCTCATACCTCTTGTTAAAAAAAAAAAAAAAAAAAAGACATCTTGCGGGATTAATCTACCACTGCTAAGGCATTCCCAACTCAAATTTTTCTCTATTCTCCCACAAAATCAAATGCCCAGCTATATTTACCACAGCAAAAGAAATTAGCTGAGCTTCTAATATCACAGAAGCAAACTAATATTTCTCATGTGTTTATTCGTTTTTAGAAGCTGGGCAAGGAGTAACAATTGCCTGTGACAACTGTCTGTGAAGAATATCGTTCTCAGAAACTCCAAACTGCCCCAGAGCTGTGGCAGGAAAGTCCACAGATTATTATTGGGTAATGACATTGGAAATAAAAAAGTATATAGTATTACAGTATTGAGCTATTAGAGTAGGGAATCAATTCAAGGAGACAAGCAAAATTTATATACTTTATTGATTTTAAATTTTACATGCTCTGCTATATGAGTAAATCTTTTGTAGTAATTCTAAAGCTTTGAAACATTGTAAATAACAAGGACTGTGGGGAGTTCAGAACAGCCATTTTTTCAAACTGAAAGTATATAGCCTTTAATGCATATTAGAAGAAATTGGGGTAATGAAATACCTTAAAGCTAACTTAAGTCAGGGCTAGTGTGGGTTTTTTTGGTCTCCAAAGAGTGAGCCTGTATCAGGTAGTGAAGTAATTCCAGGTAGCATTGTACTTAAGGAAAAGCGTAATTAAATTGATCCTATTGTATTACATAAATCCAACATATCCTGTGTAAACTCAGAAACAGGTGGCTCTTTGTAAAAAGTAGCTGGCTATTAACCAATAGAAGTAAAATTTTCTCACACAAAAACAAATACACGGGAGGAAAACCTTGAAACAAAGGGTAACTTGGGATTCCATAATCAAAGAGCAAATCGAATTTGAAATCACCCCCGCATGTTCAGTGTGCCTGAATCCAGAGCCTCCACAGTGGGCAGTGAGTGAGCCTGTCTCCAGACAGGCATTTGAGTAAGCCAGTCAGGTTCCTGGAGCCTGCCACCTTTATTAAAAATAATTGCAGCCTGGGTAATTTGTAATTTTCAATCATACATGTAATATAGAAAATGACAGACAAGGTGGGGGGAGTTTTATATTTTTATTGCAGGGAGCCTGACTGACACTTCACAAAACGTTTTGACACATTCAAGTGTGAGCAACAAATCTGTCCACCGATTCATAAGCCACATGTTTACTTAAAGAAGCCTACCCCAATAAATGAGGATCAAAATCCCAAGTGCTTAAGTCCGTAAAATTCCCTACAGTGAACTAGCACCGACAGAATACGTTCTGACCTCCTTAAGATGAGTGAGGATTTTCAAATAAATATATCTTGCTTATATCATTTTTAGGTCTATACACTATTTTTTTAATTGTGAGAAGCCACACATGGACCTTTCCTATATTGAAGCTTGCAAGAATACTAAAGTGAATGCAGTAATCAGATAACTGAAGCCAAATTATTGTCTGCAATTTAGACTTCTGTTTACTCAGAGCACATCTAGTATACTCATTTAGAAGCTCTATTAGCTACAAAGTTTGATTTTGTTTTCCCATTGTGCCACTCCTCAGACACAAAGCCATGGAAAATCATGATTCCTCACATTTACGAGTACTTAAAGGAAATGATGGTGACCCTAAAACACATCAGATTCAGATGAAAGAAAAGGGTCTCCATATTTATTAAAAAGGGACAAGAGCTCTATATTTCTTAAGGCTTCTAATGTGAGCTATTGAGAATGGAAATCAAAATCGTAACTATTAACACTTAAAAGTTGGGCAATGGATCATTACATTACAGTGTCTTAAAATGCGAAACCTTCTCAAAACTGGGTATTTCTAACCAACCCACCAGCATAGGCAACCTTTGTGTGTTGGAGAGGGGGAAGGGGGGGGGAACTCCTGTTGGGGTGGGAAATGAGTGGGAATTGTAGAGGAGAAAAGGAAAGGAAAGAAATCTAACTCAAGGACCTTGAAAAGTTAATTTGGAAACTTTTGTTAGTGACTTTGGACTTCATTAAACTCCATGCATCACTATAGCAGCATGATCTCAACAGTTTGAAAGGTATTTGTCATCAGCGAAAGAAAAACATTATTTTTAAAGGAGTAAAAAGATTGATGCATCACTGCGGACCACTTAAGCCCCACACAGTTTCAGTCTTTAGTATTAATCTAAACGTGATGGCTTTTGCATACGGTGCATAATTAAACATTTTCTTTTCAGAGCTTTATAGAATCCCCATATGTTTTTAATGGCATCATCTGAATGTTTTTCTTAATAATTCTGGCAGCCTGCTCCTGAATCTTCAAGTTTGTTTTTTGTTCCTAATATCTTTTCTACAGAGGCCGCATTGTGCCAGAGATTGAATAAAGCTCTGAGAGCCTCATCGTCAAGGAAGACACACACTCACAGACTCACACACGCTCACATTCTGCTCTCTCTTCCCTTGCAGCCGGCATTGCTATTGGCACAGAGAAAAGATGTGTGTGAGAGTGGGCAAGGAATGAACACAAGACTCCGTGCCAAAGCCTCCCTCTCTCATGCGGCATGTTCCCTTTCTCTTCTCTAGTAGGACTTAGCTACCTCATGTTAGGTGTCTGCCTGTCCGTCTGCCTGCCTGTCTGTCTATGAGTGTTTGGTGAGCATATTTACGTGTATACGTACCAATGGGGCAGCTGCAACATATGGTCTGCCTGACACAGGCTGGACATACCATAACTTGCTGACTCAATACCTAGTGCCTCATGCGAACTGACTTTCTCTTCTTGAGCAGTGGTCCATTTTTTTACCCAAACCCTTTCAGACACGACCTATAAAACTGAAATAATGGAATGTTCACCATTTAGCTTAGTCAGCCACATTTTGAGCTGTAAATCAGAATTACCTCCATTTCAGATGGTATAAATGCAACCCAGTGATCAAGCATACATTCAGGAGGGAGACAATAATAATCTGAGACTACAATACCCATGTCCACCCAGGACTGGTGCCCATGGTCTCCAACACAGAATGTAAGCGCCTCCGCTTGAAGAATAAGTAATTCAGACAGAAGAATGTACACCATTGTTGTTCAAAGGTAGCCGTGAATTTGCCTTATTCCAACATAAATTTAACTTCTGGAAATGGACAAAGACAATAAATAACTCACATTTGAATCACAAGTCTCCTTTAGATTGAGTGTTTGAACTCAGATCCAAGTTTCAAAACATAATATTTTTTAAAGCATTCTCACACTCTTTTCATATTTGTCATCTTGCAATCTGATGACGTGATGAACAAAATGGAAATGGTAACCAAAACGGCTTCCTTATGCGATTTTCCTCATTGAGCTTCATTTATTTACAGATGGCCAAGTGGCTCTGAGGGCATTTGAAGCCGTCCTATTATTAAGAACTGAGCTTTATCAAAAATTTCAAAGACCTGGTTTGTGTTTCAGAATTCCGCAGATGATGTGCCTTAAGTAGAAACAACCACCCTGGAAAGTCTTAAAACATATGCAGGCCAACAAGGGCAGAAACAAATTATCCAGGAATGGGATTGCTATGGTTTTCACTGGTGCTTCTAGCATTTGCTACGGGAACTTGACCGAAGCAAAATAATCTTTAATGGCCTCTCTTTTTAATGGTTCCCGGTAAACAAAAATAATTTTTTTAAAAAACCCGAACCTTAATTTTTCCTCCATCTAAATTGCTATAGGTAAATTTATAACATGGTAAACAGAGTAAAAAAAAAGAAGACTTCAGAAATGAAATGCCTGGGGCGCCTGGGTGGCGCAGTCGGTTAAGCGACCGACTTCAGCCAGGTCACGATCTCACGGTCCGTGAGTTCGAGCCCCGCATCAGGCTCTGGGCTGATGGCTCAGAGCCTGGAGCCTGTTTCTGATTCTGTGTCTCCCTCTCTCTCTGCCCCTCCCCCGTTCATGTTCTGTCTCTCTCTGTCCCCCAAAAAATAAATAAACGTTGAAAAAAAAATTAAAAAACAAAACAACAAAAAAAAGAAATGAAATGCCTAAATAAAAATAAAAAGTAAAGCTAAAAAAAAAAAAAAAAAGTGGACCTTCCTCCTTATCCAGACACCATTTTGGCAGCTCATCTCCTAGTCCTGGTCAGAAGAAGGAGCTGCCAGAGAACCAAAGCCCTAGGGTCTAACAGGCTCATAGTCCCATAGAAACTGTCATATCAAGTCTCCTGTGGGCACCCACACAACTATGCAACCTTGGTTAAATCTTTCTGAAAAGACTGTGAGTCACAAACACCAGCAGGACAATGGCACTTCCATCTCAAATTTGATGAAGGACCTCCCCTACCCTCCCAGAGCAAAACAGCTTGGGGGCATCTCCACATTTGAGACAACCCTCTCCCCAACATGATACTAACTGACAACGTTTCCCACATCCAGACCTCAGAGCATTTACCATCACAAACTTAATCCGTAGAAGCAGTAGAATGATTCCCTCCTCTTCCCCGGCATTTGAAAATCAATTGGTGCAGATGACCCCCACTTGGAGGTCTGAGAACAATTCTTGATTAGAGCAATGAGGAATTTTAAGAGTCATAAGCTGGTAGAGGCGCCTGAGTGGCTCAGTTAGTTAAGCATCTGACTTCAGCTCAGGTCATGATCTCATGGTTGGTGAGTTCTAGCCCTGCTTCGGACTCCAAGCTGACAGCACGGAGCCTGCTTGGGATTCTCTCTCTCTCCTTCTGTCTCTCTCCTCCCTGATTTGCATGCTCTCTCTCTAACTCAAGATAAGTAAAAAAAAAAAAAAAAACTTGAAAGAGAGAGAAAGAGAGAAAAGAGTCCTAAGCTGGTAGGTAGCAGGGCCTGATTTTCAGTGACTTTTCCTTGGGTTTTAAAAGCTGAATGCTAGCCTTCCCCATTAGAATGGGGCAAATCCCCAGCTTCATACCCTAGTTTTTGTACTTGCCCACTCCCCAAGTTTCTCAAGGACCAAAGCTGGCTGTATTCTGTCTTCCTGCATGCAAACATTGGGTGGGTACCACTTGATGTCAGGAAATGTGCCAAGCACTGGGAAGAAGAATGAGAATAAATAGGGCTCAGTCCCTGCTCTCAAACAGCTCACAGTAGAGATAAGAACAGAGATACATTTTAAGTACGCTACAAGATGTTCTCATAGAGGCAGAAACAAATTGGTAGGGAGAACAAAAGTGGGGATTGATAAATACGCGGGGGTGGAACCAAGAACAGTTCACAGAAGAAGTAACATCTGAGGTAGCACCTTGAACGCATTCATGTGGTAGAAAAGGCAGAGGGAGAGGAAGAAAGGCATTCTGAGGAGGCAGTACAGCACAGTTAAAGGCAGACGAGTGGTTCTCAGCCTTTTTCAAAGCAATCATTTGGGGATGTTTCTTAAAATGCAAATTGCTGGGTCTCACTCTCAGATTCTGGTTCTGTTGGTCTAACACAGGGATCGGAAGTTTGGATCTTTAACCAGCAGGTAGATCTCAGTCACACGTTGAGAAACAGCTGACCAGGGTCACAAAGGTGCATGGTATTTGCAGGATGAGAAGAAATTCAGGATGAACAGAGCATGGATTGGAGGTGGGGGTGGGGGTGGGCTGATCTAGTTGACTAGCTTTATGTATTGGAGGGACATTGTCAAGACTTCTGGGCACCTGTGAAGCCCTAAAAATGAGATTCTAGGAAGCTTCAGACACCAGGAGCCACCATCAGAGCTATATAGGGCTGGATCCAGTCTCTACAGCTGTGATCTCTTGGGTGTCCATAGCTCTACAGCAAAGACTGGGGGGAAGAAGACTGGCCTCAGCCCAGACAGCCCAATGTCCCAGACCCAGCTCTACCACTTACTATGTCCTCTTGGCAAGTTATTTAACCATCTTGGGCCTCAGTTTTACCTCTGCAAAATGGGAACAATAACACCAAAAGGTCAAGGTTGTTCTAAACATTAAATGGTTTAATACACATGTAATGTCTATCTCAGTATCTTACGTGTAGTATTTTTAATAAAAATACAATTGTAATATCTAACATATATTAAAAAATTCAGGAAAATAAAAGAGAGAGAGAGAGAGAGAAATAGTTCAGATTTAGAGTCATAGTTTGCCTACATGGAGAAGATGTAAAATTTCCCCATGACTCAGTCTCCCTGCAGGTTACCAGAGCATCCCTAAAAGTCACCTGTCCATCAGCATTTCAGATCCCCCAGACTTGTTCTCCCATTTTCTGGGTCCCGACTCAGAGCTCCAGCCTCTTTCTCAAATTGGATGCTCCCTGGTCTAACATAGTTTATTTGCCACTGTGACCACCACCAGAACCTGACCATTTTTCACAGGCTCTATCTCTCCTGATCACACATAATCCCAAACCTCTCCCAGTGCCGCAGCCATTATTTATGAGGATTGGCACTGTGCCTGAGAGCAATTAATTTATCTGCCAAAGATACACTTAAGTGACTGTCTCATGAGGTTCCTGATCCCTACAGCATAAACAATCCAAAGCGGAGACAGAGCATCCCTGACACTGAGGGCATGGATAACTTTATCTTAAATCCTTACCTCCTCATTATATAAACAATAGTATGATTCTAAATTTCAAGGACACTATGGAGTTTCAAGGCATTTTCCTCTACCTTCTGTCATTTGACCCTCTCCATAACCTCTGGGAGAGGTAAGACTTTCCTCCCATTTTACAGATGTGAAAATATTGAGTTTCAGAGAAACTAGGTGATTTAGTCATACGGCCACTGAACTATAGACGTCAACCCAAGCTTCTGACTCCTGATACTTATGTTCTCCATTATTCTCTACATACCACCTCTCATGTCTGCTTACTTTGACCTTCATCCAGAAAGCCAATAAATGTTTGCGGGTTCAACCCTTCCATGTAAAAGATTACAAGTTTTGAATCACATGAAAATAAAGTCCATATAGCAGAACAGCCTAACAAATAGCTGTATCGATCACTTAAGAAGAGGTCATTAATTCTAAAGACATTGAAGAAATAATTGCGTTCCTTTCTGTACCAGTTGGGAGCAGATATGGAGCCATAGCTATTCACCATGGTAGAGTAGAAAGAACAAGTTTTGGATCAAAAGGACCTAGGTTCACAATCCTAACTCTGCCGCTCAGCTGGTCACATGATCTCGAGCGCATTGCCGAAATCCTGAGTCTGACTTTTTTCATCCTTTTTTTAAAAAAAATTTTTTTTAATGTTTATTTATTTTTGAGAGAGAGAGTGTGAGCAGGCGAGGGGCAGAGAGAGAGGGAGACACAGAATTGAAGCAGGCTCCAGCACAGAGCCCGACACGGGGCTTGAACTCATGGACCGCGAGATCATGACCCGAGCCGATGTGAGACGCTCAACCGACTGAGCCACCCAGGCGCCCCTTTTTTCATCCTTAAGATGGGATGAGCATCTCTAAACTCAAGCATGATTGTATGACAACAAATACCACAAATCTAACTCAGTAATCACATAGAAGCCCTTAGCAACTGTAGGCCACTTCCCCCAGACTGATGTTACAAACTTTCGTGTGCATGAGAGCTTATTAAAACCCAGCTTGCTAAGTTACCCCATCCTCTCATTTCTGATTCAGCAGGTCTGGGACTTTGCATTCCTAACTAGTTCCCCCCATGAACTAGTTCCCCCCCCATCAGTTCCCTGATGCTGATGCTGCGGGGTCCAGGGACGACAACTTGGGAACCACTGCTGTCAAGCAGGACAAGGGTCATGTGGTCATGGAGAAAGAAGTCACTGGATAAAAACCTAAAGCCTAGAATGGCCATGCCAAGCTACTAGATGTTGATCACCAACTCCCAAGCAAAGCCAGCTAAGAAAACAGAAGGCTAAAGACAGCCATAATCCTTTCTCCTTCATGGAACCAGTGTCATGGACTTATTAGGGTCAGATGACTCTGAGCTAAGTAAGCACTTTGTCTAAAGACTCCTTGTGATAACTGTGTTTTCACTTAAATCCTTCTGAAATTCTTACACACAGATCTCCCATCTCCCCTTCTAGAAACCTTGCTGACTTATCAACAGTCCCTAGAAGACCTTGGGAGCACGTGATCTAGTGCTTATGAGATCCAGTAGCACAGTCTGATTGAGGGTACTCAACCAAATACCCAGTCACCCTCAATGTGGTTTCTGCATCACTAGCACGTCAGTTATTCCATCGCACGCACACACACACACACACACACACACACACACACAATTTGCAGAATCAGAGGGTCTATCAGGAGGGCAATTAGGGCAAATCATTTAAGAAATGCACCGGCCATAGCTCATGTTTACACACAAACCTTTTTTCTTAAAGGGCATGTTGCTTCTTGAAAGGAATAAAAGTACAACAACAAAACCCCAGAAAATACATTAACCCTATTTTATGAAGGTGGTATAGACACTATATTCTCTTTTGTTTCCAGATATGAAGAATACATAAAAGTGTGATGAACAGGCACTGGCATATATATTGTTCTGTTCCTGCGAAGGAGTCTGTAATATATCTCTATTTTGCTGCAGCCAGCTGCCACTGAGTCATCAGTTCCCACTGTATTATCCCGTGCTCAGCTCCGTTGGAATATTAAACAGCCACCAGATTCCAAACTCTGCATTTCCTCACATTCGGCTCTTCCCTGATCAAGCGTTGTTTCTCTGTGATTTTATATATATATATATATATATATATATATATATATATATATATATATATATCAGACCCTGGAATCAACTTTCTTTGTTTTATCAAGACCCAGTGTGTAGTGATTCTGATTTATCATTTTTACAACAGTCTCTTCCCTGCGGGCTCCAGGTCGTGATGGTGGCATTGCTACGATTTATGGTGGGGATTGTTGACAGAAAATGTATGCTCTTTTTGATTTTCCTTCTTCCCAACACCTGGTTCTTATTTGTTCAACTCTAGCTTCTGCCATTTTAAGCATTATTTACCATTTGCTGAAATGCATTGGTTTATTTGTTGGGCGTGTGTAAGGTAGAGGACGGATTTGTACGGTTGGCTATCCTTTTTCCTCTTCTCAACCCAACGTGGTTTTTTTTGTTACATTTTCTTATGTTGTTAGGAACCTGGAGTTCCCATTCGTTTCCCATTTGTTTCTCCTTATCTGCCACAACATATTAGGTCTCTCAGAAAGAAAAAGAAAATGCAGGCTGGTTAGGTTCTTCAAGGAGGTTTTTGAATTCTCTGTGCCTCACACTGTAGGTGGTCACCTCCCTTTCCAACCTGGATCCATTATTTATTACTTAGCGAAGGCTCCTCTCTCTCGGAGTCCCAGAGCAAGGCTAATTTTTCTTTAGACTCTCAGAACACTTCAGAATAACTTGGCAAAAGGTAGAGCTTTTGAAGCCTGTTAGGAATCCATTTGCCAATATTGAAGATAATTTTAAAAGGTGGAGATGAAATAAACAGAGATGCTCACACCTGAGAAATGTTTGATTTGAAGGCTGATATTTAGGTCTTCTGTCCAAAGCAAATCACAAACCAATCGAGACTATTTTTTTCCACCAGAAGATGAAAACACCCAGAGTGCTTTCTCCTTTTTAGGTTTTCCCTAATGCACTTAGCAGAGTGCTAGGCACTGTGAATGCCTTCTCAATATTGATTTCACGTTTAACCAGAGTTTCTTTTGTTAATATGCATACTTTTCCAAGAGGTCTGGTAGTTTGGGGTTTAATTTAAATTTTTTTAATGTTTATTTTTGAGAGAGACAGAGCACGTGCAGGGGAGGGGCAGAAAGAGAGAGGCTCCGAAGCAATCTCCAGGCTCTGAGCTGTCAGCACAGAGCCCAACGTGGGGCTCAAACCCACAAATAGCAAGGTCATGAGCTGAGTCAAAGTCAGGTGCTTAATGGACTGAGCCACCCAGACGTCCCATTTGTGGGGTTTAATTTAAATGGGACTAATACTTCATGCCCTCTCCACCTAGCCCTCCACTTATTGCTGAAAACAGAAGTCAGCTTCTCAAATTGCAATTTTTTAAGTTTGTTTATTTATTTTAATAGGGGATGGAATGGCAGAGAGAGAGAGAGAATCCCTAGCAGACTCCACGTTCAGCACAATGCAAGGCTTGATCCCACAATCAAGGGATCATGACTTGAGCCAAAACCAAGAGTCAAAGACTCAACCAACTGAGCCACCCAGGTGCCCCACAAATTGTAATTCTTAAATTTCAAAAGTCCTGAATAAGCCAATCAGATGTGGAGATAGTTAATAACCCCCCGTGATGAGGTACTGTAACATACCATTTTCTCCAGGATAGTTCTTGTTTGCAACCTGTTATCTCGGTGTCATTGGTAATAGTGGCATCTTGTCACTCTCAAAAGTGGCCCATTTTAGAAGAAAAGTATATAGTCATACTATCCCATACCTATCCCCCTCTTCCTCCTTTTAGTAACAAAACCCCTGCTAAGTTTTATTTGATGAGATACCGGGGTGCCCGGGTCAAAACTGCATTCCCCAGTTTTCCTTGCAGCCTAGTGTGGCCAGTTATTTGCATGATAAACAAGCACATAGTGCTGTTCTAGGTACTCTACAAATTAACACACTTAATCCTCATCATAGGAGCTAGGTGCTATTTCATCATCTCTATTTTATGGATGAGGAAACTAAGAGGTTAGATAACTTGACCAAGTGGCAGAGCTAGATGTGAACCCCAAGAGTCTAATTCCAGAGTCTGCACTCTTGACCCACTACCTCCAAGTGGGACCAAGTGTTGGCCAACGGGATGGGGGAAGAGTGACGTGGCAACCTCTCCACCTCCCCTGCAAAGAAGGAACCTCATTGTCACCCACTCTTTCTTGCCTCATTCTCTCAAAATAAAACGTGGTGCTGATGAACATACAGAGACAACATTCCAGGAGCTGCAGAAGCCACAAAATAAAGGGATCCTTGGTCAGCCTCGCAGAGCAGAGCACATTCCCACCCTCAATTGCCTGCCACCTCAGGATCATATGTATGAGGAAAATATCCTATCTCATGTGAGGCACTATCAGCCTGTACCCTAACTAACACATGTCCCCATCCCTGCCTCACAAAGTCTCATGTAGATGTTCAGAAGGTAGGTGAGAATCTTCTGTTCCAGTAGCAAAATGAGCCCTCCTGACCAGATCCAAGCATTTTCCCCAAATGCCCCCAAGGTTCCTACCTATGCCCAGGTCTGCTCCCATACCAACATCAAGGACTTTGCTCCAGTTCTACGTGTAATTCTTAGTACATAGAAACTTTCCATGGGAGGCAGTCATGAAAGAGATAATACATAGCCTAGATCCTTACTCTCAAGCATCTAGGTGCCATCATGGCCTCCTAAATTATTCCAGAGCAAAGGACTCATCACACAGACCTTCCTCTATCCCTGCATGAAACATACCCTCTACCTTGACCTGTAGCATCCCCTTCCCCTTCCCTACTTTATTTTCCTCAATAGCATTAACCACCACATAATGTATGTTCATCCCTTTATGTATAGCCCATCCCACTTGAATTATCATCTCATGGGGGAAGGGACTGTGTCTGCTTTGGTCATTGCTTTATCCCCAGCTCCTGACAGAGGCTTCTATGCAATAGGTACTCAATAAGAATTACTTGAATAAATGAATGGCGAATGAACAACTTTGAACAGCTGTAGCTCTGTGACCCTGGGCAAATTACTTAACCTCTCTGGGTCCCATGATAATAATATATAATAGAGTTGTTGCGAAAATTAAAAGAGATAATAAGAGGTAATACATGTCAAATATTGAGGCTACCTCCCAGTACATGGAAAGGTCCAAATACAATGGTAAGAGTTGTAAGCAATATAGTACTCATTATGCAGCCCCTGTGCCGTGCACTATTATTTCAGTTAATAATAGCCCATGTGTTCAGAACCACCCACCTTCTGGTACCACAACAGGAATTCTGGTTCAGCCACTATACGGCTCCTGCCTTGTTCTGCTTCTCTTTCTGGAATTTCCTAAGAAAAGCCAGACTGCAATTTCCTGACATACAACAAACTCCAACCCTCTCTAGTGAAATGCAGACCAGGAGCTGCTAGAACTGGCCTTACCTTTGATAAGAAAAGAGAAAACAGTATTTATTTTAGGATTAGAATCATGTCTGGTGTAAGAGTTATCGAGTTGAGCTATTTGGCTTTGTTTGTGAAACATTTCCATTTGGTATGTCTGTAATATCATCGATGGCCTCTCATCCACTAATAACCTGAGAGGAGAGTCAACTTGCTCCTTTTTCTAGGACTTTCCTTAGACCCTGTCACTGCCTCCTCCTGATAGAAGCATCTAGAACAGCTCTTGAATAGTACAACCAGACTGTAACTGAACATTATACTCTGGAAAAAAGCCATGTCCAATACCCAGCTGGATAGTGAGACCTCTTCCAAAAAAAATAGGTGAGGTAGAGTTTTGGGGATAGCAAAAGTGGTGTGTGTGTGTGTGTGTGTGTGTGTGTGTGTATTTTTCCATAAAGGTCCTAGGACAACTTTCAAAGGGAAAAATCCATACCCAGCTTTGTGGTATTGAATTAGCTCCTTCCAACTGATCTTTCTGAGATGTTATTCTTACCCATCCCTATGCGTCCAGCCCTCGGCTCTTTCCACCTTTAACACTGACCAAACTAGACATTCTCTCGAGGATGATGACTAACGGAGTAGACGTAGGGGAAGCACTGCAAATTTGAGTGACCACTATATGCAGGAACTGTATGCCTCCCATTTGTTATTTCTAAGGTTATTTTAAAATCTCATAATCCTAAGAGTAAACCATAATTACTGTCATTGTCATTATCTCCATTGTATAGATGGGGAAACAGGCTCCGAGAAATTGTTGCTAGGACCCAAGGCCCCACAACAAGTGAGAAGTGAAATGAGGATTCTGACCCAGGTATTTGTAGCTTCAATAGCTTCTCCACTAGATCTTTCAACTTTTGACCCCTTATAATTCCTATGTGCGAGACTGTTCTTGCAAACATTTCTGGAGACCTCAATACTAAACATATAAAACAATGGCCTACACTTCACCCTAACCAGGAGAATTATCTCCCCAAGTGCCACCCTTCAGGCCTCATCCCGCCAATGTGCCTGCAGTTATAATTCCATTCTGCAGAATGCTGGGGCTCCCTGCCTGTACCTCTAACTTAGGTGTTGGTATTAGAAATGTCTAAATAATTAGCTTTTCAAAAATTAAGAGCCCACACCTAGAAATTCTGACCTAATTGGTCAGAGGTGGGGTCTAGGCATCAGGAGTGGTTTTAAAACACCTCAAGCTTTATCCATTGTGCAACTGTGCAGGGCTGGAAATACCATTCCAGACAGTTCCCCTGCTGAGATTCAGGAACTTCTCTGTCCTTAACTCATAGTTGTACCTGCCCCCAGCTGAATAAAACTTCAGATGAATCACTTTCCAAATTTGTTTCTCATTTATTCTAACTGCTACGTCCAATCCTGGCCTAATTATTCACTTAATCTTGCCTGATTTGGCTCCTAGTGTAATTTTTTTCTGACAACTCAAAATTCTCTCAGTACTGACACATTAGTTCATTGAATAACCCCTTAAAATATCACACCAGTCTTTTTGGTTCATAAATGGTAGATTAGGAAGACATAGGATTCACTTCTGGCTTGATGACTAAATTAAGGCAAATTACTATGAATTCTACACCTTCAATATATAAAACAGACAGGTTATAATATTTGACATATTTTAAATGCTCAGAAAGACTGTAGTATAGCACTGTCTGGGTTGGAATCACAACTCTGCTGTTAACTGGCTGTGCAACCTTTAGCAAATCATGATCCCTCTCTGACCCTATGCGTACTCAGCTATGGAGCTAGGGAATAAATCAGAGTTGTTGAGTCTCAGATTTTATCCCAATGTTAAAGACGTTCTATAATATCAGACTGATGAGCAACTAACTGCTGGTGGGTGCAGTGATGTTAATTAATTGGTGGTATTTAAAACACATTTGAGGTTTCCTTTCACCAGGCCACCGAAAGAGCCCTGTTCAGTTCTTAGCCAAACCAAGAAAAGAACAGAAATGGAGCTTACATTTTATAACCAGGGAAGAGTAGCTATGGCTACTCCTTTGAAGCAAATGTGTTCTATAAATGTATTTACACTCTAGAGAAAACTCAGATCTGGTCAATTAGACTTTTATTTCAGAATTTGTATCTTCACTGAAGGAAATACTTCAGAGACTCACAAAACCCCAGAAATGGAGGACACCCTGAAGAACCATTTTATTCATTCCTCTGTAAACCCTTCATTTATTCTAGGTATTACTCTATATGTAGATAAAATTATACTGTCCAAGAAAGAAATACAGTATACCTCTCTATTCCTTAAATATATTAACAGATGAGTGTTAACAACCCCATAGCCTATTTTTTGTGTCATTTTAACTCAAATTTACCCAAATTGTGACTGTGCTAGTCTCTTTTCAGATGCCTGTGACTCGTTTGCCTGATTCCTTTAGCCCTTCCCTCTAGGATATCAAGTTCTAGAATTCCCACTGAACTTCCAATCATGCTCTACAAATTCTCGACACATAGCCTCACATTTCAGAGTCTCCTCTGTACTCCAGATCAACTGCCTCTTAGATATCTCCTCCTGGGCATCAAATTCAACCTCTTCCCACCATGTTAATCCTCTTCCAATAATTTCTTATGTTCATGAATGGCACCATCATGCATTCATTTGCACTAACCAGGAAATTAACTCTATATCCGCTTCTTCTTTATTCCATAATCAAACACTCACCAAGATTCTGTCCCCTAAAAATGTTGTGAATTCATCCATTGCTATTTCCATTATCCCCAGTCCAAAGAGCTATCCACTCTCTTGTCGATACTGTAAGAGCCCAATCTCCTCCACAGCAGCCAGAGTAATCTTTTTTTTTTTTAATGTTTATTTGTTTTAGAGAGAGACACAGAGTGTGAGCGGGGGAGGGGCTGAGAGGGAGGGAGACACAGAATCCAGAAGCAGGCTCCAGGCTCTGAGCTGTCAGCACAGACAGAGCCCAACGTGGGGCTCGAACTCATGAACTGTGAGACCAGGACATGAGCCGCAGTCAGACGCTCAGCCAACTGACTGAGCCACCCAGGCACCCCCAGAGTGATCTTTCAAAAACATATCACATCATAGCATTTTCCCGCATAAGACCCATCAGTGACTCCACAGGGCTCTCAGAATAAAGACCCCTGTCTTCAAGGTCCTGAAAAACCAAACCCCCTCTCCCCAAACCAAGCCTCACCAGTCACACACTGAGCTGCTGTCCCCCTCACCTACAGCTTCTTCAATTCTTCAGCTTCCTTCTTACCTGAGAGCCTTGCACATACTGTTCCCTCTGCCAGGAATGCTCTCCACACCCTTCATCCTTCAGAGCTCACCTTCCTCACCTCCCACAGTTTCTGCTCTCGCTATTACACTCTCACACAGCATTCATCCTGCACTTGATCTGCGTTTCACATACCACAACTCTTGGCATGCATAAAATTATTTGATTAATTGTGTTGTTAATGACCCCTTATCTATGGACTACGTCTGCCTTACTCACTGCTCTATCACCAGTGCCCAGCACCAAGCGACTTGCACATAGTAGACATTCTATGTTCTAGTAACATTCTGGTAAATGGTTGACTTCTTCCATCACACAGCAGCTTATCCTTTCCATTCTTCTTGCCCCTCCCTTCACTGCCAAATGTCCTTAAAGACTGGCCTCTGTTATCTGCCCCAGCTCCACTCCTACTCACTTGTCAACCCACAGAAATGTGAGGTCCTCGGCTACCACTCCAATGAAACCGTTAATGCTGAAGGTCGCCAGTGAAAGCTGACGATCTGATGGGCTTTTCCTAGACTGACTCCTACTAACCATCTCTGTGACATTTGACAATGTGGACAACTCCCTCCTGTTACCTTTATGCAAAAAAAAAAAAAAAAAAAAAGGCAAGGAGTAGCTTCTTTGCTCCCAGCCCTACAATTAAAACAGGATCCCTTCTCTCATTGCGTCCAGTAAGTCAGTCAAATCAGTAATCACAAATATATGCAACCACAGCCATGTAGGTGCCAAGAAACAAAGAGATAGGAGAGTCTCAAAGGTGGGGATTCCGAAACTGCTCTGCTCTTCTCCTCCGATTGTGCTTGTTTTACTTCCGCAGCTGAAGTACTGCAGCCCTCTGCATGTCCCCTGATCGGCTGCGGGCCAGGGTTTCTTCCTTATCACGCTGCACTTCTCACGTGCACTCTCTCTCTCTTCCTGTTCTCTGTGCCAACAACTCCCACATCTGTATCTTCAGGCCTAATTTTCCAACCACTTCTTGGATATCTGCAGGGTGTTCCCCAGGCGCCTAAAAAATGGTGCATTCCAAAACAAATCAGAGGTCTCTCCCCAGTCCTTCTTCTGCTGTTGCCTCTCTCACCAGTCACCTGAACTAGAAATGAAATTCCTGTGAGATCTTCCTCTCCCGTCCCCTCACCTCCACAGCAGTCAAGGAGTTGTCCCGCTTCTGCCTTCTAACCATAATCGGACCTGTTCTCCGCGCCCAGTGCCATGACTTTTGTCCAAACGTTCGTCAGCAGCTCCTCTGCATTACTGCTATCGGCCTCCTCCCTGCACCCCTTCTTCCACGCTTCCCCTACTCTGATCGTCTGCTTTGCTACCATCCACGTTTAATGTGGCCATGTTATTGCCCTGTTTAAAAGTCTCCGGTGTCTTTAAGACAGAGTCCACATTCATTAGCTTCATAATCAGATCCTACTACCTCTCCTGTCTTACTCTTTTCATTCATTCATCTTATAAATATTCATTGAGTACCGAGTCTATAGCAAGCAGTATTTTAGGCACTGGAGATAAAGAAGAAAATACAACGATGTCTTCATCAAGACCCACACTCAAGTGCTGTAATACACATCACACCTACCACACACACACACACACACGCACACACCTGGCCTCTAGCAACGTGAAATCTCTCATCATTTTCTACGTGCCCCGTGTTTGTTCAGACTTTTATATAATACCTCTACTGGCTGAAAGACTCTTTCCTTCCTCTCCGACATAGTTGCACTCCCTGTAGACTCAACACTCAAACTTAACCTCTACGGAGCCTGTGGGAATTCCTCAGACACAGTTAGACACACTCCCTTCTCTACATGTCAAACCACTTTGAACCCATCTCTCTCACGCGTACTTCCTTTTTATTTGTCTGTCTCCATCACTAAACTGTCAGCCCTTCAAAAATAAAATATCATCTTTTTCTAGTGCACATCCTCCACACATTTTGCACTAACCGTATGAATTGAAAAATAAATGAACCAATATGATCCACTATGGCTTGTAGAGGAGCAAGGGTTCACAGACTATACTGTGCATTAGAATTAGCTGAGGGTCTTGTTAAAATACCAATTCTGATTCATTAAGCCGGGGGTGAGTCCCAAGAATGTGCATTTCTACCATGCTCCTAGGGGAATGCTGATGCAGCCAGCCTAAGGACCATACATACTTTGAGGAGCAAGGCTTTAGAACTTAGTGATCAGGAGACCCAGAAAGTGAAGCTGGCTGGGAAACCATTCCCGTGGAAATTAAGTAAACACCAAAAGATAGTTCTGCTTCACATCTTGTCTATCAAGTCTGCATGACATCTTGACAGCAGCCAGCTTCCTGGAATACGGGGGTGAAACACCACTGTTGTGGACTTTGCCCAGTTAGACAGCCCACGCTGCATTCTACACATCTTCTGGGAAGCCCCAACTGAGCTCATTCGCCAGCTCTGCTTGTCGCAAAAGCCCAATGCCTGTCTTTGTTTCCAACTCTGCAGATGGCTCAAATGTGTTCCCTTGTCATCTCTAGCATGGACACAGGCCCCCAGACTTCCCTGCCAAGAATCAGCGGCAGAGGACAGCTCAGTTCCTCTTGAACTCTCCATGTTCTAAGGCAACAGCCCTGGCTGCCATTCAGGGCGTCACTTTTCAAGCCACCCTGCCCCATTGAGAGGGGCCTTGGCACTGGCTCGTTGCCTTGCCTGGCCAGCACACCTCTCCTCTCGGCCCACAACCTCTGCACTCTGCCAGTAGCCTGCAAGCACTCACAGGAGCCGTCTGAAAGGCGATCCCAGTTTTAGTTAAAATTTTTCCTACCCACAGAATTCTGAGATGCTACTGGGGATTTACAAGTTGTTTTAAGGCTGTTTTAAAGATAAACCCATGGTATTTACATAGATATATGGGCCTGTGTAAAGGACTGTGTGGTTCTTTATAAAAGATGCAGTATAAATGTTCTTGTATTACTAGAAGGATTATATAAAAGATGTTAAAACATATTTCAACCAAGCAGTGGTATAGATGGCCACAGAATATAATGTATCCATTGTCAAGAAATCCCCACCAGAGACCTCGGAAATCTTACATTGATTGAGTTGTGCTGGACTTGCAGCACATTGAAAATTTTCCAAACGGTAAAATATTAAATATACTCTTTTTAAAAAATATTTACCAGTTAAACACTAAAGTACTGTAACGGGCTGACCTTTCACAGCAGCTTTGTTCTACTTTTCCAAAAGCAGCCAGAAAGGGATTGTTTTCTTTTAAAGCTTTGTTTTGTCTTTTAGAAAAAAAGAACCAACTTATTTTGAGCATACTACCCACCCACCCCCCCCCCCTCCGCCTATGCAATAACATCATAATGGCAGAATAATCACGGTAAACAATGCCCTGGGGATTTAGCTGGCTACAGCAGGGGACTCTAGGAGCCAATTTCAGTGCTTTTCTTAACTACATCATTGCATTTTTGTCTGCTAGTGGATAAGAAGAGTCTCCTTTTAGAGCAGGTTGATGGAAAGTGCTAATTGTTGACACATTAGCTAATTGTTATGATTAGCCTCTGACTTTTTTTTTCTTCTAAAAGTCAAGATCTCAACTGTGAAGTATGAAGATGCTTATTACAACAATGCTATGAAAACATTCAAACAATGAAAGGCTAATCTTCAGAAGCATTCAATCCGGTGGCAACTAGACAGCCGTGCCTTTAAAGAACAGACAACCATCAGGAAAAAAAAAAAATATCCTAACTGCCGCATCCACCCAATATTTCAGACATAAGTGTTCTGGGTTATCATTAATGATCTGTTTTTACAAATTCACTATGTCTTTGGAAAGTTGAAGTAACTCCAAACCAAATAAACCCTGTGCAAGCCATAATGGTCCACTGACAATTGCAGCAGCTTGGAATTCATGATAATGTGAACCTGTAAGGTACCACGCTTAGGTGTTTCTCTATTTTCTAAAAACCAACGTGGGGTATTTGAAATCGGGGTCATTCTCAGCTACAGTTCAACTTGGGAAAACAACTAAGTATGAAGACTAGAATGTGCCCATTCTTTAATATTTACAGAAAAGGAAGGAGAAGAAATCAAGTAGAGAGAAAAAGTAGCAAGAAACCAAATTGCAGGGTTCAATTCTTGGCTCTGGCCATTGAATGAGTCACTATTCTGTGCCTCATCCAGCTGACTTGTAAGTGCAAGCAAATATTTACCATTTGCTATAGGAATATCCTGGCTTCGTATACATATATTATTTGACTGAATTTCAACTTTTAAAAATTCAGACATATTAAAAAATCAATGCACCACTCTATCCCAGTGTTCATTTTATAGTTTAACAAATGGAGAAAATACAGTCTTCTTAAATTATTCTTGTTTATAATCTTCCCTAAATAACATAATCAAGTTTTACAATCCACTCATTAGTCAATATCTTTACATTTTTCTTCCTTCAGTGTTATTCGTTTTTTTAAACTTTAAGTATCTGCATCCTTAAAATGTGTGTGTGTGTGTGTGTGTGTGTGTGTGTTTTAAACAACCTACCTTTGTTTATACATAGTTTAAGTATTTTGAGTAACTCGGTTACTAACTAGTTGACCCATTTGGGGTTGTTTACAAGATTAAATGTGATAATATCTTACTGTGGCTAAAGCAATGCTTAGCACATAGCAAGCACCTAATAAATGTTCCCTGCCTTCAGCAGCAGCATCAAAGTGACAAGTAAGTGGTCAAATAGACTTGCATTTATGAAAAAAAAAAAATGGTATAGGTTCCTAGTTTAACCTAATATGTGACACAGCACTGCACATGAAAGAAAGAATTATTAATAGCTACTAAATTTTTTTGGTGCACATGCAAGTCAACCCTTTACTGAACACCTATTACATAGGAGGCTGCCTACTACGGCTTATATTAGGGTTCCGTCTACATAGACAAACTGAGCTCTAGTTACAAGTGATAATAATAAAACACTTTAGTCTCTCAATTTAAATGCCCCCAGGGTAGAATCTTTAGATCCTAAAAGGAAGATAAGGCTAGAAGAAACAAAGGAAAGAGGGAAATCTTGGAAAATATATATATATATATATATATATATATATGCAGGCATTATAAATGTTTGCCTTTACTAAACACACAAATTAAGACAGTAACACAAAACCAAGATAGTGACGAAATCTTTCTATCCTCAATGTGTGATAGTTAAATGAATAATAATTTATCTTTCTCCCTTGTTTAAATCTTGTCAAGCTCTTTCTGCTGCACAGTTTCAACCAACTATTTCAAATTTTACTTTGCAGTGTTGCAAACAGCGTAACGGGAAGCCACTCTTTTCTTGTTCTGGTTCTCCATTCAACACGAGTGTTGTCGGGCTGAGACTCCGTACTGACTCCCAAGTCATGCCAGAGACACAGCCTGAAAGTGTCTCCTTCATTTCCCCCCAACATATCTCCTACCCCTTCCCGTGCCCCAGCTTCTTCTACCCTGGATTTTATCACAACCCTAGTGCCTGCTCTACCAACTATTTTACTTCTACTTTCTTTTCCCAATCTCCTGTTTTTGTTTTTTAAGTTATCCTAACAGGAATGATTTGAAATTTACACATACATGGACATCAAAATTCTCACCCTGGTGAAAATATGTTTAAAAGTAAAGCTTCAGGGGCGCCTGGGTGGCGCAGTCGGTTAAGCGTCCGACTTCAGCCAGGTCACAATCTCGCGGTCCGTGAATTCGAGCCCCGCGTCAGGCTCTGGGCTGATGGCTCAGAGCCTGGAGCCTGTTTCCGATTCTGTGTCTCCCTCTCTCTCTGCCCCTCCCCCGTTCATGCTCTGTCTCTCTCTGTCCCCCCAAAAAATAAATAAACGTTGAAAAAAAAAAAAGTAAAGCTTCAGGTGAAGGAAGCTCTATGTTTAAGAGGGTTTACTGTGGGCAGAATAAATGAAGTTATTATTTTAAAAGAAAATGCAATATTGAATTGAGCCAGTAACTTATTTTCCAGTTGAATTCAACTTGTTTTCTTACCAAAATATAGATTTGTTCTAACTGTCACATGTATCATTGTTATAATGCTTTTGTTTCTAATTCTTTTAAAACTTTATATACAAGAACACAGCTATATATCACTGTATATACTCTTCTGCATTGGGGGGAATTCCCATCCATCCATCATTTTACTTTAAGGAAGAATAACACAGGAACAAAATCCCTGAATATTTTAACATATTCCCTGAAAATGTATTAATGACTTTACAACATGACTATAAAATACACAATCTTCTGCAAATGTTCAAGTATGTGCTGGGTAGCAGGTCTATTTAAAAATACATCTTATCTCCTATATCAACCTCCTCCATCTAATACATGAGGAAAGTAAAACTTGGAGTAACAAAGAGACTTTCGCGGTGTACATATCAGATGGTGGCATACCCATGGAGTTTGTACACGTCACACCTTTCATGGAAAGAATAATGATACAAGGCATGGCCACCTCAAGATCCAGCTCTCCTGATGGTGTTTTGGACTGGATCCAAACACACCAGACATGAGACAAATTATTACGAACGAGCCAGTAAGTATTCTATTTCACCATCTCCAAATTTGAAAGAAAGAAAGAAAGAAAGAAAGAAAGAAAGAAAGAAAGAAAGAAGAGAGAGGAGGGAGGAGGGAGGAAGGAATAGAGAGGAGAGGAGAGGAGAGGAGAGGAGAGGAGAGGAGAGGGGAGGGGAGGGAAGGGGAGGGGAAGGAAGGAAAGAAGGAAGAAAAAATGAAGAAAGAAAGAAAGAAAGAAAGAAAGAAAGAAAGAAAGAAAGAAAGAAAGAAGAGAAGGAGGGAGGAAGAGAAGAGGGAGGGAGGTAGGAAGGAATAGAAAGGAAAGGAAAGGAAAGGAAAGGAAAGAGGAGAGGGGAAGAGAGGGGAGGGGAGGGGAGGGGAGGCAGGAAGGATGGAAAGAAGGAAGGAAAAATGAAGAAAGAAAGAAAGAAAGAAAGAAGAAAGAAAGAAAGAGAAAGAAAGAAAGGAAGGTAAAATGATAAAATTCAACCTAGGTTGATTATAAATAAGGGTTTGTAATAGGTTTCTGGTGTGTCCTACTTCCAAATCTTTAGGGTGTGTCCTAAATTCAATGACTGATATCCTTATAAAAAGTAGGAGAGTAGATTTGAGACCCAGAGACCCAGAGGGAAAGGCCCAGAGGAAACAACAGAGGCAGAGATTGGTACCATGCAGCTCCAGGGCAAGAAACGCCAATGATTTGCCTGCAGCCAACGGAAGGCAGCCGGGAAAGACACACACAACAGATTCGCCCTCAGGGCCTCCAGAGGGAACCAGCCCTGCAAATACCGCAGTTTGGGCGTCCAAAACTATGAGAAAATAAGTGCGTATTGTTTTAAGCCACCAGGTTTATGGTAATCGGTTATGGCAGTCCTAGGAAACCACACACTCACAGTCAAGATTTACTCAGGGTCGCCGTGAAGGTCAAATGAGACGATGGGAAGGCAACGAGCACAACACTCAGTGAAAGCTCCTTTACCCGCTCTCCTCCTCCGGTCAGTGAGAATGGGTACGTTGTAGGTTCTCTCCTGCGGTGGACTCTGGCTGGCCAGTGAGCATCCTTATAGGACCGGAGCTCCTCCCTCCTTCCTCCTGCCGGGAAGGGCCGGTCCTCCTCAGGACATGTCAGTGCCAGCCTGTTTGGTCCGGGCTTTTCTTCCTAACTGCCTGCCTGGCTTCCCTAATGTTGCCCTTGCCTCCTCAACCCACTGGTAGCACAACATACAGCTCTCTAGAGAGGGCTGGGCTGGGCAGCCGGACACTGTTCTCACAGTCCCAGTTCATCACTGTCCCCCTGGATGACTACTGCCATCCCTTCTGTGGCCTGACACATAAGCCAAAAGATTCCACAGATTCAGCATACTTCTCCCTTTGCGTTTATTTACTCTTCATTTACTATTTTCTTTGAGAGCTCAATACCAATGTAGTAACACCTTTCCAATCCAACTTCATTCACTTGTTATCTCCTTTTAGAGAAAAGACGATATATATATTTGTGTATACATACATACATATATATTTGTGTATATATATATGTATACACATATATATACACATATATATATACACATATATGTACATATATATATCACTTATTTTTAATTTTTTTTCTTTTCTTTTGTATTTCCTCTAAAAGATACACACTCTAATGGAAAGAACAACAGGGAGCCAGACCTTACTCAAGGCCTAGAGAGGCGACTAACAATGAGCCTACACACCAAAGCAAGACACAAAAACAAACAAACAAAAAACCAACGGAAAAAAACTTCTACAATACTGTGAAGTGGATTTTGTGGTTTGAAAACCTAATGTGAAGTCACTTATTTTCAAAATTCCACCTTTTTCTCTAGTTAATCAAGCAAGAACATGTGAGCAAGCAGACACGGCCAGCTTGTTTGCCACTGGTCTATTTCCTCCCATTTCCCTAATCTCCCATGTGCAAAGGAAAGAAAAGCAGCAGATGTATAAATAAATATATATATATCATATCTTATATATACCATATGTATGTTTTATATATATTTCATAAATATACCCCTATTTCACTTATTCAGATGCAATTAATAAATACAACAAAGGCAAAGCATGGTTAGTTCCTTGGAAGACATGCTCTCAAATTTAAATTCTCCCTTTTGCAGAAAAGAATAAACCTCCTCCACCCCTTTCTTGTTTTTTCTTTGATTCAGGTAAATAGCTTGATAACCTGAAAGCCATACAGTCATATGAAAGGGAAAACAGACAGGCATCCCATTCAAATGCAGACATGCAGATGCAAGAGAGGGCAAGGTTTATATTCTTGCATGAATACAGACAACCTTCAGCATTCTGACCAAAAAGGAAAGGAGAGGAGACAGGAAGTATCATTAATTAGACATAATTTGATTCCTTGCTCTGTTAGAGGCACTTTACATGCATTACAACATTTGCTCCTCGCGGTGCCTCTGAAGCAGGAGATGTTATTGTCATTTATGTTATTTACAAATGCACTAACTGAGGCTCAGAAGGCTTAAGTAGCGTGGGTCACACATAGTTGGGTGATAAATACACAAAACTGACACCTGCCTCCTTATAACTTCTCCTTTGCACGTTGAGAGGTACCGTACAAGAAAGGATTCAGGAGTGACTGAGAAAACTGGACATAGTCGTTTATATGTAGCTGACCAAACAGCCTTAGAGAGAGAGAGTTTCATGGTAAGTACAGGAAAAAAACTTCCTGTGCTGAAATCTGACTGCAACATGAGTTAAATCCATTGAAACTTATCCGGATATCAAAAGACAAGCTTTGCATACACCAGTTCTGAAAGCTTTGAAACCCTAGTCACGAAGCGGCAGGTGTGGGCTCTGGTAAATTGTTCTGAAGGATAAGCACACTCCCCCGGTGTCACAGTGCCACAGCTTGCCCAGATTTTCCATGTTCTCTCTATCCCTCATCTGCTTGAGACCTACCTAGTCGGGGAGGAGAGAGCACAGAAAAAATCACATGTCCTATTTAAGGTCAGTAAAGCCTAGTTTTCCTGAACTAAGTGTTCTCATGAGAATCAATAGCTTCTGTGCTGGTACCTTGATGCTTGTGGGCTCATGAATCCAACCAGTGGGTATTGACTAAGGAAGCCCTCCAGGCAGGGCACTGAAAGAGCTTTTGCCTTTAGAGAGCTTGCAGTTTAGCGGGCAAAAAACACATCAACCCACCACAAAGCAACTACAATTGTACTCTTACCCTTCTGACAAGAATTCTGTCAGAAAACAAGAGAAATCTCTATAGGCTGGAGAGATGGGAGAAGTGGGAGGGAGGGTCTGGCTGGAGAGAGAACCTGAAGGCTGAGGATGGGGATTTGGGTAGGGACAGAAGTAGGTTGGGGAAGCATAACTGGTATTGAAGACAATATAAAATTAGTATAGCTTATGTGGTGGGCAGAGAAGGATATACCAAACAAAACCAGTAAATTCACTGATGTCGCTAACGGGTCTTTTCCAAAAGCCAAAATGCCCTGTTTACACCCTGTACTTAACTCACCTCCTCCTTGACAGGCTCATGAGAAGAAAATTTCTGACATGGGACCATTAAAAGCTCACTTTACGTTCCACAAATACATTTGCCTCCTTTCACAGCTGTTTACACAGAGGGTAAACAGCCTTTGCTTCAAGATGAAATGCAATTGTCACCCATTTCAATGAGGTGAAACAGTGGTTGAAAGGTGCTGGCAGGGTATGACTATCAGCCCTCCAAGTGAAGGAACAGAACCAGGCTGCCCCAAGACAAGAAGCTCAAGATGGCTCCTGGTAAATTTCCACGTTCTACCTAAGGAAGTGCCATCTGCTTGTCCTTAAGAAATATACATCTCAGGGGCGCGCCTGGGTGGCGCAGTCGGTTGAGCGTCCGACTTCAGCCAGGTCACGATCTCGCGGTCCGGGAGTTCAAGCCCCGCGTCAGGCTCTGGGCTGATGGCTCGGAGCCTGGAGCCTGTTTCTGATTCTGTGTCTCCCTCTCTCTCTGCCCCTCCCCCGTTCATGCTCTGTCTCTCTCTGTCCCAAAAATAAATAAAAAACGTTGAAAAAAAATTTTTTAAAAAAAAAAAGAAATATACATCTCAGGGGCGCCTGGGTGGCACAGTCGGTTAAGCGTCCGACTTCAGCCAGGTCACCATCTGGCGGTCTGTGAGTTCAAGCCCCGCGTCAGGCTCTGGGCTGATGGCTCAGAGCCTGGAGCCTGTTTCTGATTCTGTGTCTCCCTCTCTCTCTGCCCCTCCCCCATTCATGCTCTGTCTCTCTGTCCCAAAAATAAATAAACGTTGAAAAAAAAAATTAAAAAAAAAAAGAAATATACATCTCAGTAGACATAACCAAACAAAATCCTTGGAAGCTTGCTTCTTAAAGCAAAGAGATCTGTGAATACAATTATACATACAATTCGCCACAGCTCACAAAATTTTATGACTACATAGACCCTGAACCAAAACAACAGAGTAATTATGTAAAAATGAAAATTTCCACCAGATTCTTGGCATGGAAAATAAATGTAGTCTCTACAAATGAGAGATAGCTTGTTTTTCCTTTTTAAATTATGTCTATACTGGGGTGGAAGGCCACTGTCAGTCATGGAACTAGTTGACAATTAGTTACACCCAAATCCCCCAACTGGAGAGTTCCTTGGTCCTGTACATCTTGGCTCCCTATCCAATGTCTACCTCATCATGCTCCATTCTGTCCTCTGGTCTTGACAAATCTAGTACTGAGTGAAAGTCCTCCCTAGAAGTTTGATAGTAGTGGCCAAAAGAGAAAAAAAAAAAAAGTAATAGAAGAGGAGAACAGCCATCTATAATTTAAAAACGGGGGTATGAGGGTCAACTTTGAAAAGTCAAAATTTCTATCAACTCTGGAAAATAGAAACCAAGTCTCATTTGCTTTGTTTTATGCAGGCCTAATCACAGTACCTCAGACACAGTGTCTCAAATATTTGTGGACAACTGTAAGCCTCAACTAGGAATACTAAGTTCAAATGATTGCATTTTCTTTTTCAATTGAATAAGAATGAAGTAATCACCAAGTATTGTATCTTAAATATTGTATCTTCAATGGTGCAGCCATTTTGGAAAACAGTTTGGCAATTTTTCAAAAAGTTAAACCTACAGTTACTACATGACCCAGTTCAACTCCTAGTTACATAGCCAAAAGAAGTGAAAACATGCCTACATAAAACTTTTTCACATGGGGCGCCTGTGTGGGTGGCTCAGTCGATTAAGTGCCCAACTCTTGATTTTGGCTCAGGTCATTCTCACAGTTCCTGAGATTAAGTGCTACGTCAGGCTCTGTGCTGACATCATGGAGCCTGCTTGGGATCCTCTCTCTCTGCCTCTCTGTCTGCCCCTCCCCTGTACACACACACACACACACACACACACACACACTTGCACTCCCTCTCAAAATAAATATATAAAAACGTAAAAGAAAAGCTTGTTCACAAATGTTCACCGCTCTATCATTCATAATGATCAAAAACATAGAAACAACCTAAATGTCCATCAACAAGATGAATGGATAAACAAAATGTAATGCACCTACAAAATGAAAAATTATTCAGCCATAAAAAAGAATGAACTTGTGATATGACACAATATGGATGAACCGTAAAAGCCTCATATTAAGTAAAAGAAGGTAGACCTACATACTGTCTGATTCCACATATTGTATGGCCAAAAGGCCACTTACTGTATGATTCCATTTACCCGAAATTTCTAGAATAGGCCAATCCATAAAGACAGAAAGTCAGTTCATGGTTGCCAGGAGCTGGGGGAAGGGGGAATGGGGGAGTGACTGTTAATAGGGATGGGGTCACTTTTGGGGAGAACTGCATACTTTAAAAGGATGAATTTTATGATATATCCATTGTATCTCAATAAAAAAATTGTGAAAAACCCCTCAATGAAGAAACTATAGTTAGGACTTCTGTTTAGTTCTTCAGTAGTGATAAAAACTACTGATATTCCATGTATCTTTTTTCTTTGTCAATAAATGTTAGAAAACTTACTGGAGTTCTTCATATATATAAAAAAACTAAACATTCTTCAAGCATTTGTTATATTATATAATTAATCCCATCATAATAGCAACAATAATAACAATAATAACAATAATAATATTAATAATTATAAAGACCAATATTTAGTCTTTAATTTAAATGCTTGCTATGGCACTATTAAATGTTACCAGTCACTGTTCTTAGTACTTCACATGTATTAACTCTTAAAAGAGTTAAAGGTACTATTCTTATCTCCATTTTATATAGAAAACTGAGGCACAGAGGGCTTATCCAAGGTCACACAGCTAGTTAATTTGAAGCCAGTATCCAAGCCCAGGCAGCCTGGTCCAGAGCTGACACTCATAATCACCATTCAATTCCACGTTTAATAAAAATAGGAAAAGTATTAGAGCTAGATGAGTCACTGCAGGACCTAATCTAGAGATTTGGCTATATTTTCTCACACACAAGCTCTGCAAGCCTGATCTCCTGGTCTGTGTCTCCTGATCACTAAAGTGAGGATACCGGGCAGCACCTCTCCACAACCCCAACCACTCTGAGTCTCTGCAAGTCTGTACCTAAGTCAATGGGGGAAACCAAGAAATATTCAGATGCAAATATTCTATGATGGGCATACTGGGTATACCAGGAACTTTGAGCTTATAGTATTTTATACAAAACAACTAGAAAGTTTAGGATTAAACAGCTGAAAAGGCTTCAGGGACTAAAGGGCAGGATTGGTAACCAGGCACTTTTTTTTTCTAATATAAGAAAAGGAAATTCTGTTCACTGTCCCTTATCATCAAAAAAAATCATTCATTACATAGTTTTTGCTTCCTGGAATATAATTCCATGATATCTCTCATTCAATCCTCAACAGATAAATGCTGAAAACCTCCTGTTGCCAAGCATCTTTCAGGCACTAAGGATACAATAAGAAATAAGGCAAAAAAGGGCTGCAGCTCATTTTTGAAGGGGAGGAGGGAGATAATGATAAGCAAGTCAACAAATCAATAAACAAGATAATTTCAGATGGTGACAGGTGCTAAAAAAAATAAGTCAGGGTGACTCAATCGTAATTGGTTGCTTCAATATCTGATAAAACCTAGTCTGTAGATAAGCAGAGATTTTGGTATATTTTGTTCACCTTAGACCAAGTGCCTAGAAGAGCACTCAATAAATATCAAATGAATGAATGAATAAATGAATGAATGAATGAATGAATGAACAAATGATAAGTAAATGGTGTTCTCCACATTGTGGCAGAGACTGCTAGCTAATCACTAAGGCAATTTCTACTTTCTTCTGGGCTCATAGCTAGATTACATGTACTAGTTTCCAAGAGTTACCATAACAAAGTAGCTCACACTGGATGGCTTAAACAACACCAGTCTATTTTCTTACAGTGTGGAAGCTAAAGTCCAAGATCAAGATGTCAGCAGGCTTGGTTTCCCTTAAGGCCTATCTCCTTGGCTTGCAGATGACTAACTTCTTACTGTGTCCTTACATGACCTTTCTTCTGTGCATGCACATCCCTGGTGTCTCTTTGTATGCCCTAATCTCCTCTTCTTATAAGGACACAGAGTGAATTAAGGTCTACCCTAACAGCCTCATTTTAACTTAACGATCTCATTAAAGGCTCTCTCTCCAATACAGTCACACTGGAGGTCCTGGGGATTAGGACTTCACCATATGAATTTGGGAAGGACATAATTCCATCCATAACATTACATTTCCCAGCTTTCTTTGCAGGTAGGTAGAAACTAGTCACAGAGGTGGTGTGTGTGTGTGTGTGTGTGTGTGTGTGTATACACACACACACACACACGCACGCACACGCACACACACACACACAGTGGAATACTACTCAGCAATGAAAAAGAATGAAATCTTGCCATTTGCAACAACATGCATGGAACTGGAGGGCATGATGCTAAACAAGTCAGTCAGAGAAAGACAGATATCATACGATTTCACTCACATGTGGAATTTGAGAAACTCAGCAGATGAACATAGGGGAAGGGAAGGAAAAACAAGATAAAACCAGAGAGAGAGGCAAACCATAAGAGACTCTTAAATACAGAGAATAAAACTAGGGTTGATGCAGGGGGTGGGTTAAATGGGTGATGGGCATTAAGGTCAGCATTTGTTGGGATGAGCACTGGGTGTCATATGTAAGAGATGGATCACTGGGTTCTACTCCTGAAGCCAAGACGATACTATATGTTAGCTAACCTGAGAATTAAAAAAAATTAAAAAATAAAAACTAATCACAGTGGGGTACCTGCCTGACTCAGTAAAGCATGTGGCTCTTGATCTCCAAGTCATGAATTCGAGCCCCATGTCAGATATAGAGAGAGCTTACTTAAAAACAAACAAACAAACAAACAAACAAACAAACGTAGTCACAAGGCTGCAGCCAGTGGAATTTGAGCAGAAGTACTATGTGCCAACTCCTGGTCTGATCCACAAAAACCTCCATACATAATCGTCCATGCTGTTCCCCTATCTGCTGGCAGGATATTGACACCCAACATGACACTGAAAGCTACAAGGTGAACATGACAAAGCCTCCAGGAGCCTGAGTCCCTGAAATGGTGAAGCAGTGCCTCCCTGACAAAGGCATACTTTGGACTATTTTATAAGAAAATAAACATACACTGGGATTTGTTTATTATAGAAGTAGCCTATCTTAACCAATATAACCTCCATTACACCTTCAAATCTCTTTAGTCTTTCCTAGTAACCTTCTGTTATTCAAGATAAAGAGCTTTTTTTTTTTTAAGATTTCCTCACAGAACTAGATGTCAATCATTTTTTATGCTCCTCTCTTCCTAATTTCCTTCCTACCATCCTAAAATACAGAACCCCAGGGGCACCTGGGTGGCTTAGTCGGTTAAGCATCCAACTTTGGCTCAGGTAGTGATCTAGCAGTTCACGGGTTTGAGCCCTGTGTCAGGCTCAGAGTCTGGAGCCCTCTTTGGATGCCATGTCTCCCTCTCTCTCTGCCCCTCCCCTTCTCTCTCTCTCTCCCTCTCTTTCTCTCTCTATCTCTCTCAAAAATAAACATTAAAAAAATTAATAAAAACAAAATAAAATAAAATACAGAACCCCAAACCAGAGAGAAGCCTCTTAAAACAAGTTTTCACTGGAAACATAGGCAGATTGAGGCCTTAAACATACTATTTATCATGAGATAATACAAAGGCATATAAACCAAAGACTCCCCCAGTTCTTAAACCCATGGTTTCAACATCCCAAAAGCTCAGCTTTTATGCACCAACTCAGAATTGCCAACTGCTGCTGTGTTCCTATGCTAAAAATAACAGGGCACCAAGAAGTAGCTGGCCAGGCCAAATCTTGGCTTCAGTACTCCCTGGACCAGGAACAACAAACAAGGTGAAGGAGGTAATGGGGTGGGGGAAGGACCATTCTTCGATGCAGTGATCCCAAGAGCAATGGGAATCCAAAAATAAACATTGGTTGACTCCAGTGCCCTTGAACAAGCATGCAAAGTCACTGAATAACAGAGCCGGCTAATCTAACTGCCAATCTAAACTTTTCCTTCTGGGCTGCTAATGCAGGTGGCCAGACCTTTAATTTCTAAGTAAGTTTACCGGAAGAAATATGATGATTCTATATCATTTGTATCAGTAATGGATGCATCTGACCAATTCTAACATACCTAAATTTTCTTTTAGGAGCCCAGAAATATAACCGAGAGCTTGAGTGGTAAAATACAATCAGCAGCCTCTCTGTTCCTTCCCTTCTTCCTTCCTTCCTTCCTTCCTCCCTCCCTCCCTCCCTCCCTCCCTTCCTTCCTCCCTTCCTTCCTTTGTTCATTCATTCAGCATTATTATTCATGCCTAAAAGATGCCAGACACTCTGCTAAGGAGTTGAGATTTGTGAACTAGTGAAATTCCTCAAGGATTTCACAATCTTGGATTTGGGGGAGGAAAGAGAAGTAAAGCACAAATTTCAATACGGTAAATGTTATATCGGCATTACGGCAAGGTACTCCAGGAACACAGAGAAGGAAATGATCAACTCCTTGCCAATAGAAAATGGAGGTGAAAATTAAAATAGAGGCAAGACAAAATTACATAGAATTCATCTACACTTTGTTTTAAAAGAAAGAAGCTTTTATCCAAACAGGACTTTGACAATGTCAAGTAACCACACTGCAGACTCAAAAGCACAAGGGGAAAAAAATCAAGAAATCAAGTTTGGGAGCCATAGAAGGAAGGGAGGAGGTCCTGAACACCCACACTGCATCTCTTGACTTTTTCTCCTGCCTGTGTCTCCAGGATTGACTGCAGAATACAGTATAGCCACTGCCTGGCTCACCACTGTGCATTATACCCTGGAGGACCTGATAGGGGCAAAGTTAGGGGGTAGGGCTGCTGCTGGCAATGGAATAAACCTGAAAATGATGACTATATTGGCTTCTGACCCAGTTTTACTTCCTAAGAAAGTATCTCTCAAGCTTCTGAGGCACCATTTTTCTCTGGTTACTTCCAGTTCCTCCCAGCTAAATCTGCTCCCAAGATTCTCACTAAAGTGCAAAGACACAAATCCTTTAATATGGCCCCACTTCCAATGTATCTCGTTCCGGGTTCCATGAATATATGTCCTACCTGTTGAATCACATTTATGGAAACAATTTATCATTTGTCTTCTCCCAACTACATAGGCAACATCTTAAGCTGGATGATAGCCTCTTGAATGACCTATGAAAACAGAAGGCTTTTTTAAAAAGAAAATTAAATTGGAGCGCCTAAGTGGTTCAGTCAGTTAAGCATCTGACTCTTGATCTCTGCTCAGATCATGATCTCATGGTTCTTGAGATTGAGCCCCACATCCAGCTCTGCACTGATAGTGCAGAGGCTACTTGGGATTCTCTCTCTCCCTCTCTCTCTGTCCCTCCCCCATTCGTGTCCTCCCCCCACCCCATGTGTGTGTGTGTGTGTGTGTGTGTGTGTGTCTCTCTCTCAAAATAAATAAATAAATATTTTTTAAAAAGAAAATAAAATTGAAGTCTAAGTCATGAACATCATTGATCTAAACCATATATACTTTTTGGTTTTTTTTAAATATTTTAACTTGACTTACTGAAAGCAAGTATCTTTTATAATTGGGATGATAGGTATAATTCTTTTTGGTTGGTGAAATGACAGATTCTTCAAACTTTCTTCAGGGGAGTGACTAGGTCTCAGACTGAGCATGCCATGTCTATGAATGTCTTTTCTTCTTGTCACCTTCCTAGGTTGGTCAATTAAAACTACTAGTAGTTTTCCCTATGACAAGGACATGTATCCAGTGGGAACTGGACTGAAGCCAACACATTAATTTCATGTAATTCAGCTGAATGATTTTATTTCCTCCCAAGACTGACTTGGGGCTTACAGCCAATACATGGTGGTATGTTGATGAAGTTTAGAATATGACCCTCTCTATTGGTGTACTGAATCTGGGCTGGGACAGATCCTCAAATGACTTTATTGGAGGTGAATTCAAGGTAAACCAAAGTTCCTTTAACGAAACTAGTTCAAGCAGATCTCCAGAATCTCTTGAGTCATGGGATAGCTGAACAAAATTAATGTCATGAATGGAGCAGAAGTAGCCAGACTCTAAGGTGGCCCTTCCAGTGTTCACACCCCTTTTGTAATCCCCTCTCATTAACTGAGTATGGGCAGGACTCAGTGACTCACTTCTACCAGGGAGGATAAGAAGTGACAGTGTGTAAGTCAGAGACAAGGTCATAAAGGGCTGCATGTGCCCCCTCCATCATTCCCTGTTGGGGAAGTCACTACCATGGTGTAAGCAGCCCTGTGGAGACGACTGTGTGATGTCATCTCCAACACTCTCCTCTGCTGAGCTCCTAGGATGCTCCCCAGCCTTCCGATGACTGCATTCCCAGGGTAACTTCTGCACCACAACCTCATGAGAGACCCTGAACCAAAACCACCCCACCATGTCCTGCAGTAACCAGAAAAGATAACAAACGCTTGATATTTTAAGCTGTTAAATTTGGGGGACATTTTGTTACACAGCAGTAATTATTACAGGGGCTTAAAGACAACCAGCCCCGGGACAGGATAGGTGCCAAGAATGTGCCCACACCTCCCCCTCCCCCGCTGAGTCTCTCAGAGCTGAGGTGCTTGCAGCCCTATCTTAAATTGTACACAGTCACTCACAAAGCATACAGTGAGCGCCCTCTGTGTGCGGTCAGGATACCAAATGTTAAGGAGAGCAAGAGGATCTTTCCCTTCTGAAAAGCTCATTTTCTTTCTCCTTAGGAACCATCCAGTTTCCTTGTCAAAAAGAGTTTTCAAGGCCACTAAAAATTGAGGCCAACCATTGAACCCCAATCCCAGCTAAGAGTCTGCTGTCTCCCATTATGAAGGAAAAACAGGAGCCGAAGTGGGACTTCATGGAATGTGGTTACCCTCCCTGCCGGTCCCCCTAAGTTTAAATAGAAGCATTCCATTCTGCCCTCTTAAAATTAAGTGCTCTCACAAAGCAGACACTGGAGCATAAAATACCTTTTTACTTCACCTATTTGAATACCAGAGATTTGCCTTAAAGGGCCAGGCAACCTGAAGCTTTTCAACCAAAACAAGGCACCAGATTACTGGAGGCAGATGATATTTCATCTTAAGCATCAAGTATATTGTCCTTTCCATCAGGGATTCTCACAGGATTAACACTAAGTAGTGCCTATTATTACATTAATGATAAATCATTTGCATGTCATTAACAAATTTCACCCAGACAGGGTTAATCCCTCCGTTTATTTTGTTTAACGGCCAACAGGTTTCTTACTCACTGAAGGAAAGGGCAGGAAACTCTGACGTTTTCTTCAATTCAGTCAGTTGAACCAAATACTTATATATATATTTTTTTTCCCACCATTACTACTGTCATGCAGCTTCTAGGATAATATACTATTTTTGACATAAAAAAATATTAACTAGGAAAGCTTTCAATTAGTCAAATAGGAAGACAAAAAGACATATACTCAAGGCTTGGCTTGGCTATTGTGAAATGAAGTCATAAGCTGGTCATACAAATACACATTTTCAATAAGAGGATTTTTTTAAGATTTTTAAAAATAATTCATACCTTTGTTGATTCCACATGCACTATTTGCAATTTAAACATCAGAAAATAATCACTCCAAATGGTTCTCCCTGCTATGATTCACCACGGTGAATGATTCTGCCACTCACAGCAAATAAGAGAATGGTTCAGAATGGCTTTTTTTCCTGCTCCAATAAACTATGACTAGGCATTCAGCAGATTTTTCTTTTGTTTCTTATTATTTTGCAGAGTTGAGGAAAAATATGAAAAATAAAAGAAATAACTGAATGGGCCACTGCTTTCAAAACTTATTTAGTCTTGCTCATTTATGTCAACCCTGTTATAATTCACTTCCATTCTTCTCTTTTTCTGTGTGTTTTCCGTATCGAAGAACACTCACCATGAGATGCCCATTCTCTTTTGGATCTCAGGGCACGGCTTACCTTTTCATATAAAACTCTAAGTGTAAGTGCCCACTGACAAAATGAATGCATGTGGTAACATTAAGGTATCTTATTGGCTTTTCATTCTGGAAATAATTGGCAGAAATCTCCTTGGCTGTATTAATTTCCTATCATTAAACCTATCCGGCAAGTATCTCAACATCAATTCAGTCATTCGGGGTCCCAGCCCAGAAAGTTGACTTACATGAAATACCAATGAGGCCTTCTGACAGTTTTCAGCATACTGTTTTGATTAATAGATTTTTAAAATTACTTTTCCTATTTCAGGAGTCTATAGTCATTAGCTACTAAGAGACAGCTAACAGTTCCCTTTATCCTCCTACTCCCATCCTCAGGACTCCAAAAATCATTGTAAAAAGTATTCAACCTGGCAATCCTTAAACCTAGGGGGAAAAGCATCCAGCGTCCCTTCCTAAACCTCCAGAAAAATAATAATAATGGATGACAGACCCAGTCATTTTTCACGCCAATGTAGAGAGATATTGATGCCCTACAATTCTCTCTCTATATATATGCATGCATGCATGCATGTGCACACACACACATATGCATATTATATAGAGACTGCAAAGTGAGGAATGTCAACATAGCACCAGCAGGAGCTAAGTGAGGAAGCAAAGAGACACTTCACTGTCCAAACTGGAATTACATAAGGTACATTTTGCATAGAGATCGTGTTATATATGCAGATTATATAAACTCAGTTTATCTACTTAGCTCACATCACCTTCCATAAGTCCCATATCCCATAGGGTAAAGATATGAATAGACCAGTGGACTCTAAACTGGGTCAAACAATAAGTGTTTTAAAATTACGAGCATATCCATTACTTATATAAAGATATATAGATACAGGGATCGATAAAATATTCTACTGTGATATGTATTCACAAAGATAGGATAAAAAATAATGTACAAAGCATAAGAGACTCTTAAAAACTGAGAACAAACTGAGGGTTGATGGGGGTGGGAGGGAGGGGAGGGGGGTGATGGGTATTGAGGAGGGCACCTTTTGGGATGAGCACTGGGTGTTGTATGGAAACCAATTTGACAATAAATTTCATATATTGAAAAAAAAAAAAGAAATAATGTACATAGGCATTCTAAGTAATATGCCTGCTATACCCCAACAGATCACCCGCGCAACCCCTGGTTTATACATGTTCTACTTTGAAGTCCCGTTGTTGGAGTAGGCATTTAGTTAGGTTCTTTTTTTTTTTAATGTTTTATTTTCTTTTTGAGAAAGAAAAAGAGAGTGAGCAGGGGAGGGGCAGAGAAAGAGGGGAACACTGGATCTGAAGCAGGCTCTGTGCTGACAGCAGCAATCCCAGTGCAGGGCTAGAACTCACAAACCCATGAAATCATGACTGAGATCATGACCTGAGCCAAAGTCAGAGGCTCAACTGACAGAGTCACCCAGGCACCCCAGTTAGGTTCTAACAGGATACCTAGAGGCAAGCAAGGAGGAAGTCGCGGCCAGGTATGGGGTAAGTCAGAGGCCTCTGCTACAGCAGCAGTCGACACAAAGCCTGATCAAACCAGACAGGCCCAAGACAGCAGATGACAGGAACCCCCTGACCAAACAAGGAAGAAAAATCACCATCCTCACCCCAAGTAATGAATATTCCACCCCTTAGTTAATAGACGTCAATAAAAGATAGAAACCTAACACTGCCCTCCCCGCCCCAGTATGTAGCGCTGTTTCTTTCTCTCTCTAAAGCTTGCCTGCTCTTACATCTTGAGAGGGTCCCTTCCCCTTTAATAAACTTCCCTGCTTGTGTTGCTTATCCACTGAGTCATGTGTCTGTGCTTGAATTCTTTCTCAGGACGAGACTAAGAACTTTCAGCGGATCCTTTGGGATGGGCTGGGTCAAGGCTCTAGGGCCCAGGGCCTCCCCAGTTCCCTGGCAACACCAGTCATATACATTGTTTTGCCCTTTGATAGTTATTTTTCTGGTGTGAAAAAACAATAGATCTGCTACTTTCGTACGGCATCTTACAGTTCATAAAACATTTTCATATACATTTTCTCAGGCAATCCTCACAAAGACCCTTTCCTCATTTTACAGATGAGGAATTTAAGTAACAGGAGTGCTCTCAAGTTCACCCAAATAGACTGTAGCTAAACTAGATTTGAAACCAGGGCTATCTTACAGATATATGACAGATTAAATGGGCTTTTATGTGCCAGTCTGGAAACCACACCACCACTTACAATATTACTTCTAAGGGAAAATGCTTTCTGAGTTCTAATTAACTGACTTGTAAAGGAACTTTCAGAATATAGTCTTCTCGTAAATTAAGAACTACATGTATTACATCTTTCCAAATAAATGTGTTTTCACACGGGATAATCTGAACCTTTTATTCTGTCCATAATGCCAAAGAGTAAATCATCTAAACATAAAGGCCCCACTAAACATGCTGAGATGTCCATGTTCCATAAGATTGTCAGCTCGTACTCAAGGCAGCATTTCCACCATTAGACATTCTCTTTACTTGTGTATTCAGTTTCATGCGCTACAATAAACAGACCACTTTCTTTTATCAGTGTTTAAGCATCAGTAAAATTCACTTGTAAGTATTATCCTTGTAAGAATTATGTTTTAGCCTTGGAAAATTCTCTTTTTCTCTCGAAGCCAAATCGTTGCACAAGCAAGATAGAAAATGTCTATAATGAATGGTGTTTTCGGTCCAGAAAGGTGGCTGGAGAAAGTAAAGTCTTGTAAGTTTTCTCTCTGCCAAGCAAAGTGAGCCAGACACTTAGACTTCTTTCAGGCTCCCTCGAGTCTTCTTGAACCCTGTTTTCTTTAGATTGCCAGCACTGATTAAACAATATTCTTACAATGCATTTTACTTTCAAAAAAATGTCTACCCTTTTTGGCCCAGTAACCTAACTCCTATGAATCTATTCTAAGAAAATAATTTAAGATGTATCAAAAACTTTTTAGGCATATGTATTTCATCATAATGTTATTTATAAAGTGGAAAAATAAAAAGCAACCTGAAGTTCCAACAATAAGGAAATGATAGATACACTTAATGACATATCACATACCAATTTAAAACGATGGCTACAAAAGCCATACAACGGCATCAAAAAGAAATGAAAAGAAAAGAAAGAAAAGCTTGTAATATATTAACTAAGAAATGCAGAATATAAGCTGTATATACAGTGTAATATAACTACATAAAAATATCATAAGAAAAAAAAACAGACTAGCAATAAATGGGACAAATGAACCAATATTTGGCTAGGGGTACTGGAATTAGCAGTGACTTCTTTCTTTTCTATATTTTCCAGTTTTCTCTGGTGTGGGTATATTATTTTTTATAATAAAAAAAGATTTCCTAAAACCTGGCATCTAATGATTTAGGAAGAATTCCCACAAGTCATTAAGAAAATTCAAACAGCTTATTTTTTTTAAAGGGAAAGGATATGTACAGATAGTTCAGAAAAGGGACCCTAAATAGGTATAAAATGAAAACATGTTCAGTATTTTCTGGTAATCTGAGGAATTTAAATTAAAATAACAAAACATAATTCTAGTCCACAATATGAACAAAAAATTAAGTTTTATACATTTAATTGTAGAGGTGTATGAACATTGGAACTTTCGTACACGGCTGATAGGAGGAAAAATTAGTGCAATCACTTTGAAGAGCAATCTGAAACATCCAATAAAACTGGAAAATGTAACATATATAAACTTTACACACTTACACATAAACATTACAACAGTGGTCATATGGCATTGTTCATAATAGTAAAAAGTTTTAAGCAATTTACATTTCCATCAATGGGGAAATAAATTGCTCTATTTTCATATGATAGAATATTACAAAGCAATAAAAATGAATGAAGTTAATCCATATGAAACATCATAGGTAAATCATAAAAACATAATACTGAGGGAGAAAGGAGCTCAAAATAATATCAATAGTCAGTTCTATTTAAATAAACTTTCAAAGGAGACAAAATCATGCTATATTATAGTCACACATATTGTAGCAGTAGTATAAAAATGTGCTTGGGATAGCTAAACACCAAATTCAGGATAATGAGAAGAACCCTGAAGAGGAAGAGATACAAATGAGATTTGAGGCTGGTGGTCCAGAGATTTGAGGCTGGTGGCTCAGTTCTAATCTGTAATGCTTGAAAAAAAAGAAAGAAAGAGAAAGAAAGAAAGAAAGAAAGAAAGAAAGAAAGAAAGAAAGAAAGAAAGAAAGAAAGAAAAGAAAAGAAAAAGAAAAGAGAAGAGAAGAAAAGAGAAGAAAAAAGAGAAAATTACTTGAAGCCGGGTCAGCAAAGTAAAGCATTACTAGAGACAACCAGGTACATATTGCAGATACTCAGGTATCTATTCCTTTGTTCTCTTTTGGCTGAATATTTAATATAAAATACTGCAAAGCAATGATGAGCATCTAAAACTGACCCTTCATTCAAAAGAATGAGAACTGTCTTGCAAGAGTCCAAAGCTCTAAACAAAATCAACAGAGCTTGGATTCATAGAGAATGATCCAGCTCAGTAAAGTCCTTCGCGGTCTCTCTGGTGCTGCTTCCACTTGCTCGGTGGTATAGGACCTTTTAGAAATGCTGCTTCTGCCTTTGTATTTGGCAAGGGAAGTAAGGCAGGGGCAGCCCACCAAAAACAATCACAGTTCGCCAAGTGGGGAAGCTTATTGCCAAAAACACTTAGGTTGTCATTTAAAGTGCTGTGGCCACATGAGTTGCTGTTTGACTGTGTAACAACATGGGTCTGGTACCTTAACCTCTCTGTCTCCTGAAAGATATGAATGTGTCCTACCCGCAAAGACGTGGAGATGAGGGGTGCTTCCAGAAACCCCAAGCTCTCCAGAAAGGAGCTATGCTTGGGAGGGCTAGGAGCTTCAGTGTCACAAAAAGACCTCCTCCAACACTCTAAAATCCATGCTTATCCCACAGTCCTGCTGCTAAGGAGGAAGAAGGATGACTGCTTTGAAAGGGGCCAAATGTGAAGTCCCTGCTTGTTCTTGGAGGCAACTATTATTCTTTTGTTCCAGCAGGGGGGGCACCCCATCAGACAAGCTAGAATCTGAAGGTAGCCGGCACAGGAGATATCACCCATCACACATTGGTCCTGGCCTGACAGACAGGGCCAGCAGGCATGGATGGTGACCAAGTGCACAACGACAATCTCACTCGCTCACAACAATACTGCCATCATGTGCAATTGCCACTGGCCTGCTCTGTCTCCAAACCCCAAAATAGCAGGTCACCCATTCAAACCAACTATCTGGATAATAGGAGATTTAGGTATTGACATATCCCATGTCTGGATCTGCCACTCCCTTGAAGCTATCTCTCGAAATGGTAAAAGCAAAAATGGTAAAAGCAAATCTGTCCAAAATGTGTATTGTTTGACTCCTTGGCCATCTAGTCTGCATCTGGGGCACATTTGGGATGTGGCGCAAATCATGCTGAGAGATCGTTCCCCTCCTCCCTGAATACTTCATGGGCTTTTCAGAATTCAGCTTGCAAATCATGCTTCATGCAAGGCAGTTGATTAGTTCCAGTGTGAAGGGCACTGGACAGGGCAATAAGTGGACAGCGGACGTAGTGATTCATAGATGGCTCTAAGAGTTGCAGGTGTTTTTAGGGCAGAATGAAAGAAAAGGAGGTTAAGTCAGTTCTCAAAACAGTCCTTCTATTATAAGATTAACCAGAATTACTTACAGTTATCATAGTCATTGAAGTCATTCAACATCAAGTACAGGCCCCTCTTCAGGGCATTCAGAACACTTTTCCCTTTTACAGTGCCCCCCTTTCCCTCTTTGGAGTGGCCCAGAAAAACAAAGACTGGCCAAGAGCCCCATCTAAAATCTTAGTTGTTCACTTAAAATTGGTTAGCAAAATGCACAAAAATGTGTCTTATAAGGAATGAGCTATTCAATTATTTTAAAAGAAAAAGAAATGTAGCTTTTCCAATAATAAGTAACTAGTGTTGGAAAACTTGAAGAAAAACTGTAGAGTAAGTTGCAATGATCCTAGCCATACGGGAGAGAAAGAAAGAAAGAAAGAAAGAAAGAAAGAAAGAAAGAAAGAAAGAAAGAAAGAAAGAAAGAAAAGAAAAGAAAGAGAGGGAGAGAAAGAGGGAGGGGGAGGGAAGAAGGAAGAAAGGAAGGAAGGAAGGAAGGAAGGAAGGGAGGGGGGAAGAAAGATGGAAGAAGCTTAAGCCTTCAGCTTAATTCTCATTATCTATGCTTGCTTAAAATTAACAGAGTAAAGAATCAGAATATAGGGGGAAAAACAGTTAAAAATCTTAAAGAAAACCAATACACATATGCTTATTGGAATATGAAACACAAGTAAGCTATATATGTCAGAGATATATTTCCAAAATCTAATATATATATATATATATATATATATATATATGGGAGATATATATGATAGATATAGATAGATAGATAGATATTATAGATATAGATATATAGATACAGATATAGATACAGATAGATATAGATATAGATATAGATATAGATATAGATATAGATAGATATAGATATAGATCTCCCATAATCCAGGTTTCCACTGTGTTAGGTTAGCCAAACAAGATAAGAGTAATGTAAGTGTCCCCTAAAAATCCATTACTGAAAGCTACTTACATTAAATGAGTATTGGCTATATAAGTCCAAAAAAAAAAGTTTTCTATTTGAATTATCGTATTGTTAAATACTTCATTTTTTCCTCCGAAAACTAAAATGACTGGTATAATAAAGTTTCATACAAGAAACGCTCTTCATTCCATCTGAATGTCACCTCATTTGGAAACCAAACAAATCAACTTGGGAATCACACCTAGACACACAAAGCCCACTCCCAATCCCTGGAGAGATTTCACCTGCAGACAGGTGAACTCTAGTGAGGAATGAATATGAAAAATGACTTGCAAGAAGATTGGTACAAGAGAATGGGAAGAGCAAAGGGACAGTGTATTGGGCATCTTTTAAAAACGTACCTCTCCCTTTAAGATTCGATTATATATAGTCTTTACAGCCACCCCATGAGGTGCGCCCAGCTGTCCCCATTGGGCAGAGGAAGAAAGGGGAGCTAGCTGGGCTAAGTGGGCACCCATGCCCAGTGAGTCAGGGGAGCCAGGGTTTGAACTCTTGGAGCATAGGATCACCCTTCAATTCTGAACAACTGTGCCTAGCACAACACCTGGGGTGTGGTAGGCTTCTGATAAATGTTTGCTGAATGAATCTGACCATAAGATCTCCCCACTTAGGTGTGTCTAAAACCCAGCATCAGAAAGCCACTATGCGTCTGACGAGCAGTCAGCCCAGGGTGGGGTGAACTGGGTAAGTTCATCATTCATATCTTTTATAGCTCCAGCTGTCCCCTCATCTCCATTACTGCCCTTTTTGTCACCACTACCCTCCCCAGCTCTGGCCACCTGCCCACCATGGATTTGCTCTCCCAGTGTAGCTGCCAGCTTTGACAGGGTCCAAGACTGCTCATTTCTCACCCCACTTGCTGGTGGAGCTGGTAGCTATGCCCATATGGTGCCTGGGTGGCTCAGTCTGTTAAGCATCTGAATTTAGCTCAGGTCATGATCTCACAATTCATGGGTTCAAGCCCCACATCGGGCTCTGTGCTGACAGCTCAAAGCCTAGAGCCTGCTTCAGATTCTGTGTCCCCCTCATGTTCCGCCTCTCCCCCACTCATCCTCTGTCTCTCTCTGTCTTTTAAAAATAAATAAACATTTTTAAGAAATAATAAAAAGAAAAATTAAAAATAAAATAAAATAAAAATAAAAATAAAAGGAAAGGAAAGGAAAGGAAAGAAAAGAAAAGAGAAGAAAAGAGAAGAGAGAAAAGAAAAGAAAGGAAAAGAAAAGAAAAGAAAAGAAAAAAGAAAAGAAAAGCACTGGCCTGACGTCAGAGTTGTGGACCAGCCGTGGCTTCCATCCTTTAGCTATTTGAGATTACCCGGGCCCCAAGGAATCCTGGCTCCCCACTGACAGTGTTATTCAAAATCCCTCCAATTTGTAAGAAGCAAAATGCGAATATAGCTCGGGTGGTTCCCTTGGGCTATCACTCCTTGCATTGCTTTCATAGATGGGTTTTCCACACAGAATTGGAATCTAGTTATTAGAAATATCTATAAGGGGCTTGTATTCTCTAACACGGGACCAGAAGACGTTGGTCACCTCTGGTATGCCTGCCACAAGTAGCCTGGAGAAGGGTTTCAGAAGGCAAAGACACAATGACTGTGGAAAGAAATGCCTGGACATGTGCCTCATGGCAGAGCCTGGCCCATCCAGCCTCCACCACAGGGTCCTGCCGCCCCCCTCCTCCCCCTTGCTCCCACTTCTGGGAGCTTCACGAAGCGCTTTCCCAGGTACTCCCTCTGCACTGGGGGTGTCAGTCCAGTTTTAAAATAACAATAATAATAGCAAAAGCAAAAACCACAATTTGCTGATAGCTACTAATTGTCAGGCACCCTGCAAGGTTCTTTACCTATTCTAACTTTCATCAGTGGTACTGTTATTTCCCCCAATTTACAGATGAGAATATAGGAAAGAGGTTTGATGATGAGCCTCCACCATTGAAAGAGTCAGATACCAATCCTGACCCTACTCCACCATGCAGCCAGCCCACAGCTCCCCCTGGCTGCTCAGGAGTCGGATCCAGGCCCCTGCCATGGTCCACCTTCTTTCCAGCTTGGACCTGAAACCCTCCTATATAACTGTCCCTTGTCCACTTATGCAGGTAAAAACCTAGCCAATCACTCTCCCTGGGAGTACAACTTCTATACCCTGCGTTTCTTAAGTTTGCATCCTACATGGTAAGGAAAAGGAACTTAACACCCTGAGTTGAATTAGAGGCGGGCTCTGCTTTCTCATCCCATCCTGCACTGAAATCAGCCGAACTTCTCTGCATTCAGCTATCTCCTATTTGACACAGATCAGAGTGGTCTTCTCACTGTGTCTTGTGTCTTTGCCTCCGTTTTCAGGTTCATTTGGCCACCACAATAAAGAACACAGTGTGAATCAGGAGAGTCAAAATCCCAACCAAGACTGGGCCAGAGTCATTTTTCAGAGACACCAACACTAATAAAAGGGGCCACTGGGGCTCATCCAGTGCCCAAGTGCTTCACAAATCCTAGAAACATCTGGAAAGAATCTCAGGAAGAGTTCTAGTCAATTGCCCATTTTAAAGACGTAAACTGAGGCTCAGAGCAGACCTGACCATTTTCCCACCACCCACATTCCCCTAGTTAGCACACAGCAGAACGTGGATTCATATCAAAGACTCTCTTAACCCAAAGTTCAAGTATCATGCTACACATACACAATCCTCTGAGTTTATAACGTTAGCTGTTAAGTATTTATATTTGGTATTATTGCCCTAAATAACAGAAAGAGAGGAATAAAGCAACCCAAGTTTCATGGAATGGCAGATACAGGAAGGCCCTTGAAAATCATCATTAATAAAGAAACTGAGGCACAGAAGTATGAAAAGGTCTTCCTAGTAAAATCTAGCTAGCTGATGGCAGGGCGAGAGCTTAGACTCCAGTCTACAGACTCTCAGCTCAGGGCTCTCTCCATGATGCCCTAACAAAAATGTGCAGAGATGTAGCCATTTGGTCTCGTTTTCTAAAATTATTAACTGCCAAAATACTTCATATTTCTTATATATTTTAGACAGTTAAACTGCACAGCTACGAAAATGGCTGTATTCAGAGGTGCTATGATTATCTGGAAAACAAGTAAGGAGCACTCAGCCAACAACACAGAAGAAAATTAGAACGTGGGTTAAATTAAAAACAAACAAACCAAAAAAAGGCAATCACATATACAGCCATTCTCAGCTGGGTGATCAAAACTGGACAGCATCAAAGCTTTCATGCCAGGGGCGGCGTTGGAGCTGAAGGGCCTACGCCCTGGGGCAAGGCTCACAGACCTGGACAGCTCAGGCTTCCAAGCCTTCTCCCCCTCTGCCTCTGCTTTCACAGACCTCTTCCAAATCAGAGGCCACTGGGTAGGAGGGAGGAGCCGGTCTTGTTTTCTGTATAATAAAGATTTCCAGGGGCGCCTGGGTGGCGCAGTCGGTTAAGCGTCCGACTTCAGCCAGGTCACGATCTCGCGGTCTGTGAGTTCGAGCCCCGCGTCGGGCTCTGGGTTGATGGCTCAGAGCCTGGAGCCTGTTTCCGATTCTGTGTCTCCCTCTCTCTCTGCCCTTCCCCTGTTCATGCTCTGCCTCTCTCTGTCCCCAAAATAAATAAACGTTGAAAAAAAAATTTTTTTTAAAAATAAAGATTTCCAGAGGCCAAAGAATGGAACTTCTATTCTTATTCTGCAGAAATTGATTTCTTAATATTTTTAACAAACATACAAACAAAAAAATTTTGCAAATGTACACAAAGCCCCCTTGTGGAAGTATATTTTAAAACCATTTGAGGACTTGAGTCTCAGAGAGGGAGAAATGATGGCATTCATGATATTTTAGGCTCCCTGTGGGCTGATCACCATGAGAAGAGTATGTGCAGGTATCTGACTTCGGCACCAGGGACCACTGGCCAAACTGCGTGACTCCTGGACTATCTTTGCACAATAACAGAATCCTTTTTTTCCTTTTCCTTATAGCCACACACACACACAAAAAAAAAGAAAGAAAAAGAAAAAAAAAGGGCCCCAACATAAATCTTGGCAGATTTCATCCCATTTTAATTCCAAGGTGCTTTTATGGGGTTCCTGGGTGGCTCAGTCGGTTAAGCGGCCGACTTCAGCTCAGGTCATGATCTCACGGTTCATGAGTTCGAGCCCCGCATTGGGCTCTGTGCTGATAGCTCAGAGCCTGGAGCCTGCTTTGGATTCTGTGCCTCGGTCTCTCTCTGTTCCTCCCCCACTTGCACTCTGTCTCTCAAAAATAAATAAAGATTAAAAAAATAAATTCTATGGTTCTATGGTGTTTTACTTTTTTTTTTTTTTAACTTTCTGGGAGAGAATACCTTTGCATCTCCCAAGACAACAGAATCTTTTGAACTAATAAAAGCCATACTGATTCTAACCTGTAAGTTTTTTTCCCTATGGAAGATTTTTTATTTCCTTCCAGAAAATAATAACAATTAAAAACATCCTCTGAAAATATGTTAAAGACCACATTGAGATAGAAATGAAATAAAATGCTGCATGTTGTATATTTTTTAACTCAAAGAAAAACTTTTTTGACTTTCATGATGTGCATATGGCCATTAATTTCAATGTCATATTATGGTTTTTGGCTGAACAGACAGTATGTATGTATGTATGTAAGCAAACAAAACAAATGCATTTTGTATTCAAATTTATACAACTCCATACATTTTTATGCTGTTTATTTGAAAATTAATTTTGGCTTAGGCCTCAGAGACAGCAAATGTTGTCAAGATTTGAGGGCTACCTGAAAAGCCTTGGGGACAGCATTACCCTTATGCATAAGAAACAGCAAAATAAAATAAAAATAAATGAATTTCCAAATACGTCATGGCTAATCCCTTGAGCTGACCTACAAATGAATTATGGAGGTTTTGCTACAGGACTGAGTAGATCTGGTGATTTCACTGAGAGATTTATCTTATTTTCCAACTTATTTTCATATCTTATTTCCTTTTCTTTTAGAATTAGACTGTAAATAAAAAGGCTAAGACTGAATGAAGCTCCCTTTCACGGACCCCATACTGGATTGATAAATTAAAACGGTGAGATGAGTTTTGTATGACCCATCCTCGAGGATTTGGGAAATTTAGCCGATGCAAAACAAGGCATTAATTTGGAGAGGCCTAGCTACTTACAATGCTTAGTGTTCTGACAATGATGAATGGCATCATTCCAAGCAAATGGTAATTTCACTTTTTGTGACAGTACTTTAGAGCAAAACCGACTTTCTTCACACAAAGAATTTGCAATCCTATTGAATAGAGGCAGTACCTGAATATCAGAAGTCCGTCATTGTTTAAGTATCATCTGATATTCTTGATTGGCTTCAGACTGAAGGTTGGAGTTGAATTAGGGAGAACGGAGGTTAAGTCCTAACCTTGAAAGACTTAGCAGCCATTGAAACACTGCCTTTGGGCACTTATTGGCCTGTATTTATCAAAAAAACTTTTCAATTCAATGAGGGGAGGGAGAAAACACAAAACTTGTCACATTCATCAAGTGAAGCCACTGGAAAGACATCTACAGAACACCCAAAAAGCATAATCTTTCCGAAGCGCTGATAGAAATGGTAATTGGATGGGTCAGGGAATAATACAACCAAAGCAGGGGCAATGCAGAATATCACGAAAAAATCAAGGTCAAAAATAAAAGAACAGATCCTTTTTAACTTGCGAAAAACTTACACTTGGCCTTTGTACTCAGGGAAAAATATACCTGTTGCTACCCGTAATTTACGTCCTCACAAAAGCCTCCCAAAAAGAACCTTTGAACATAAAAAACCATTAAAGACCCTCGTTCTCACAGCCCGTAGGAAAGCTTCACCTTAATATTGGCTCCATCAAAATGTTTTCTGAAAGCAAAAAAAAAAATTTTTTTTAAAGAACAACTAAAAGCAGTAACTCACTTTCTAAATCTAACCCATTCATCTTTCAGCAGGGAAGGTATGTCCTGGGGAGGGTGTATTGAATACATTTAAACACTTCCCTGAGAGACTGAAGAAAAAAAAAAAAAACAGACTCTTGGAGGACTGGCAGAGAAAACCAACATTGTACCCAAAAGAGGAACAGACGTGATGAATCATAAAGTCTTGATTACACGTCTTCCTGCCTTCTTTGCTAATGAGCTAATATCAGGGCAGAGCCAAATGACACATGTAAACAGATGAGCCGTCTGGGATGCCACATTGTCCCATTTTTATCTTACACAAACACCTCTGCACTGGACTTGGAAGGATTTTTGGCACAACATGGAAACCTGATACTCTGGGCTACATCCAGCTCAAAAAGGAAGGGATCTGGTGAAATGGCGTGTAGTTCAGCTTGGTGGAAGTGTGCGGATGCAGGTGTCTCCTTACTGACAAAGATATCGGTTAAGGGAGAAACAGTCCCTGAAAAGACGGCATCTGGGAATATCCTTGTCCTGGGAAATAAAGCAAAACATCCCTAACACCTCCTTAGATAGGTTCTCTAAAGAGTTAAAAAGAAACCGTCCAGCTCTGGCATTTCCCTGTAAACTGTACAAATTTACTGATGGGCAAGAAAAGATGGAGTCATTTGTTAATTTGCAAAATTCTAACGTGCCTGTATACCCACTTCTATTAATCCAGAAATTCGACTTTCTACATTAGACTTCCACAGTGATGTAAGGAAGGAGATGGGGTTTATGATTTGTGCTGACAGAGCCACATCATATTTTAGGGAGATGACATCGCTATTGATGGCTCCTTCTAATCTATTCCCAGTAATATGCTCATCTGTATGTTTTCCCCGGGCACCAGAAGAACAATCTCCAGTCCCTAAAACAGTATGTCATTTCTTTCCACAAATCTCATATGCACATATATTATTATTATTTAACGTTTATTAAGTACCAACAGTATGCTAGGCACAGTAGACATAGGGGGCCATAAAAACATATTTAACGCATCAAAAAACACAATAAAAGGACGCTGTGTTTGTGACAGAAGACAATAAAAATCTTTGCAATTCATGGTTCAAGATGAAATGCACCCCAGGTCCCAGAGCAGTCTTGGTACAGCACGACATATCAAAAAAAAGGTATTAGAATTTTCACTCAGAGTAAGGGAGGTTATGCATACTTTACGATTAAACGTGGCCTTCCTCGACTTTGTAATGTTCTACAACAAACAATGAATTCTCTAATGGCAAAGCATTAATTACTTAACTATCAGGTTAAACCTCAACCCTCTGCATCATCTCCAATACATAGGTATACTCTGGATCAAGCACCGTGGTAGGCGTTTAAAATGCATTTCTCAGTATAACAGTTGGGTACGCAGTTATTTACTTTACTGAAACTCAGAAAGGTTAAGTATTGCACCCACAGTCCATGCTCAGAAACCACTGTCAACTTTCCTAGAGTTGCATCTAACACACACACACACACACACACACACACACACGCACACACGCAGAGTTGAAGAATGATAAATGCCATCCACAATCTTGGGGGTTTGGAGTTAACATAATATCAAATAACCAATTGAACATGTGCAGACACAGCATTAGCTTGGTCAAGAAAGAGGGGCTGAGGGTCTCAACTTCACTTATTAAAGCTTCTTTAGTCATGCTTTCGTATAGGGTTGAAAGCATGAACTCTGGAGCCAGATTTTGTGGGTTTGAATTCTGGTTCTACCAATTCTTAGCTGTGTGCCTCTAAGCAAGTTAATTACTATTTCTGTGCCTCAGGTCCCTCATCTGTTAACAAGATACGAGAAAAATAATGGTAATTTATTTCACAGACTTATCGTGGGGCTAAAATGAGTCCATGTAGAGAAAAAGCTTAGCACAGTGCCCAGTACATAGTAAGTACTTCAAAAGCTATAATCTCATTAAAGTCCTAGCACTGAGAAACAGATAATGTGCTGCTTTTTGGGTAAAAAGACAATGTTACTCCATGAATAAACCATGTGCTGCAAGATGCTTTTCTATTAGTAAAAACAGACTTACACTAGCCATCCAACTAACTCCCTTCAATCCATCATGAACTTAAGGGAATCTACAAGACAACTAGCTAAGAAAGACTCCACAAAGTTGGCTTTTCCATGGCTCACCTTCACTGAACTGCAGACAGATGGGCTGAGGGTTCACAAAAGACAAAACCCGTAGTGTTAGGCCCTTTGGAGGTGTTATGAATGACTGAACAATGAGACAGTGCTTAGAAGTTCACAGAAGGCAACTGAGGGTTCAATTTATGGATTCATAATCTTCGTTGAAATCTCTGCAACTCTCAACAATACATGGACTAATTTGTATATTTTCCCTGTACTTTCCACTTCCTCCCCGTTCTGTAATGGAAATTTTTCTGCTTGCTATTTCTACAGAGGTCTCAGAGAAGACAGAAGAAGTAAACATCACATCAGGTAATAGGACCTGTTGCTTCCCATGCAAATGATAGCTTTAGTTGCAGAAAAAGTCAAAGTTAATGACTAGATTCAGTTTGGGGGATTATCAGTCAACATCAATAGATAATGCATTCCTTAGTCAAATTAGGATGAATAATCAAAGCTTCGGTATGAGTGAGAACAATCAGAGCCTATGCTGGGTACAAAGAAAGGAGGATTATTGTTTTCTAATATTGATGTTATTGTCATAAATATCAAGGGCTTAGACAATTAACTGCCATAAATTAAGGGCATTCTAAACTACAAGACTTGCCCGTTAACAAGTATATAATAATTGCTTTTTTAAAATTTAAAAATACACCATATGAACTTGAAATCACAAAGTACGAATTTTTTAAATGACCTTACTGTCAGTATTTTCTTGAAGCTCAGTCACCCAGTGAAAATTAAAACCTCATCAGAACGACTTCAGTGATACAACTCAAGATACTTGAGGAAATTACTATGGAGCACAGAAATTTTCTTAGGCTTTCACACCTTTCCCAACCACTTATTTTCTAGAGGGATATGGCCTTCTTTTTGTAGCTCTAAGCTTAAAAGTGGTGCCTTTTAATTACACACAGACTAATAAAGCAAGACATATTTAAATGTAATTTTGTAACCTGTACCCACAAACTCAAGACTGGGGATGATGAAATGCTGCTAAAATTATCCTTATCCAGTAAAATTTATTGCAGCGATGAAAATCTTGACATCTATTCCAAAGTTCAAATTAAACTTCAGCGTAATACAGTAGCCTGAGTTAGACCAAAGTAAATAAGCAATTATTTATAGTAATTGTATGTGTGTATTGCATGTATTTAACTTCCCAGAAGAAGTCAGTAAACCCACATTGTGGGGACCGCTGAATTAATTACGAGCTCACATAAAAGAGTACAATGATCTCAGTGATCTCTTCAACCATCTCCGCACCCATCTGCCTGATACCCACCTGTCTGGTTGCGTTTTCACTTAATCACATATCACGGCATCAATATTAACTTCGGATTTGGGTAAAACCATTGCTGTTTCCCAAGATGTTTGCCCCCTACTAAACACAGACCGGAGGGGAAGTGTTGAAAGCTCCGGCCATATTTTTCCTGTAATGTTGGATACGAGTCCCAGCTGCACAACATTGTATGTTAATAACCATTATTTAATTAACAGATGAAGAAGGCCTTTTGAGCTGCTCTGGCAGATTTTGAACTTGATCTTCTATCATTTGATGTCATGCAAGACCAGATAAATGACAAGTCTCTCGAGAGTCTGCAGAGCCCCTTTAGAACAGCTGCACAGTCTTCTCTCTTCTTTGCAGCAGGTTTTCTCACTTAAGAAAAAAACACGCTTCATTACATCGCCTCTTACTTGAGCTGCAAGGGTCTATTCAAGGAAGATAAGCCTCTTAGAAATGAAGTAGCGTTGAATTTAGGTTTTGAGTGACAGCAGGAAGATTTATCCATTCAACAGACAATACCGCTTTCTCTGCATTAATCTAGGAGGCGGACAATGATCTGTTTTTAGGCCTCATCTCATCTCTTTCCCACAGCAGAAGGTGATTAGAGTTAGGGAGCTGGGGCTGTGAAAGAAAGCTCCAGCACTATCTCTCCAGCCCTCCTGCTTCCTGAAGCGGTGAGAGGGAGCCCCTAGGCCAAGGGCACCAATCACAGACTCACAGCAAGGATACGATGCTTCACTGTTGGGAAACCGAGAGGCCACAGGTGAAGGGCTGAGTCCAGTAACCAAAAGGGTAAACCATTATTGTTAACTTCCCAAAGAGACAAAAAAGCACAAAGCAGCCCTTTCATGAGCGAGAGCCCTGAAATTCTTCCTGGCAGGGCCCAAATAAAAATGTTAGGGATCCTCTGACTTTACATGATAGTCCACTGCTATCCACAGGTGAGGTTCAGCGAAGTCCCACATCAGCCGATCTGCAAACAGCAGTCTGGAGAGTAGGAGGCGAAGATTCGGCTCGACAGGCACAACAGCAGTGCCACCCAAAATGTGAGTGCGTGTTTACACAACAGAACCATCTCATCTCACCTTTTATATCCAGCTTCTGCAACTCAACAGGGGCTTCCACAAAAATCCCCACACCCCAATTATTAATTTGGAGTGTCCTTCTCTGCCAAGCCCTGGGCACAGAGCCCACAGTGAGCAACTTACAGGCTTGCAAGTGACCCACAAGGATATTAAACTGGAGTCCAGCATCAGAATCCCATTTTATAGGCAATGTCTGGCACTATCCTCACTCCGCGTGGGAGGCTTGCCACTTTATTAGTAGAAATCTTTGCTTACACTTTGTGGCACATAAATTGATGAATGGACTTTAGAGTCAATGTGGTGGCTTAAAACCATGCTTCCGGTTTGGGACGTGTATATTTTTATTTGAGCTGCAAACATAAGACCGCTGCTGTCACATCATGAAATCCAGAGATGTGTTTTGTAGACCACTCACCATCTTGTTCCTTTTTCCTTCAGCTCACCCTGAAGGTATCTATCTAACTATCAAATATCTACAGATAAACACATGAAATATAATGTTCATCTCCCATTACCCTGAAAGTACCCCTGCATCAAACTGATCGAAGGTGGGCCCAAGATCTACAACCAAAGATTATGGAAAGCAAGTACAAAACGAAACGCTTTTGCATGGTACCTATTTTCCTGGAAAGGCCAGGAGAAACTCTCGTTCAAGTGTGAGTAATTAATTAAGTTAGTGAGTAAGTAAGCAGAGTGAAAGTCACAGACATTACCGCAGAATTAGATCAAGTTGTCCCAAATGACTCCTAAATTTAAGAGCAGATTGTGTGTTCTCTAGAAATCAATACAGAGTCATCACATTTTGACATTTCCTATTGTTAAATTGTGTTTTGTTTTGTTCGGTTTTTGCAAAATGTCATATTGACATCTAGAGACTTCCGTGACATTCACCCCACATGACGTTGGAAATATCTGTTTGTCGATGTTAAAGCTACTGTAGCCAGCCAAACATGGCGGTGCAGGATGTGACCCACGTTTTAAGACTTCTGGGAACCCAAAATCCAACACCTAAAGAGAATTCCGAGGGGGGAGGGAAAAAACCCAGACCCCTTTGGAAATCCCACATAGCGTGACAGCACAGTGGTTATCCTCACTTAGCGGACAGTTCTTCAGAAAAGCAGTAGTGATTCAAAATAAAAGACAAAAGCAGCACCAAATCACTGTTATTCTCATATTATGAAAATGAGTCTCAGGAAAGACGGTTTTATTCTTATGACCTCTGGGCCTCAAATTCCTTAAAATTCATCTCCCAGCACTGTTATAGATAACTCCTTTTCACCCACTGCTTCCATAATCAAAAGTTGACCTCCCAGGTGGGAAAAAAAAAAAAAAGCAAATTGCCTCCACATCAAACCCTACCTAATGGACCTAATCAGCACCTACTCTGATAGTCCTTATTTTCTTCTTTCTTTCTTTCTGCCCCATTTTCCCCCATTTTAATTACCGAAGACTTCTGTTTTAGAGAAATCCCTAATTGCTTCATTTTGAGATGTTATGTTTAACCTCAGGAAATGGTGCTATAAGACCTGGCAAACAGCTTTCTGGTTGTTTCAATCAGTACCAGATTATGAAGTCCAGCCGAGTAAGAACCCTATTCATTTTCTTGCCCTGTCATCTTGATCTTATTTGAATGTCTGGGGAGCTGGAGGTGCTTAGCCGGCCCTGGGTTTCAGGAGTGGGGGGCGGGAGCACCAGGGAGAGCTATGTGATGTGTTAGGGACACTGAAAGTTTTCATTTTGACTCCTTAATGAGAGCGACCTTTGACATGGGCTGATGAGTTCCATGCTTGTCCTGGTGTGCTTTTTGAAAACATTTGACACTGGTCACAGGTCTGACAGGGATATGACTAATGAAGTCGTGGTATAAAAATAATGGGCTGCAATTGCAAGTCATTTGCATGAAACCAAACTCCTTAAAAACTTGTCTCTGTTCACTTTCTGTTTTCTAAATGAGTCAATAATACGAATCAGATGGCTTGAAGGCAAGAGACTCCCAAATATTCCTTCTCTAAGTTTGGTAAATTAGTTGGCATTTGGTGCAATTTTTGTTGCCTTGAGGCCTGGTTTAAATTGGACTGTAGTTACTAAATTGCTAGGGCGATTGCAGAATGTGTAGGATAATACATAATACCTTGTTTTTCTTAAGCGTTTCGTCAGAGAGCTTCTTGTGAGGTCAAGGGACCCAGACAGCTCTTTGCAGGGAATATCAACTGGGAGTAAGCAGAGAAGAAATGGAAGAAAGGGGGAGGGGCAACCAGGGAAGGGGGACAAAAAAGAAGAGACAAAACAAGATCAAGACAGAAAAGAAGGCAACATGAATTTACGTTCAAAAATGTAAAGAGGAGAAAGAGCAGGAAAAAACAGTGAAAGGGAGAGAATAGAAATATGAACGCAGAGTGAGGGTCACAGGGAAATGGGGAACGGAAGGAAGCTTTGAAAGACAGAAGCCTGAAAGAAAAAGCTGCCATTTCTAGTTCAGTTTATCCTATAAAACTGTACGCCACTTATCTTTACAGAGTGCTAAGCATCCACCAGACAACATTCTGGGCTTCACACCCTCGGGGGACTCTGTGTCACCCGGCCTAAGTCCCCGATGGTTATCCTTTCTCCTGTAGCTCAAAATTCCCTCCATCGTGGAGAAGCTTTCAGTGAAACCCCGTCACCATTCGATCAGCTGTAGCAGAGGCAGCAGCCACGAGGAGGCCCATTGCACAAGTTCCTTCTAGAGCCTTCCTCCTGTGTGGCTTGTCATTCGTGATTTAAACACTTGGGATTTTCTTTACGATTTGTCAGTTTCAGCACATCTATTTGGGGTGTCATTTTGCTCACCTGGTGTATATGACAAAATTAAATATCACATGTCCCTAAACTTAAATAAAAAGAAATACAAATGATTTACAGATATACGCACGTGCAGCGAGAGAACAAATGAATAAAAGAAACGTTGTTTGGCACAGAGAAAAGCATACACACAAGCTTGGAAATGAACCAGCTCTGGTTGCTCTGCAACCTTGGGAAATTTTATTAATCTCATTGAGCCTCAGTTTCTTTCATCACAAAGTGGAAGATTAAAAGATTATGTCTTATAAAGTACCAGCAAAGTAGCTCGCATTCCATGAGTGCCCTGAATGAATGAAAGATAGAATGAATAAATGAATGAATGAATGAAGTAGAAGTAGAAATACTCTTTCTTGTGTCTGCCCTTCAAGAAACTATTTCTCACCTTCTGTTTCTCCATAAAGCAATCGAAAACAATCCTACTGCTGAACATGCAGGAATAGAACACACACATAATTCCACAAACTAACCTCATTGCACTTGTATGTTCTACTCCCCAAAACCTGAAATCCAAACAACTGACAACTGACACATATGCTCTCCCTCTCTCTCTCTCTTTTTCAAATCGACCATCATATTTCAGATCTCCACACATCTTAGATCAGTACATATCAGCCCTATCTCCTGTATTTATTCCTTCTAAAGATGCACAAACTGAGAACTAAGGCCCATAGTTGTCACTTGATAATATTCAATATTAGCAAATACTTTAAAAATCAAATTTTTTGACAAATATTTTATTGTAGCCTAATTCTTAAAAAATTGACCAATTATGGTTACTTATCGGTCATTAGAATTGGCCAAATTCTGGTCACCCCAAACCAAATTATTCTAGATATATGTGCATTTACTCTATGGATTCATGCTTAGCAGGTCAGTAAGTTAAATTATATTCACTTTAATATCGTTTAACATTTTTAATATAATATTAATGAGGATCCTGAGCCCATAAGCACATTTTGTTATTGGTTGCTAGAATAAAGATGCAGAAGATATTCTTATTCTAGAAAGCAAAGCTAACATTGAAAGACAACAATGAACTTTAGCATAGACTACAAAAAAATTGAGGAGTTGGTTTCTGAGAACAAAAGATGAAGTTTAATAGAGTCAGATTGAAGAAAATGAAAGGAAGTTTAGGGAAACCTGAGACAGCTCAAAAAGAAGTTTAGGGACTTGAGCACACTTCCTGTTGAATTTGCAGATACTACTGGTAAGCTGCTGTCCATTTCTAAAGGAAGTGGGATTTAACAACTGGCAAAACATTAGCAAGTGAGAAGTCACTCTTTCTCTTAAAGTCAGTAATGCTAAGAACCATGTGAAGTACTCCACACAGCCCCACATTGTATTTACATTTTAAAGAATGAAAATGAACTGAAATGAACAGTAAGAAGCACTAACAGAATGAAAAATAGATCCTAAGAGGAAAAGACAAAAGCAATTCTAGCTTTTACCCCCAGAAAGGGATAAAGAACCAAGTGTGAAAGGATCTTACAGTGATGCTGACTGGTTATCCTCATTTCCATGGATTATCGAATAAGAGGAAATGGGAAAATGGACCAAAAATTTTTTAAATCTTCTTGACAGTAATAAATACAAGAATGTTATTAAATATTGGAATAGATGGCCAATAGAGGTTATGGGTTAGAAGACTTAGAAATCTTTTTAAAAATGGGAGCAATGACCATCTGTCTTCTACAGTTTGTGTCTTTACCTGCCTGGAGGCCAAATACTGAATCATTACCAAATGTATGATTCTATTATCGCAGAGATTGATGTCATTACCCCTGAAGTTTAATGCATGGGAATGGAGTAGGTAATGGAATAGTGTTGAATTGAAGACTTAAGGATGGAAGCAGATGATGATGGAATATAAGTCTAGCATTTAATTTCCCCAAAACCCCACAGAAAATAATTCCATTAAAAAAAAGCTTGTTGAAGTTCTATTTTGTATTTTACTTATGTGTGTACATGGTTCATTTCCTTTATCAAACCATAAGCTTCTTGAAGGCAAGAGACATATATATTCATTTTAGTTTCCCCTCCCTAGCCCCCGACCCCCTACTCAGAGTCCCTAACACCAGGGCTGAGAGCCAGGTGTTACTATCAGACCTACAGTCACGGTAAAGTTGCACCTGCCAGTGTCCTGTCTGGTTTGGTGCCTAGGCTCCAGAGGTTAACTATTTTGAATATCATCCCTACCCAACCCTTTCTGAGAGTGAGATCTCATGAGAACAGGAAGTTTTATCTGCTTTGTTCACTAATAAATCCACAACACCTAGAATAGTTTCTGATATATGGTCAGTACTTAGTTAAATGAATCGCTGATATTCAATATCTTTGTTGAGTGCAGTTTAGGAATACCAGTTGTTGTTTTTTTTTTTTTAATTCACCCAAAGAGAAAAAAAAATGTTAAGAACATTCTCAGGTGGTTCTGTATCCTTGTATGCAAACCCACACTAATTCTAACTTTTTTTGTCCTCCCTCTCCCTGTTATATTCCTATGTAAGAACATGTACAACAAACAAATTTCACCATCGTGTTTCAGAAGAGAGAAAATGTTTACGTAAAACCAATAGTCCCACACAGAATAATTACTTCAAGTCCTACTTTTTTATATTTTCATTTCAAAAATTTCCAAATATTTATCTAAATCAGTAAGTAGTCTCAAAGCTACAGTGCTCTGTGCATTTCTCTGCCAGTAAAATAGGAGTGAGAATATTTGATCCCCAGGAGGAAGACATTGTGAAAAACCACAGAATTTTGTAAATATACTATTTATTCTTAAAAATTTTAACATTGTAAGCCATACTGTGTATCTGAATTTCTCCTTTTATTGTTCTCATGCCCTTATATTTTAAGCATCCAATGCCAAAAATTAGTTTTCCATCTGGTTAGCATAATTTATTTATAGCCTTGGGCGCAGATTTGCAATGTAATGTAAATAACAATACTATTTTGCATGGCTATTGTACCTCTGGAAACTCTTTACTGGCATTAATTTTCACAACCCTCCTTAAGGAGTAGGTGAACACTGATATTATTAAGTCTCAGGCTAATAAAATCTGGCTTGAAGAAGAGCATATTTGCAAGAAAGTTTTAACTTACCATTTGTCAATTCACTGTTTCACTAGATCTTGTGTTTCACTAGATCTCAAAAAAAAAAAAAAAAAAAAGCATTTGCCTCGTAAGATCCCTGAAGAACATATCATTTCAATTTAGATTCTTCTCTCAACCAGGCAGGAGGCTGAGTTCTATTTGTTTATCTGTTTTCTAGATCTCTATGTCTACAGCACACCAAGGCTCAATCTGACCAGATACATTAAGTGAAATTACTCGGTTTATTCAGTTATTAAAGCAGTAAGATCTGACAACACTCTGTACCCTGGATTTTCAAAACGGCTCCCCATTTACTGAGCACCAGCAGTCATCGGCATTGCTGCAGGAGTGGCAGAAGAAGTTGGAGCAGTGGCAGTGGTAAAATTTATTGAACCCTATATGATAGTTCTTGTTCTAAGCGCCTTTTACATATTATCTCATTTAACTTTCCCAGTAACTTTGTAACATAAGTGCAACTATTATCCCCTCCTTTACACATATGGAAACTGGGGCAAAAAGAGGTTAGATAATTAATTGCCCAAAGTTTCACAACGAATAAAAGGTGGAATCGGCAGTCCACAGCCTGAGACCCATATTTATTGAGCATTTATTTTTTGTCAGGCACTTAACAATGCTTTCACTGTCCAACATTTCCTAGAGCAGAGCAATGACCATCCTGTATTTTAATTCAGCAATGTGTACCCCCAAAAAACCTGGAATTGCCCAAGGCTTTCTGAAAAGTCGCTTCTCTTACCTAAAACAGTACATACTGGGAAAATAGTAGTACAGACTTTCTTGACATTGTTAAATGCAGCATGGATTCTGCCAGAGAGATTGTGGCTTGTTATAACATGGAAACCCACACACGGACACACATCCACACACAATCACCTGTTGAATTGGTCGATTCAAACAATCAGCAAGTGCAATGAGGTTGGGAAAATCAGTCAAACCAGTTATTTGACACCTTGCAGAACAAAAAGAGAGAGGAGAAGAGATCCAAATGCTTGTTGAATCTCATTTTTAACTTTTTAATATCCTGTGCTGGAAACATACAAAGGCCCAACTCTAGAGCCCATAAAATATTGAGGAGGAAAATGTAAGGACAACAGATACATCTTTTGTTTTTAAAAGATTTATTTAGTTTTGAGGGAGAGAATGCAAGGGGGGGGGGGGAGGGGCAGAGAGAGGGGGGACAGAAGAGCCCAAGCAGGCTCTGCACTGACAGCACAGAGCCTGATGCGGGACTTGAACTCACAAGTCATGAGATCATAGCCTGAGCCAAAGTCAGATGCTCAGCTGACTGAGCCACCCAGGTGCCCCCAGATACAGCTTCTAATGCCACTTGGAGACTTTATCAATCTGGTTGCAAAGAATTACATTGCATACCATCATAGCTTACGGCTTCATGGAACAAAGCCTTTCTGCTCCATCTCCTTGTCCTTTCTCTTTGAAAAATTCACTTCGCTATTTGCTTACCGAGTCCTATTATTCACCTACCAGGAAAAAATATCACATTTAAATTAATCCCTTTCACCAAAATTAAATACTGGCCTTAAAGTCCAGTTCCAGAAGCAGCCAGGGATAAATATAAGACCCGTGCATTTCCAAATTAATTTGTTAATTTAATTGGCACAATTCAAACTGTTGCTCTCTATCAGTTTTATTGTAGTTGCAGAAACCAGGAAAAAAGTTATACACGAATCGAAAAGGATCTTTATATATATTCAGCAAAATAAAATTACATAAGGACACCTAAATGTGCTGAGTATCTTTCATCTTTGAAGCAGTTGCTCTATCTTCTGTATAATATTGTGGTTTTCAACATAAGCACTCATTTCATCAAACAGCAGAGTAAATAGCAACATAAAAACATAGGGTGACTCACTGCTCATAGATAATGACTTCCCCAAGGCTGCAGTGGCTTATATACCTTTCTTCGGCAATTCCTTTTGGCATGTTGTTGTTTGTTTGTTTGTTTGTTTGTTTTTCATTTTTCCATAGAGATTTTGTGGGAGATTTTTATTTTGTTTTGTTTTTATTCTTTCATGAGCTACAAAATTATGTGGCTCTCCCCTTGCATGATTCCTCCCATTAAAAGTTCTGCCATCCCGTTAGGCACATAAGTGACATGTTCACCGGAGTTCAGGGGTGAAGAGAACTGAATTTCAAAACCACACAATTTATGTGGAAATGAAGCACATTCCTTGCTTGTTTCTGTGTCAGACATATGGGAAGACTGTGTGTATAATAGGCTGTTTGATTTGTGTGACGGAGAGATTTTTTTTTTTTTTAAGCCCTCTGTAGAAAAAAAAAAAAGTCGCACTGATTTCTAGGCTCATCTATACTTCTTTTCCTGTATTTTATGTGGAAACATTTTAGAACTCACAGTTTCCATATTAGGTACGTTTTCCACAGTTAATTAATCCTGCTTTCCCACATGACAAATGACCCTATCTCATAAAAGGGCACATTGGCAAGCAAGGATTGAGTCAAAGAAGGTATTCTTTGATATTTGTATATGATAGGTTTTTTTTTCTTTTAATTTGAAAACACTGGACCCTCAGAGTAGAAAAGTGTAGTATATGTTCTACAGAGAAGTAAATTTGGGCATCTTTTATGTAAATGAAATGCATGCGTTCATTTCTCTTTCTTTAAGAACCACAATGCCCAACTGGGGGAAGTGGCGTAAGTACAAGTGTTTTATGCCTAGATTTTTAGGTATGCCATATCTTGTGCTCTCAACTGTGAAAATTCAGAAAATAAACCCTACTCAAGTAGCTGTGCAGTAGCATTTGAAGTTGCCAATACAAATGACCCTCCTTGTTCTTCCTCCAAAATCTCCAAGTTTGGGGGGAAAAAAATAAACTCCATATTATTAACTAGTTGACTGTTTTCCCTTTTGGTCAATATTAAATGCAGATGGAGGAGAAAGCCCTGGATATTACCCTAGACTGTCAGCTTCCCATTGAGACAGGGCTTTCTTTGCTCCATGAGAGCTAGAAAGATGAATGGCACCACTTACTCCTATCTACAAGAAATGACCGAAAAATCTCACTGATTGGCAATAGGCCAAATTTGTCCATCCCACATCTCTACACTTCTCTAAAGACCAAGAAGCTCCCATGCTGGCCTCGATTCTACCCTCCACTTTATCAGTCACTACCGATCCTGGGAAATCCGCGTTGCAGGGCCTCTGCTTCCTCATTCATAAAATGATATGGATGGAAAAAGACATTCTCTAACAGTCCCTCAGCTCTAGCATTTTATGATTCTACCTTATGCCATGTAATATGGCACTATTCCCCACTGTCTCCACTACCAACCTTCACTGATTTATTGCTGAATAGCAAGCCGGTGTAGTGAACTCTGGGCTTACCCCCCGCCTGTCTCGCATTAGTTAAACCAAATTATCTCCCACCTTCATCACTATGCTGCAATTCAGATTCACATACCCCACCCCCAAAAAATCTATCCGTCTATTTGCTTAATCCATCCATCTATCTACCTACTTTTAACATATCCATATTAACATACAATCTCTGAAGAAAAATTAAGGTTTCTAAGGCTGTTTCCCATGACTACCCTTGAAATCGCTGCAACAGTTTTGGCACCAAAGACACAAATTTAGCCTACTTACAAGCCCCTGGTTGCTTAAAATCTGGGCATTTCCTCTTCACCTTCTCTTTTATTCACCACTATCTCTTCTCAGTGTCTTTAAACTCAGAATTGTTCATCTCCACATTTTCCATCTTATTCTATACCTAGACCAGAGGCAGATAAACAACAGAATAAGAACAAACTCAAGTAGAGTTTGTTTTTGGCTTGTTTTTATATAAACAAAGGCAAAAAAAAAAAATCCTCTAAGTAAGCATCAGTTTTTACCCATTTATCTTTCTATCATGTCACATTTCTAGAAGAAAATCTATGGGTTTAATAAGTAGAAAGGTTGGGAAGCCTGTTTTAGGCAGTGGAATAAATACCGAGATGAATAAGAAAGCTAAAATAGTTTAATAACAGCAACAACAACAAATATTTGGGGTTATTTGCTCTCCATTAGGATGAATCATAGCATTCTTGCCACTGACTGAGCATCCCTAGCAAAATCTGCTCCCACGGAGCGATGGCTAGTGCAGAATGTCCTTCCCTGGGTGGTTTTCAGAGAATGCTTTGTTAGGAAGGTGAGAAACGAGGAGTCAGAATAAGTTAGCAAGGGTCTTTTCCTTTGAGATTCGGGCCTATCATGTAGAGATGAGGGATGGATTATTTTTTCAATCTGCTGATGTCAGGCATTGTGTTAGGTACTTTTACGTGCATTATTTCACGGGCTCTTCACAAATCAATAGGGCGCTTCTTGTTATTCCCCTATGTCGTAAGTAAAAACCGAGCTTACAAAAGGCCACACCCAGCCACGTGACTGTGGAGATGAAATGACTGCACCTTAAAATAATGGAGCTGCGGCAGCCACAAGGAATAGTTCATAACTTTAAACCAGAGGTAAAAAGGTGCTTATGTGTCTGCCCAACAAGGGATCCGTTTTTAGCTAAGATACTAATCTGTAAGTAACTATTTCCACGGAAGAGGGCCAAAGAGAATGCATCCCTGCCACCCCACAGCACAGCATGATGCGGAACACAGCAAGGAAAACCACAACCAGGAGCAGGACTTTTGCAGAATTTCCTAGAGAAAACGATCTGGTTTACGGTTGATAGAGATTCCCTAACCAACGTGAAATTGAGCAAATACCTAAGCACACATGGGGAGTTTTATGCTGACAAAATGGTCCACTGCCAGGATAGCAACTTCCTCATACGGAAAGACAAAAGACAAGAATGACATGGGATGCTATTTCATTAAGAACTAGAAAACACTGGACCCCCCCAGGACTGTGGCAATCCTCTCAGCCCCTCTCACTTATGCGTGGGGAGAGTCTGGAAATGAATAACAGAATCATTTAGTACATCGTGTTTTGCTTTGTTACATGTAATTATGCTTAAATTAACCGCGTAGTAAACCTTACTTTACTCCAGCATATGATGTAGGTTTAGTCATTCTCTGACTCAAGGAAATGTTGGCTTCGTGAAACCAATAGTAACCTCCTGGAGGTATTCTGCAGCCTGTGGACTGACAAATGCCCAGAAGCATTGCAGGGTCAAGAGTCTGATGCACAAAGTGGGCAGAAAAAATCAGGAGCACTGCTTAGCAAACACCACTGAAGGTTTCTTTCTCCTTGGGTTTTCTGTTCCATGTTATACATCCACTTATTTATAAAACAAGGAAGAATGAGTGGCCTCACTTAGCCAAGTCCAAAGCCTACACACTTTCTGCTACGTCACACTATTATGACACATAGCCATTAACCCGTGCTAATCGCCTATTTCACTTGAATGAACCAACACAACAATGTGTGGATTTGAGAAGGTGATCTCATACTAAAAACAAATAAAATAAAAGAGGAACCTGTTATAATATGTAAGGTTCCTTAACACAAAGATTCAAAACCATGGGTCAAATAACATGCTGTCCAGCAACAATATAAAATTCTTTCCTAAAAGGAAAATTCCACTGAAAACAAGTACTTTCAACGTCCTAGCAGATGACCCATAACAACAGTATAGAGAATAACTTTTCATAACAAATACTCTTGTAAAACCAATTGTGTTGTTTTTCCCCAGCCTCTGCCCATTCCACCTTCACTTTCTAGAAACCAAGCGACTGAAGTGATGTGGCTGTTTGCACTTTCAGAAGAACAGAAAGCCGAGTAACTTTGACTCACACCCTTTTGTTCTAACAACTGGCAGTTACCGGTCAACCATTCTTAGTCCTCATCCTTCACAATGCAAACTCCAGAGTCACCCAGCCAGAAACAAACCCAAATAACTCCCAAACACTCCACTAGAAACCCAAACAAAACACAGGATGAAAAAAATTCCAGGGTGTTTGCTGTTCACAGAAACGTGCGAGCTCACCAGCAAAACTCTGGGCTTCGGGACTGGGCTGTGCACAAGTCTAACAACCCGTGAGGTCGACTCGGATCCAGGCCTTCCTCTCTGGCTTTCACATTATCCAACGGTCGGCTGCAGCTTATGTGTCTAACACTATCTGCCTTGCACTTTTCCCTAAATCCGCTCCTTCCTCCCGCCTGCCCTGTCCCACTCTGTGATGTCCATTCTCTCCTCCCAGGCTCTCTGCTTTCCTCTGAGGTGACCCTCTCCCTGTCCTCTCTAGTTCCCCTAAATCCTTCCCCAGGCCCTATCTGGGTCTGATCTTTACCAGGTCGCTTCATGCAAGCACACTAGCTTCTGACCGCCCTGAAATTCCAGATTTCTCACCACTTAGCCCCACAGAATTAAGAAGTTAAATTTCTCTAGTTGCTTCATGTGTACTAGTCAGATCGATTCAGCTGGATTAAAAGCCCATGTCTTAGAATTCCTTGGCACACCCTCCATCTCAACCAAGGTTCTTAAAACCAGACAGCTGCCAACGTTTTCCACAATTACATGTACACTAATTCTAGAAATCTACTGTTTGGAAATTTCACTATAATTTTAAAATGCAAGTATCTCATAATGTTCCTAAGCATAGAATTTGTGGGGTCTGTTGACTAACACTATTATGTGGATCTTTTCCCTGCACCTCCACATTACCTCGTCCATTTAATTCCTTCCCTCCTTACTCGCACAGCTTTCTGAGCTAACTCCTGTAGAGCACCGATCATACCTTATTATGTCAGGATCAGAATTACCTAGGAGTGAAAATGAAGGCTCCTGTTTGGAAGGCAGGGGTGAAGTATTGCTCATCTTTGTACCCAGCCTTTCTGTCTCACGTTATATATACATACACAAAACATATATACATATGCTTCATTATATGCACGATAGATAGATAGATATACATAATATGTATTTATGTACACATACCATAGAATATGTACGTGTACATATGTAGGAAATATGGTATATGTGTTTATATAAAAATCTTACAATATATATGTATGTATAAAACATTGGAGATATATATATATGTGTGTGTGTGTGTGTATATATATATATATATATATTTGTTTATTTATTTATAGTCATTAAGTGTTTGTCAAATGACCAGCATAGAGTGTTAAAGCTGGGGGGAACATCTCAGAAATGTTCTAGCCTCACCCTGTACTCTATCGATGGGGAAATGAGACTTAGGGAAATTAATTTTTCCAAGATTTAACTTGGTAGAAACAGGGTATAAGGTTTGAGAAGCAACTATCAAACTTTATCATAAATTCCACAGGAAAACAGCATAAAGATTTCCACTGGGGCACAAAGAGATTGCAGCTGGACAAGAAAGCTGAAGGAGAAAATTTCCCAACAGAGCAACCATTTGGGGTTCCAGGCAAATATACCCTGCAAAATGCAGATTGTCTACATATTGGTATAGTTCACTATGGCCCGCCAACTACCAGCATGCAAACCTCCTTCAGCGTTAGTACTAAAAATTCAGATTCTTCAGCTCACCAAAGAGCTACCTACTCTGACTCTCTGTGCTAGGCCCACAAATCTGCATTTCCCCCAGGATCTCCAGTTGAGTCTCTGCACAGCACAATTTGAGAACCATTGGTTGTGTCCTATACCAAGCTGAGAATGGAAAGGCTGGACAGATACTAAGAGACTTGCAATTCTCATCCCCAGGGAGCCAGCAAGAGAAATTGGAAGTTGATCATTAAGTCATTAGGTTTAACCAAGGAATCCAATTTTCTTCATTAATTCTATACTCAAAAAAACACTTCTCACCTAAGTACCTCAAGACCCTCTGCCAAATAAACACTATTCTCTTTAAAATAGCTGGCCCTAGGGGCGCCTGGGTGGCGCAGTCGGTTAAGCGTCCGACTTCAGCCAGGTCACGATCTCGCGGTCCGTGAGTTCGAGCCCCGCCTCGGGCTCTGGGCTGATGGCTCAGAGCCTGGAGCCTGTTTCCGATTCTGTGTCTCCCTCTCTCTCTGCCCCTCCCCCGTTCATGCTCTGTCTCTCTCTGTCCCAAAAATAAATAAACGTTGAAAAAAAAATTTTTTTTTTAAAAATAGCTGGCCCTTTGCTCAAACTGAAGGGGAAAATATCGTATGTGGCTTTCTGGAGATGGCCTAGTCCCAATTCTTTACATCTACCTAGAGCTGTGGCCTTCTGTCCTCTCCTCCCCACCATCCTCCTTCTCTTCTGCCTCCTTCTCCTCCCCCTCTTCCTCCCCCTTTCCCCTCCTCTCCTTCCCTTTCTCCTTCTCTTTCTCCTTCCCCTCCTCCCCTTCCTCCCCCTTTTCTTTCTCCCCTCCTTCTTCTTTTCCTTCTAATTTCCACTTCTCTTCTCTAAAACTGTTGTCCCTGGAACCGTATCAGCAGTACCTGGGAACTCGTTTAAAATGTAAATTATTTGGCCGAACCTACAGAATCAGAAACTCTGGGGGTGGAGCCCAGCACTCCTTGGTTTAGCAGGCCTTCCCGGGAATTCTAGCGCAAACTAGAGTTTGAGAGCCACTGCCCTAAGGGAACACTGACAGAAAGGGAGCTGCTGCTACCAGTCCTTCTCCAGCCGCATCCTCCTCCTTGGGGCAACAGGAAGAGATGGATTTCTGTCTAGCGAAGGAGACCCAGGCCCAGCTGCCTCCACCAGTCCATCTGCAGGTATTGACAAAATTGACTCTTATCCTGAGGATCCAAGTTGCTTCTCTATAAATATCAACTGATAATCATACCAACATATTAAAGAACAAGGCAACACAGCAGGGTAGGTAGGGCACGTAAATGAACATAACACAGTCTGGCTTTAAGAGTTGTATCTATATTCTAACATTAACGGAAGGGGGAAAAAGGGGAGGAATAGTTTAATTCAGCCAAAATTGTTTATTTTAAATAAATTGGTTGATTTATGTCCTACTACCAGTTTCTAAGCACTTGTTTTCAAATTAACCAGTTGTTTGAATGAAATGGTGAATTTTCTTTCTTCCTTCAAGACAGGCTCATATGGCAACCACCTGAAATCAATGATTAAAGAAATATTTACCAGTATCTGTCCATCACTAAATTATTGCTATTAATTAAAACTTTAAAGGAAGCTTCGTTTTTTTCTACTAATGGATATAGGGATTCCAATGTTACAAGTTACATTTCTAAACCAAAAAAAAAAAAAATGCACAAGGAAGTGAAGTATATGTAGAAAATTCATCTGTAAAGCACACTACCCACCAACGGCTACCTAATTTAGCAGAATATATTACCTCTATGCTTCATAAATCTTAATTAAAGCCGTTAGTTTTTCTATTATGTGATCAAGAAATGCCCCATTAAAGTTAAACAGTTTCTACAAGTAATTATACACATATACACTTTCAAATTGTTTCACATATACTGGAAACATTGTCTACTAAATCAAAAACTTGCAGAATTTCATTAATGCAAGATTTTTTTATCTCCCAAAAGTCAAATGTGTCCCAGAGGAACCAGTATACTCAATGCTGGCTTCTTATAATACAATTTAATGCTCACAAACACAACTAAAGTATTTAAACATTTACAGGGGTTGTCATAAATGCTTTTCTTATTTTTGATCAAATTCAACCTTACACTTAATACAGTTAACTGTAGTTATTTAATTTAAAAACTTGAGATTCCAACCTCAAAAATTTATAACAATATAAATGCAGTTACTTGGCTATAGGATACGTATACCATGGGGACTCCATTCTTCAATATGAAACACAAATGCCAAAAACAGAGAGGGGATATTTTAAAAAAATAGACATTATTTTAAATAACTGTTGGCACGTTGAAGAAAAAAAGCTTCAGATCCAAATTCAAAAATAGATCTCTTCTATTCATACAGTCATTTCAATCAGACACTAGCTCGCCAAGAAGAAGAAGAAGAACATAAAAAATGTTTTGTTTCTATTTTTCTGTTGTTTTGAAAAATAATACAAGATAAATTGACAAACTAGTTAATTGAAAGTGTTATTAGTTAGGTATTCCAGCCATCCTAACTTAATAATCGGATGGAAAATACTACTGACAATTTCTCCATTTTTTTCGGGAGGTGCAAATACTTTAATTCATTACCATGTTACATAGGACTCTGCAATATTATCCTTCTGAAAGCTGAGCAAGTTTAGTCTTTGGAAACAATGCCACTGGCCTCAGGAAAAAAAAAAAAAAACCTTCAATGCAAACTGTTGTGCCAAGAGCTTACCATCCTAGGGCATACTGATGAGTGCATGTACAGAACACAGAGAGAGGAGGGCAGAGAGGCAGCCACAGCACAGTCATTGATGGATAACCCTTGATCCAGCAGAATGTAATATCTCTCAGGGCTGAGAGTGCATTATTAATTGAAATCCTTGTTTAGTCCCTCCGTGTAGACCACTATATAATTGCATCTCTACCTTGAAAACTATTTTCAGCAGAATTCAGAATGAGTAAAGTATCTCCAAAACGTGTAGCCAGAAAATCTATTTCATTTACATGTGATTATATCGCAGTGTACGTATTAGGGAAACGGTGAATCACTGTGCCGATTACTATGTACAGAGCACAAAATAGATGGAGGTAGATTACCCTAGAGCACATAGACAATTAAAATGCCATTTGACATAAAATTAAAACCCCCAAGATTACAACCAAAAAAAAAAACTGTTAAAGAGAATTAATCAGTGTTTGTGCCTGGCAACAAATGTAAATGACTGTAGTGTATTCTGATATTAAATAGAAACTTTCCAATATAAATTTCTTATAGTTACAAACACCTTAGTTTAATGAAATGCCTCTTCTTTTGTGACTGTATTTTATGAATATAAATTGGACTAGTCAAACGCATTAGCATTTTTTCTTATTCAAGTAGAGCATATCAAATCACACTAGTTTAAAAAGAAAATGTTTCCCAGGAAAATGAAAGTTTTGTGTGGGAGACGGGGGCTGGGGAGGACGTCCCCAAGCTAAGGTAAAGGAAAGATTAAATATCTCACTGAACTTCAGCCTGACATGGAAAAGTAACATCCCTGAAAACCTCGATCTCATCAAAGTGTAAGATTAAGTAAAACAGAAGACAGGGATGTGTTCGGAGATGTTCGACATAGGTTTAGAAAGACACAGCAATAATCCCATCCACTAATAAACTGGATAAGGAGCCGAGTGGGGAACTTAACAAGCAGTCACACTAAATGACAGAGCAGAGGGCAAAGAGGTGTGGAAACTGAGAAGATAGACTTCCAAGTCTTTTCCTGAAAGTGCTTAGATTTTGAGGAGAGTCCAATATTGCCTGACAAAAGGGTCTTTGTGCAACAACACCAGGGAGGTGAAGGAGAGCTGCTCAGGAAAACCAATGAAGACAGGCCTAGCCTTGTACACAGGACCCGTGGAGAACTTTGAATCACATGGTCTGCAGAAAGGACAATGCCTGTACTACTAAATGTATGACCACCATATTCAGGCAGTATCTGAGTGGGCACAGACCAGATGTCTTTAAAGAATCAGGTTGGATTTTTTTCTTTCCAAAAATATAATAAGCAAATACACAGACTGCAATTTCAAACTGCATTACTAGTCTTAGATTGATCCCCAGACATTTGGCCACTCTGAGTGACTTAACTGCCCCGCTCAAACCATGATCCCACCGGCTGGCAGGGGCTCTGATTCTCAGTTCTTGATGAAGTTGGCAAAACAGCCCAGGAGGCTCTGTCTACACATAGGCCCTTAACACCCTGAAGTTCCAATCCCAGAATGAAGAAATAAGAGCCTGTCGTTATTAAAAGAAACCTGGAGACATACCGAGAGAGGCTAGCAATTTTAAGTAGAGAAATACCCACTAACCATGGGTGGTGGTCTAGGGTTTCTCCCCAGCCAGGATATCTACAGAAACTTAGGCTGGAAATGTAGCAAACTCATCAGATCATGGGTGTTTCCAGCTCTAGCCAGAGTTGCCCAAGTTCTTGCCCTTGCAGGAAACCATAAATAAGAGAAAAACACCCAATATTAACTTTTCCGGAACTTCAAACTATGGTTGCCTGGTTGGTTTCGCTAGGATAAAAACATTAAAATGCTTGGTTAGGGGACAAAGAGCTTATTTTTCTCCTTCACCAGTTCTAATTGCCCTGCTACCAATATGAAAATAATTGAAGTGTTTAAAACTATCCAACGAGCAAATAACATCCTGAATAAACTTTAAAACTGGATGCTAATTTTAAATTAGCATTAGATGCACTTTTATCTGAAATGGCATCTTTTCGGCTACAATTCCCACCATGTGAAATAAACAGCAAGTCCTAAAACCATCCAAAAAGTTGTCAGAAATACTCATCTGCCAGTAAACCAAATGAAAAAGGTTCGATCTCATACAAGAATCAAAAGAAAATTTGTGTGGAGGGGGTGGGGAATAACTGGAATGACGATCTTCCAATAGCATAGCCAAACCAGCCTCAGGTCAGAGACTGAAGTATGGCTTTGAATTCTACCTCCACCTTGAACTAGCCACTGGATCCTGAGTTGCAGATTCTTCATGCATGAAAGGGAGGTAATGATATTCTTCATCAGAGTATAGTATGGAAAGTAATTCACACAGTGGCTGGTTTATAATCGTCTTTATAAGTATTAGGTACTGAAATTATTATTATCATGGGTTAGTCAATTAAATTAGCTGGCATAGAGAAGGGTCTTATGAAAGTAGGAGACAAAAATACATCTTACGAGCCAGATAGGAAAGTAGGTATGAGAATAGGCATTAAAATCATAAAGGCCAAAGGAAAAAGAAGAGAGAAGCTTTGGAAACATCACAGTTTAGCCTATGATTTAGTGAATGTGGTATATGCCTACCCAGTAATCTCAGTGCCGATGCATATGTAGCTTTAGAAACAGGCTACATCAAATTCTTGCATTTGGCGTGATGGACATGGGCACATGAATTCATACCTTACTTCCATCATTCAGGGCACTAATAAGACAGTTAAATCTGGTCCTCACACCTTAAATGTAATTTTACCCAAGTGAAACACAAGTGAGCTACAATCAATAGTGGAGAACACTGTATGGATCCAGGGAAGCCAGAGTTACAGTTTGGCCCATGAAATCTTCTTGTGAAAAATGCACCATAAGAACAGGCTCTTATATGCTTAACTTTCAAACAGGAATAGGTTGACTCCCAGTATAGGCTTCATGAAGATGTATCGTTATGTGAATAATCAATTCTCTCACTGGGAAACGTGCAAAAATGGTTTAGTTGATGAGATGTTGTATGACAAATAAATTAGCAATTAGAAAGAAAGAAAGAGAGAGAGAGAGAGAAAGAGAGAGAATGGAGGGAGGGTGAGTGGGAGGGTGGGATGGAGGAAAGAAGGGAGGAAGGAAGAGAGGGAGGGAGTGAGGGAGGAAGAAGAGAAACTATCAAACACACTTAACACCACAACACGGTAAGTATGTTGATTGTAATTTAATCATTCCTTGATCATTCAAACAGAAATTTAAGAATTTGCAAGCCTCTACATCATTACGAATTTCTCTGTCTTATAGATGTAGAAACTTTCCAACTAAAAGACATCATAATGAACAACAATGTCATTTAGGAGTTTATTTTATATATAATATTCTGTATAACTGTATACAGATTTACAATAAAATGAAATAAAAATTTAGATTTAACACAAACTCACAGCAAATTATAAATGCTGATCAAGGGATTAAAATCCAAGCAAAGATACCAGGGAAAGTCAAGAATTATTTAACTGTAGTTTTTGAATGAAAAAAGAGGATTTCAATACATAACAGGAAGGCGGGAAGGCAAGAATAATGTCTACAAATAATTCACATGTACATATATCCCTAACATGTACTAAGTAGCACATAGATGCCCCAAAACAAGAAACACCAGTTAGCCAGGGGCCATGATAACTTTCTCCCTACAAGAGGAACCAGGTCTGTAAAAGGCTTGGAAGTTAGGAGACTCAGACCCACTCCAGGAAACTCTGCTGGTGTTTCCATTATAAACCGCATTTCAGGAGTTTACAAGTTGAATGTTTTTAAAACATATTGGGTTCATAATGAGCTCACACATTCTTAAAAATGTTCTTTTTGCTCTCCTTTAAAAAGTATGGCCACTTTTGTGAACAAATCATAAACAAAATTTCAGGTGATTATTTTTGGCTGAGCTCCAAGACACAATGGCTAAATGTTTAAATAGGGTAAAAAGACTAATTATTTTCTTCATTTGGAAAGTAGAGTAGAAAGGCCAGCCTGAGAAACACTCTACAGTACTTCCGTTTTAAAGTTCTTTTGCAATATTTTCATTCAGTGGTTCAGGATCCTAGGACTGCAGCTAGGAATATGCAATCAAACTTCAAAAACACCATTTCTACATCTGGAGATTTATGCAATAATCGCTCCAGCATTAGACTTTTCTAAAGTTGTTAGTGGTCAAAATTACATGTACCATGAAAGCCAGGAAGACTCTCAGAATGGAGCAAAAAGCCAGGTGGCAGGGCACCTACACTTAGGTGCCGCCACAAACCCCAAATTCAAACCAACCTCCGAGTTTTACAAGCCCTTTCCCTGCGCCAACCCCCAGCTTAAAATAGTCCAGGGCAAAGCTCTGCAGGGAACTGAGTTGATGAGTAGGTTAGGGCTTAAAACCATTTCTTTCAAAACCAAAAAAAAAAAAAAAAAAAAAATCTGGTGTTTCTGCCAAATATAAAACTACTCTCTACAGCAGTCCCTAACACCTTTAGGGTTTATAAAAATGGAAGGCAGCTGAGACGCCAAAGCCAGGGATGCATCATGCCCACAAGGAATGCATTGTTGGGTGTAATTCACCAAGCCTTTCACGCGGCAATTTTGGATGGTGCGGCATGGTTGAGTCCCAGAACCGTGGACCTGCACAGACTAGGAAAAACACCTTGATATGAAGCAGGTTCTCCACTAAACCCTCTCAGGACACCTTCACCTGGGTGTCAACCTCGGAGCAAAAAAATGTTCTCCAAGGGTCTGTGAACTGACAAAGCTTTGCTATTCACAGACTGGCTTTTCATCCACAGGCGCCTGTCATGATCAGAAGGTTTGAATAGGAACCCTATCCCAAAAGGAAGACCCAGATCCAGTCATGTGTTCAGCCACATGAACCGTCTGAGTGGCAAATATGCAAAAGACACAAATAATTCTAATTAAAACCATACAAATTCCAACATCTAATTGATAATATTCCACATGTAGGTTAAAGGTCAAAAGTACCCTACAACACTGTTATATTTATTGACAAGGACAAACTTTTCCATCTGTTTCTGGTCTTATCCATGATCGGTCACTGGCCTCAAAAGAAAAATCCACTGCTAATAACAAATGAAATGAAATTTACACGTTCCACTAAATACAATCTCACCTTCAAGAAGTTTGTACAATTGCCTTTTTTCTCAGGGTAAATTTCCTTGAGGGAAAGGAGAATGATATGGAATAGGCAGGCTGAAAGGAGAAAGGTGTTAATGAGGACTTGTGTCTAAGTATGAGAAAGCTTTCCCTGCAACATAGCTTAACTTAACCAAGCTTTGAGTAGTTTAAATACATGGGAAATAAGGGAAAATCTCCCTCCCTTTCTCTCTCTCTCTCTCTGTCACACACACACACACACACACACACACACACACACACTCACTCGAGTTCCCTTGAGGATCTGCTGAGGAACAATCTGAAAACCACCAATTTAGCTCATGCCTCTCATTTCACAGATGAAAAACCTGAAACGTGGAAAGGTTAAGTGACTGGCCCAAGGTCACACCTTGTTAATGATGCGCTGGAAGAACAACTCTGGCTAGAACTGCTTTGCATGCATGCCCCTTGAGCTCTGTGGAGGCAGCCAGGCAGAAAACTGGCCTGGAGGCCTGGGCTTCTGCAGAGGAGAGCAGTGAGGTGGCAGGACACACAACTGAAGGCACAGGGAGCCAAGGAGATGTCAGGGTGCCGGGCTGGCCCCTCCAAACCCTGGGAAGGGGCCAAGGAGTAGCCTGAGCTGCGTGGGACTTGTTTCCCCCATGCCACCAGAAGCGAGTTCATTTACCATGTCTGATGAAGAGCCCCTACGACATTTTAAGAGATGCAGGAGGGACTCACAGAGGATCCTTCCATGAGCTGCCCTCTAGAGGAAGTTTAAATAGTAACAGAGAAACCACTAGGCCCCTAAAAAGGGGCACGTGATGATAGAAGATGAAGCTGTGGGGCACTGAGGATACACAAACGGTACTCTTTGGGGATCTCCCTCCCCCCTGGTCCCCACACGTCCTCATATCTATCCCAGCATGAGCCATCATTCAGGGAGCGTGAAGTTAGTATCTCCTTCGGCTTGATAGGATCTGAAGGGTAACAGAGATGCTGGTCTTTAATTACAGATACCACTGTGAAGCATATATAAATTCGCAGAGGCAACATGATAGGAATGGAAGGTCAGAAACTAAGTAGTAGCCAATTGCAGAAGTGCCTAAGAGAGAACGCGGCTCTCTGATTCCCAGCCACAAAAGTACCATTAAAGCAGAGAAGATGACATATATTGCCTCTCATGGAATTTCTCATCATACCCTTGAGTACTCAACAGAATGAGTTGAGTCCCACCTCTAAAAAACAAACACTTTCAGCTGCTTTATGGCAGCTATCATGTCCCTTAAGCTTTCTTTTAACTAAAAGGAAACCACACAAAGGGGAAAAAAAGGCAAAGTTATATATTTTCAAACTCGGACACGTGCTACCCTTTATTCTCTTTCTGTGGGCATAGAGTAATGGACATCAACTGTAGAAGAAGAGGGCAGAGGTAACAAAAGTTTCTCTGTAGCACAGAGATGGGGGGTGGGGTGGGGGCGGGCAGTAACCTCTTTAGCCCTAGATGCTACAATTAAAACTACACAGTCCAGGGGCTCCGGGGTGGCTCAGTCAATTAAGCCTCCAACTTTGGCTCATGTCATACTCTCACAGTTTGTGAGTTCAAGCCCCACATCGGGCTCTGTGCAGATAGCTCAGAGCCTGGAGCCTGTTTCGGATTCTGTGTCTCCCTTTCTCTCTGCTTTCCACCACTCACGTTCTGTCTATCTCTCTCAAAAATAAATAAACATTTTAAAAAATTATATTTAAAAAAACTACACAATGTTGGAGGCTGCCAGTTTTTTTCTAGATGATAAGAATGAGAAAGACAGAGTCCCCACAGAAACAGGGGTGGGTGGTGAGGAAGAATGGAAAAAATGCTGTGCGTTCAGATGAAGGCAGAGCACCAGTAAGAACTAACTGGTAACCCTGAGATGCCAATGGGTGCTAAATCATCAGTGTACTGGTTGCTTTTCTGGAACTCCATGCCTCTCCTGAGAAATGATCACTTATCCTAAAGTTTACGCAATTTTTTTAAAGCAGGAGTGTGGAGATTGTGTGGGAAGCAACTATGCTAAATTAGACATTATAAGTGACATAGCGCACTTGATACTGCAGGAAGAAGTGAAGTTCATTTATTTCTCCAAATCTTGAGTGAAATATAGAATGAGAGAGATGATTCTGCAGAGAAAGCAGAGCAACCTGAAAAGGTGAACATTTTCCAAACAGGTGACAGTTGACTGGTAGGACCAGTTTAGAGGGAACAAAAAGAATGATTATTTAACCTGGCCACTAAGCAGATGTCTTCTGGTTAATATTTGATGTATTACATGTAGTATTCACTACCTTGATTAGAAATGAAACAAACTAGATAGATAGATAGATAGATAGATAGATAGATAGATATAGTTTTAAACAATAAACATAGTGATGTATTACTACGTACCAGTCCTCTAATGTTTGGTGCTTTTCATACATTAAGTGTATTACTTAGCATATGGGCTAAGCTGCTATAACAAAGGGACATCAAAATACAGTGGCTTAAATGAGAGAGAAGTATGTTTCTTTCTCATGTAAAAGTTCAAAGTGAGGCAGGCAACCCCAGGCAGGTAAGCAGCTCTTTTCTGCAAGGCGACCCAGGGTTCCCGATTCCTACCACCTTATTGCTTGGCCATTTCTTAGCGACATTCAGAGCTACTCACTACCATCAATCTATTTTCCCACTCATAGGAAGGCAGGGGGAGAGGAAAAGGTGAGCAGTAACTTCTTTTTTCTAAATTTAAGATAATTTAAACATAGTTCTGTTCATATACCATGGGACAGAACCTCACTGGGCATGGCCATGTCTAACTCCAGGGGTGGCTGGAAATATAACCTATAGCTGGATGGCCATATACTTAGCCAAAGTTTCAGGTGGTTGTATTGTTAAAAAGAGACAAGAGAATAACTGATTTGAGGATGCAGTTTGCAGTCTCTGTCATTGTACCTCATTTAGCCCTTTCAACGATCCTCTCTTATAATACTTTTTTTATGAACAATGCCTCTGAGGCTGTCAGTAATTTGCCCAAGCACCATGGGGAAATTGCAGAGATGGAATTCAAACTCAAGCCCATCTGCCTCAAAAGTCATCTTCGTTCCACTATGTGGAATGTGCCATGTACCCAATTAATCTCACTCCAGCTGGCAAGGCACATAGTAAGGAATAAAGCTCATGCCGTGTAGGCTTTTTCTTACAGCCAATGTCTTTTAAGAAAATAACAATACCACCAGAAGGGTTTTTTATAAGGAAAAAATGTCAGAAAGTCCTTCTTAGAAAAGAAAAAGTTGAGGGGAGAGGGAAATTGCAAGGAATGTATTAAAATACCACTATAAAAGACACTTGAAAGAATGGATTTTTTTTCCTACCACTATAAGGCAATCTATTTTGGTAGTGTCGACCATGAATTGTACTGATAAGAATAAAAGGGCTCATATGGAATGACTTTCTTATACTTGAATATCCACAGTGAGCTGCTGCAGGACAATCTAAAACAGCAACGGTCTGGTTTGGTAGAGTTGGGATGATACGCACACGCAAACACACACACATACGCACATCTTTATAAATAGCATCACTGCATCCTACCGCTCTTAAATTCCTAAACACCTGACTGAACCTATGTATGAGATGAACGCTTGTAGAATAAGAATTTACAGTCCTGCACGTTCATTAAATTTGCGTAAGCACTTTCGAGAAAGGAGGGCTCTCTGTGGGGTGGGGTTTTCCCCCCTTCCTTGCCCTCAAATCAAGAGATATGTTTTATAATCTACAGCTAGCTCACTGGCAAATCTCCATCCTTTCCAACCTGACAGACTGTTTGTCAGTTAAACTCTCCTTGTCATGTATCCCTACCACTGCCGACTCATGCACGGAGACCTTCACTTTTACTGCTACCATTTGCACCCTATGCAACCTTTGTCATTGATCACTGATCCGATCCAGTGCCCACATGTTCTTCAAGTGCCTACACAAGTAATGAGGTACTTGTGGTGTAAAATTAAACTGTCAACTGTCAGCGATTGATAACCACAGTGAGAGCTGACCTAGAACACCTGCACCAGTGGCCAAGACAGGTGTGACATGTTTGATCGCTGAGGCCTGCTAGTCAGTCTGACCCAGTGCTGTCCCTCCATGGACTTGCCTTGCATTTCAGCCTCCCAGCTTTCCCGCATACCACGGCCAGCCTCCCCAGGTTGCAGAAACCACTCTTGCTGCCAATTTGGGCAGCTGGTCCGAGCGGCCATGAAAAAAGCAGATCTCAAGTGAGCAGGTTGGTCTGAAAGTAATATGGCCTAGAGATTTTCAAAGGTGGCATCTGGAGTCAGCCTGGTATTTTTTTTTTCTCCCACATACCCCCAGATTTCCTCTGAAAGCTAGTCTTGGTGGCAAACTTCACACATACCACCCTCCCTCAATTGAAGTTTCCAGGCATGTGCCAGGGCCTGGCAGAAGGGCCTTCCCTTCAGGGCAGGCACATGGCAATCATTAAGAGTCTGGTGGAAGAATGAAACAGCCCTAATGGAACCGCCTTATGGCTCTGAGCATTTGCTTGAAGGCATTTAAGTTGAACTGGCTCACATTCTGTTAAAGCACCATAAATGCAAGCTTTTCCTACTCATATGTAATCGAATAACCAGTACAGAGGAAAAAACATGTTCTGCTCTGACTATAATTGTTTTTAGTCAGAGTTGTTGCACAGCACTTAAACACGGTTTTTGTCTAAAAGTTTTATTATTTAAATGTGAAAGATAGATTTTTTTTAACTTACCCAAAAATGCACTTAGATACCCAAAAACGTCCTTGGTGAAAATCTGAGAAGCATGATGGGATTCCCATCCCATTCCGCCATCCACCCCCACCAAACAGTTGCACTATATTAAGTTCATGTGATGAGAAGATAAAAATCTATTAACTTTCTGCTGACCTTATCGACACAGGAATCTCTGCAGACATTACAAAAGCCATATCTCTTCTGACTTTTACATCCAGAACCTCATGCTCCAAAGTCCCAAACCAAATGTAAAATCTTCATGATGAGTGAAACCCTGACACCAATTCAGATTCCGGGCTTGCTGGCTGGCAGTCGAGGGAGGCTCCTCTGGGGCACAGAGGCTGGCCTTTACTTTGCATTTGACTTGAGGGGCTTTTTTTTTTTTTTTTTTTTTTTGCCATATGCTACTGGGGACTCTGAATCAAAACTATTTCACGAGGACCATATGTTACGAGAAATGCATGATGGAAAGTGAACGGTAAGAAGTTGCCCCGTATCACTGGGTGATGTATTACAAACATAATTAAATCTGAGTAATGTGCAGTGTTATTTCAGTTAATCATTGCTTTTTTCAATTTCAGCAAGGAAAACATAGCCCAATTTCCAAATGACATACCAAAGTCCAGATAAGCTAAAAGTGAATTGGCGGGAAAGGAATAAAACAAGAGCTGCACAGCATTGTTTAAGCTTCTGTAAAAGGTCTTGGCGTATCTGAAATATGTCCGTAAGAAGGTGACACATGAGGGTTCATGTAAATAAGCAATTTAAAGCACCACTCATTTTCCTTTCAAATCAACAATGAATTCAGATCAACCCTCACTTATAAACAAGCAGCAAGTCAAAAGATCACATGCATGTCGGTTGTTTGGAATTCATGTTTTCCCACATAAATTTCGCTATCGATAGCCATTAGCCCACTGGGCTAGCCCAAGAAGACCTATTTAGCCCACTGTTTCTGCAATGTGGTATTTCTACTCTACCTGTACAGCACTACTTGGAAGGAAGATAGAAAATGTATTGAAAATTCATCAATTCCATACATTTATTTGGATGCTCCTATATTTTCTCAGAATACTGGTTGCTACATTTGCCCCAAAGAATATCCCATTTTCCTCTCTCCCCACAAGCCCCAAGCTAGAAGAAATCACTTTCTATTCTGAGCCATCAGAACATTGTATCTAGACTCTCTTAATCACTTTCGACCTGAACTACAGGTATTTGTGGACTGAGCCTAACTCCTCCACTCTTAACTTAATTTTATATCTCCTCTTCCAGACCCGGAACTTAGCAGGTTCTAAGTCCACATATGTGAATAGATGATTGAGTAAACAAAGGAATACAGTCTACAAGCGTTGCCAAACATGGTTTTTCTCTATCAGTGGTGCTGGGAATCATGGGATTTGGTTGAAAGCGAGAGGAAGAGAATATAATAATGATGAAGATGAGGATGAGGTGATAATGCAAATAATATTTATGGTGCATTTATCTTGTGACGTGCATCGGTTTCGGACTTTAAAGTATTGGTGAATTTACTCTTCACAACAACTCTGTGTGGTGGGTAATATATATATAAATAGAGATACTGGACACAAAGCCATTAATCAGTTTTCCTAAGCTCACAGAAATAATATAACAGATATTTCTGAACACCAGAAGTGTGTTTGCCATGTACATGTGCAAAAAAGGGGATACCTCCATGCATTTCTCCATAATTCAAAGCTTCTTTCTACCTTTCTGATCTGCTTTAGAGAAGGGACTTCTCAGGTAAAACACTCCAGTTGTTTCTTCAGCTCTTGTTTGTGAACCTGAATATAAGCTCTGCAAGAGCAAAGACCTTGTTGGTCTTGTTCACAACATCCCCAGCATCTAGAACAGCAGGTATGCATCAGATGTTACTGGATGAGTGAGTGAGTGAATGAATGAGTGAATGAGTATGTTAGGGGTGATAGTAGAGCTAAAGATGGGACTATGGACAAAGGTTCCCTCTGAGAGTCTCTGGGTTTCTGGTCCTACAGGGACACCTTCCCAAACTTACCTGATGAGAGCAATCATCTGTGTCACTCGATTAAAAACTCTCCTCTCCCTGGAGATTCTGAGTCAGTGACCTGCGGTGAGGCCCAGGGGTCTGTTTTTGTTGATGTGCTCCTGCTGTGGTTTGAGACAGATGCTTCAGATGGTTCTAAACTTGAGAAACCCTCCCCAAAGGATTTCATTCTGTCTCTGGGGACACCATCCCCATGGCCATTACAGACATTTGCAAATTCCCCAACAGTGACAAACACATTCTCAGGCCAAGGCCACCATCTCTTTGAGAAAACCTGTGCATTATGCTGGGTTGCAACAGGGGTTGGGGCCTCGCACTTCTGACTCAGCTGACTTCTCTGCGGAATTCTGTGAATCGCAATCATGCCTAGGAAAGCTTCCATTCACATGTTTCTTCCCCCACTCCGGCCCTCTCTGAGGATGCATCAGTGTCTGCTGAATGAATGATTGAACAAATTCCAACATGGGCAAGACAAGCAAGCCTGGCAGTTGTGAAGAACGGAAGTGTTTCATGAGCCTCATTTTGGGGTTGCACATGGTAGCATACAAAAACAAACAATGACAAAGAAAATACATGAACACATCCTGTTTCCATTGCTTTCCTTCTGACTTGGAGAACATTCTTATAACAACTAATAATCTCTGGACCTCAGAATCATTATTTACCTTTTCAAAAATATTTTATTTTCAGGGTGCCTGGGTGGCTCAGTTGGTTAAGCATCTGACTATTGATTTCAGCTCAGGTCACAATCTCATGGTTCATGAAATAAGCCCCCATCAAGCTCTGCACTGACAGCCCCAAGCCTGCTTGAGATTCTCGTTCTCCCTCTCTCTCTGTCCCTCCCCTGCTGGTGCCCGCATTCTCTCTCTCTCTCTCTCTCTCTCTCTCTCTCTGTCTCTCTCTCTCTCAAAAATACATAAATAACCTTTTAAAAATGCTTTATTTTCCTTGATTATAATGGGATGGATAATGTGACTTCAGGATATAAAGGATTACTTTAACCTTGTAGATATCACTCCCTATCTTTTTCTCATTCTATTCTCTTCTCTTCCTCAAATCGAATAATCTATAACCAGAAATCAGTAAAGAAAATTCATCTTGATCAGGAGAAAAGGTACACGGTTGAAGATACTGTCTGTGATTCCCCTAGAGTCTAAAACTAGGTTTCTAAACCTCAGCAGCATTGAAATTTTGAACAAGGTAATTTTTTTTTGTTGTGGAGCATGGTCCTGTGCACTGTAGAATTTTGACCTCTGAACTCTATCCATTTGATGCCAACAGCAACCCCACCCTCTGGTTGAGAGCTATGATAATCAAAAATGTCTCCAGATATTGCCAAATGTCCCCTGGCGATCAAAATCACCCCTAGTTGAGAACCTCTAATCTAGAATAATCTTTTAAAGCAATGTATTTTTTAACTGATAGATTGCCCAGTATCTGGTACTTTTGTATAAGAATATATTAACCCGTAAAGTGGCTTGAACACTACATAAAAAAATATGAATGTAATTTTCCAAGAAACCATTGATTCCAAAGGATCATGACTACCCTTTTAGGTGTGAATCTGCTGGAAACCAGGAAGAAGCTGGAATGGAATCTGACATAGCTGAGAGTTTACAAAAGATTCAGTCACGGGGAGAGCAGGAAGACTAACTAAAATGTCTCACTTTGGCAAAAACATCCATAGTGTAATGCACTTTGCCAACATCTTTGCCCTCGGATTTTTTTAACTTAAGGGTAGTTCAAGGGTAGTTTTAATCTGTATGTTCCTGGTTCCTATAATCTAAAAATCATCAAAATGCTGTTTTATGAGTATCTCCTAAACTTTGATGTCCAAGAAGCCTAGGGGCCTTTTTTTATGTGCTTATTTTCTTTTGAACCAGGAAATTGTGTTTTGCCAAGAGCAAATGGAACTTGAGCCTCAAAAGATTTGAGTTCTGTTTGAAACATAGAACCCACAAATTCTCCACAAGTTTGCAACTTGCAAAATACATGCTCTCACTTTCCCTCAGACCAAATCTCTCTTGGTTTTTTTTTTTTTTTTTTTTTTAGATAAGAAAGCAGAAGTGTGGAAAGTTTTATTCACAAAAGCAAAGGAGTATCACAAATATCTGAGTTTCACACATTTCGCCTTGTATATTACAAATAAGCATAAAACCGCTCTGCCTTTTAATTACATTTGCACAATTTTTCTCTACTGTCACGGATTTGTTACATTTTATTTTCTAAGCAAGTCTACAGAATCTATAGCCCAGGAGCTGACTGCTCCTTGATTTCCCATTACTTTTAGTTGAGTCAGTTATAGCTACGAAAATAAAACTTGAAAGCAGAATTGAAGTATAAATTAGTAATTAGCATAAGGCATTTTGGCTACATATTTTGTTGGAAGCACACATGCAGGAGTTTTTTTTATTTGAGTAGAGTTGACACGCAATGTTACATTAGTTTCAGGTGTATAACACAGTGATTCAACGTCCCTATACCTAATGCTATGCTCACAAGTGTGGCTGCCATCTGTCACCATGCAGCACTACGACAATATCATTGACTATGTTCCCTATGCTGTGCCTTCTATTTCTTGGTTCTGTTTTAAATCACAGTTAGCAAATTCCTAGATACCTTAGGGATTACTCCAGGAGAAAAAGAGCTATAAGGAAAGCTGGAAAGAAATTCTGACACATCCCTGTTTGGCGTTGGACTCATCATCAAAATGCTATGTAGGTAAGAAAAGATGAGAGAATATAAATGGGAAGAAGAGAGAAAAACGGGGAGAGAAAGATGAACTGAGCAACATGTTCTTAGACCTTCCCCAGGACCAAATCCAGCAAGCAAGATAGTACATCAAAGTTAAATTGTTTACAGATTAGATGACCTGTCCGTTTTTTTCCTTACCATTGATTTCCACAGAACAAAAATATTATTTCAGTGGCAAGGATGTAAACCTTATTCATAACAGGATTTCAACCACATCCTGAGAACGAAGCATCTCCTCAGATAGTGTGCCCTCATTTATATTGAAGGCATGCTGGTTTTATTTGTCAGTGTTTGTTGAGGGGGTCACAATATCAGGAAGCAGGAGATGGCTCATCAAAGCGTCTCTGCAAGCCCCTACTACTCATCAATTAGACACTACCTTGTTTTTAACATCAGGGCGGAAATGCATCTCCCCTGACCCATTGTTAGAAGCTTCCTTCTGTCTTTAAGTTTTTTGGAAGGAGCACTCAGGACTCAACTTCTTTTTTCCAATAGGTAATTGTCACTAATTAATGGTCCTGTTGCATACAAGAATGTGGACCTGTGACCCTGAGTAATCTGGGCCTGTATCTCTGGCCTTGGAGCAAGGACACTCTAATCTCCTGACACTACTCACGGGGGCCTAGGTCACAGACACAAGGCTTCCCGCTGGGTTCCTGAACAGGCTTCACTGTGCTTCAAAGCCGGTGAGTTCAGTGGGGCAGCCTGACTTCAAGGACAACGTGGCATCTGGCCAGTGACAGCTATCTGAGGTGAGGAGAAGGTCTCCTTTCTGAAGGTCTGGAGGTCTTTCTGCTGAAGCCAGGGCCTCTCATGTCATTCATTCCACAGCCATTTGCTGGGCACCTATTCTGTGCCAGGCTCTGTCCTTGGCACTAAGGATAAAATGAATTACATCGAGCACTTGGTGGCAAGAAGCTAGGACGAGGCTTAAGCTCAACACTTGGTTAAAATATTCTTTTAAGACTAACTAGACAAGTCGGTCTTATTTTCCCTTTTATGTCTAATGGGATTTTTTTTTCAACGTTTATTTATTTTTGGGACAGAGAAAGACAGAGCATGAACGGGGGAGGGGCAGAGAGAGGGAGACACAGAATCAGAAACAGGCTCCAGGCTCTGAGCCATCAGCCCAGAGCCTGACGCCGGGCTCGAACTCACAGACCACGAGATCGTGACCTGGCTGAAGTCGGTCGCTTAACCGACTGCGCCACCCAGGCGCCCCTCTCATTGTGTTTTAAGGTTAATCTGGTGGAGTTAATTACTTTGTATTTTTAAAGGAGTCTAAAAGTTAAACTCTTTTGCTTTATTTTAATGGGATTTTTTTTTAATGGCGCTTGTGATTTTCTCACTTATAAGAATGGGATGAACTGATGTATCCATTACTTTATCTCATTCCGCCGTAAGATTTTTCATTTATTTTCCGTTCCCCTCCCTTTTCTTCCCTCTCTCTCTCTCTCTCTCTCTCTCTCTCTCACACACACACACACACACACACACACACACACACTAAAGCATGGGAATTTCTGATGAGTATAATACTCAGAAAACTTCAAGATAAAAATAAGTCATCTCCCATGCCCTCAATGAAGCACCAGATTATTGAAGATCCCTGTCCAGTATTCCTCCTCCACTCACACGGAGCTTTAGGTTTTGCTCTTCCTCCCGTAGTAAATCTTTCTCCAAAATCAAGGCACTACCCTTGTGCATAAATACCACTGGGTTTATTTCAAATCAATAAAATCAATACAAATGCCTAACATTTAAAAAAAAAGAAAGGGGTGCCCGGCTCAGTCGGTTGAGTGTCCAACTTTGGCTCAGGTCACGATCTCACGGTTCGTGGGTTTGAGCTCCACGTCAAGCTCTGTGCCAACAGCTCAGAGCCTAGAGTCTGCTTCAGATTCTTTGTCTCCCTCTCCCACTGCCCCTGCCCTGTTCGTGCTCCGTGTCTCTCTCTCAAAACTAAATAAACATTAAAAAATTATTTAAATAAAAATTAGAAAAAAGAAAGAAAGCTCTAAACTTTAAAACAGATAAACATAACCCTTGGTGCTTATTTTGTAAGACAGTCTTCACATTACAAATGCTGGATTCCCTTGGATAACTTTTCCCCATGTTTCTTTTCAAATGTTCATAGCAGTTTGAGTTCCATGGTTCAAGAGCATATCACTCATTGAGAAGTAAGGTACAAGCATGTATTTTGTAACTGTGCAGGCCTCAATGATGGAAACAAATCTGCCAGCTAATAAGCAGTGAGCTTTTCACACTTCTTTTTAGCTTATACTGATGTGTGCAACCACTTTGGAAACACAGCATAGCACGGTGCTTCGGAGTTTTCCGGAGCTAAGCTGCTAAGTTCAAATCTTTCTCAGCCACTGAGTTTGGCATGTTATTCCATGCCTCAATTTTCTTATCTGTATAATGGGGGGTCAATAAACGTAGATTAGATGAGTTCACGTCTTCAAAATTTTTAGAACGTCTCTGGCCCATAGTGTAAGTTCTATGTAAGTGTCAAGCACTATATATCTGTTTATAAAACACGTTGGCTTTGGGGCACCTGGGTGGCTCAGTCGGTTAAGCGTCCGACTCCGGCTCAGGTCAGGATCTCATGGTTCATGAGGTCAAGCCCTGCACTGGGCTCTCTTCTTGTCAGTGTAGAGCCCACTTTGGATCCTCTGTTCTCTCTCTCTCTCTGCCCCTCCCCCACTCACACTCTCTGTCCCTCTCTCTCAAAAATAGACCTTAAAAAAAAAATTGGCTTTCCACAAATGCTTGACCCTATACTTAAACAGAAGAAAGGCAGACTAGAGATACGGCTGTTACCTTGGTTTCACTTTCTCAAAATGCTTTGTATTCACTGTGCTCATGTCTCCCCTAGCAAACTTTACAGTTGTTAAGACAGGAACGCTGTCTTATCCATCACAGAATCTCCCATTTGGCCCAAGATGGTGCCTATACACGGTGGGGGAAGGGCATGGTAATATGAGCCAGATAAATGAACACATGAATTTTATTCTTTATTTTGAGGCTGGATTATAAGTTACTTATACTAGCATTCTTACTACAAGCCCTACTGAGATTACTTTTATATTAGTGGGAAGAGGTTTGCCTTATCAATTTGATTGGGGCATTTATAACAAACTCACTAAGACTTGTTCAAGTTTTTCTACTTGTTAAAAATAAGTAAACATCCATAAAATCGCCCCACACATACCTACCTGCCAACTATTCATAGAGATGGACCATTTTATACCAGTATGTTCATAACCCTGTTGTTTCCAGAAATCTTGATTTCAGGGAACTTAATTTGGAAGCCAGCAGGCACTCCACTGGCATCTTAAAGGGTGTTGTTAGTTTTGGGGGTTTGGGTGTGGTTTTTTTCCAATTGGAACTCAAACAATAAATCCTCCAAAGTTGATTGCATTCACCCCACAAAAGTGCTGAGTTAATATTTGCTCTTTAAAGTAAATATAAGCATTTGTTGGACCAGATACCATCAACTTTAATTTTGTTTTTCTCACATAAATGTTAATCAAGAACTAAACAGATAATTTCCTTCTGTCACACAGCAATTCCACTGTGGTGGAACAAAGTGTTATCTTAAGTTTCACAGAGCAATTGTTCAATAATTCCTGTTGGTGGCTCCTTTCCAAATCTTCCAGAATGGCCCAGCCTGCTAGCCCTTGAAGCTGGAGGAGGGCGGGCAAGGGTGGGTGGGTTGCCGTCACTCAAGAGCTCAGTGTTGTCGCACACTTGCTGGTTCTCCCCCAGGACCAGCTCCTGCTCGCAAGGCAGACACCCGAAGCATGCTGTCTGTTTGATGCCAATTGCTAAGAAACCTCGAAACCTCGAAAGTGTACAAAGGGAGCTTGGAGGCAGCAAGGAAAGCTTCATGTCATCCTGGTTTGGTGAATTAAATTATTAGGAAGTTTGGAGAAGAAGAGATAGGGGGCTTAGAGAAGAAATTCATTCCTTGAAGCTGAAAAGCAGCACCAAGATCAGTCCTTTCTCAAGTTCAAAGAATTCTGCTTGAACACAAGAAAATATTGTTCCAACTTACACTACCCAATCCCCGCTTTAAAACACACACACACACACACACACACACACACACTTACAAAGCCATCCTTTAGAGTTGGGCCAATTAATCTTTTTAGGTAGACTGCTCAAAGGAGGAAGAAAACTCTGGTACATGTTTTCCCATCAACTTCCTCTTACAGATGAAATAAGTTTGTTGGACCTCAGATGCACAGAGACCTGAGTCTATCCGGGATACCCAGTCTGTTTATGACACTCTTCGGCAAAATTTAAGAATTAAAATGAGTGTATAAAGGCTTGAAGTTAATCAATTCGATTCTCCAATGTCTTATAAGGTTTAAAGGCCTATGATGCAAAAGAAATTACGGTTACGTCTCTATTTTAATTTTATTTTCTTCCTCCTCCCCCATTACAAGCAGCAATTAGTCAAACACTGTATTTTTTGAAGATGTGGGAGTGGCTTGCTAGTGGAATGGGTTTCCTTGCGCCCTCGCAAAAAAGTCTAGACTTTTTCAATTAAAAGACAAAGATAAGTGGGGATACATTAACAGAGGCAAGACCTTGGGTAATTTTTTTATGTATCTTTGTATTTTTTTGTAATCTTTATGATGAAAATTAATTGTTTGCATAATGAATATATATGTGTCTGTGTGGGTGCATGTGCACAGGGTAAGGTTTGTCTTCTTGAACCGACGTCAGTGATTACATAAATCACCAGTGCATCTTGCTAAGGTGCAGATTCTGGTTCAGTAGGTCTGGGGTGGACCTGAGATTCTGCATTTCTAACAGGCTCCCAAGTGACGCACATGCTGCTGATCCATGGGCCACACTTTGAGTAACAATAGTGTGGGCTCATCAGATTAAAAGCTACACCTGGTGCCTTCTGCTGTGCCAAATGAGGTTAATAAACTTGACCGCAAAATTTTAGAGGCAACAACCAAAGACGGAATTCAAGGAAAGCTGAAATAGCTTATAGAATGTGAGCTATAATGTCATTGATTTTTCCCTTCTTTGAACAACTTTGGTCGGTTGGAACCTACCTCGTATTGGCCAGAATGAGGCCTAGTGAGAGGAGCAGGACTATGAAAAGAAGGGATTTCCTACCCAGTATATGGTTCAAGCCTAAGAAGGAGCGGCCCACCTGCCGTCAGCGTGGAGGCTAACCGTTTAGATTCATGCACAATATTTCAAGCCCTGAAATGCTGACACTTTACTGGCCCCAGGCCACGTCTTGAAACAACTATGTCCCCTTTCCTACAAGGTGAATAGATTTTCACTCTCCGTACCCTTGCCTCTCGACCCTGGGCTCCACTACATGGGGCTCTTTCTAGGCTCTGTCCTCCAAAGTACTCCTCTCCCCATGGCTTTTCTTCTTCACTTCCTGAAACTCTCTTTCCTTCCTGGTCAGTGCCATCTCATTGAGAAACAATTTCGTATCTATCATCTCATTCAGCCTTCGTATTGGGCCTATGGCAGATTATTAATCTCATTTTACAAATAAAGAAATTTCAACACAGAAACAGTAAGTGACTTGCCTATGAAAGTCCGTCAAGAAGATGACAAGACCAGTCTGAACTACACACGCGCGCACACACACACACACACACACACGCACTTTCCATTATCTTGTTTGCTCCAACTAGCCCTTCAGTTCTCTGCTAAAGCCACCAGCCCTTGGGTAGGGCAGAGCATGGACACAGCTGGTAAGTCAGGGAACTGCAGGTGAGTCTGTAGGACCTTCACAGAAAACCTGAGGGAAAAGGGAGACAAGATAGGAGATTGAGGTGGGAATGGGAAGTCATCTTTGGTGTGTGGCATGGTCCGGAGTACCACACTGCTGTGTACCATGTCATCCTCTAATGGGAAAGGGAGGAGTCATTGAAGACATGTGGGCATCAACGTGGACAAAAACAACAGCCCAGTAGCTTTTTATATAATTTGTCAACCTTAACCAGTCACTACTTCATCTCACGTTAGCAAAAACAGAAAGGATAAAAGATAGCTGATAGCACTAGATCCTCAAGCAACAGCTAATAAGTAAACTACAGCACGGCTCACGACCACGGAAACGTAACTGACCTAAAAACATCAGAATAATCCCAGTTTCATAATATGAATTTACATTTTGTGCCCCCACTGCATGCGGGACATAGAGCAGACATCGATTAAATATTTGTTCAGTGCATATAAATAAATGAGCATTTCTCACAGAAGATCATGAAACCTAACACAGACCATATAGCGGGCTCACGTATTTTAATTAAAAGCCACTGTCCTCTCAAGGAAAAAGGTTTGCTTCTTCCACTTAGTAGCTGCATTTTGTTAAAGATGGCCATCACTCGCCTAAACATTGAAAGGACGAAAAGACGAAAGAAAGAAAGAAAGAAAGAAAGAAAGAAAGAAAGAAAGAAAGAAAGAAGGAAGGAAAGAAGAGGGGGAACAAAAAAAAGAGATCCATTCTTTCTCTAGTTAAAACAATCAGCTTTAAAATCCAAACCAGATCTGAGCCAACAAGAGCGACTAGCCTGCAACATACAGTGGCATTTTCACAGTTAATTTTGCTGCCATTTGTGCCTGAATTTATCGTGGTTTAGAAAAAGTAAATTGCGAGGCTAACACAGCCCCGGCTCAGGAGTGCACCAGCGGCAGCGCATCCCCAGTCGGGCTGGATATTTAGTGCCGCTGTGCCGAGAAGGCCGAGGAGAGAGCCAGGGGAGGGATTACTGCTCCATGCTGCCCATAAATCACGCGGAGCTCCTCACACAGTTCCACACTCACAAATAAGGCCTGGCTGGCAATGTGTCACTGCTACACAAAAGGAAGGAGAGACCTGGATGCCTTTGGCCCTCCTGGCCCTTCCCCTCCTGTGTGCTCATAAAACAAGGAAGTACCCCGAGATTTGCTCTCACTCTTCTTCCTTCATGCTCTCTGCCCTTGCTTGCCCTGCGGGGAAGACTGGGCATCAGGTATCTAGTAATTTCAGCAAAGGCCGGTCACCACCGACCGCAGTGCCAAAGTCACTTCCCACTTGTTAGCCAACATGGCCCTCGCCTTTGCTGACTGACCTGTTCCAAACCAAAGGCGATAAATCGAGTGGAGCCTCCATCCCCAGGTGTCTCTTGGTTACCAAACCAACATCTACACAGCCCTACTGGCCCCCTCCTGCCCAAGAAATTTCCTCCCAACACGAAAATCTGGCTTTTAAAAATTATTTATAAATAGGAACTTGTTTTCCTTTTTAAAACCTTTCATAAACCTCTAGGGGGTGCTAGTCATAAGTGTACAGAAGAACGATCAGACCCAACGGCTAAAGTGAAAAACAGCACCCTGGTGTTTCCACCCCCCCCCCAACTCCCACCCCACAGAACCAGCCCTTCATGTTCTAAGACAGTCATCAACATGATTCCTGAAAACAATAGAAGCTTCTTGTTTAAAATGGAACTGCACCTGCTAGAATAACGTGTCAACAAACAATTGCTTTGTTTTTCATATTAGCCATCCAAGCTGAAGCAATGGGACTTCCTGGAGTGAATACTGGAAGACTTATTCTTAGAAGGGGACAGAATTCTCGATTTAACACAAGGCTCAGAGGGCCAGAGTGATGGTCATCTTCCTTCCTTCTTTTGTATTCCCCAGTGTTCATCTTATTTGGTTTTCAACAGGTCTGTTTCCATTGCAACCCTCTGGCTCCCAACGCCCATAGAGACATATTTGGCAAATACACTCACTTCTGCTTCCTATCTATGAATGACGAAGGGCTTTAATTACCGTTCCACTATTTCAAACAGTTCTCAGAAGATTCCTCCCTCCTCTGTTGAAAGAGTTGGGATGAAGCCTGATGAGGAATTCTTTGCCAAATGTTCAGTCACTGCTAAATCATTCCGTTCTTTCAGTTTACCAATCTAATTACGATGTCCGTTTCCCGCTTTTCTATCGCCATTTGATGCTTGTCTGTTGATCAGGTTGGGACACTTTTAAAAGGAGTTATTTTGGTGAAATAAGGTGCTTGGTTGTGATTAAAAAGTGCTTTAAATGATTCAGCCAAGGTTGTCTCCATGGGCTCAGGAAGTAACCACAGCCAAAATGCCCTAGTGAGGGTGACTATGAAAGGCTGATAACACCTATTATTACCTTTATCAAGGTGCAGCCAGACTCCAGGCTCATGGGAACTAGCAAAGGTCCAGGCCCCAACACCGAGGATTCTAAGGCAGCCAATGCTAGCGATAAGTACTTGACAAGGACATGAGATCCATTTAAAATAATGTTTTTGAAGTGTCTTTGTTTTTGCTTCTGTAAAATGGAAGGAGATAGAACATACTACACACTATAATTTTGTGCTATTTTGAAAATGAAAAACTAACATGAAAAACACAGCCTGATACAGAAGACAGGTACGAACTGATGCCATGGGCCAACTGCCTTCGAAATTCCTTTTCAGCTCAGAAAGCCTAAGGTATCTACTCCAGCTAAAGATTCGGCCTTGTCAAGGAATTAAAATAGATGAAATAGTCCAGTATATCAGATAGAATTGAGGAGTTTTCCTGTTCACTTAAAACTTCACTCCATTTGACATTTCCTAACCTTGTTAATTGAGATTTTTATTTAAGCTCTCGGTATGTCAGTTTCCTAACCCACAGTATGGGCATATTAATAGCATCCACACAATTGAGTTGTTGTGAGAATTAGGTGTATTAATACCTATAGATCTGGAACACAATGCTTGACATGGAGTAACTACTCCATAAACATTAGCCATCAGTAGTGGCTGCCGGCAGAACAGCTGTTTGATTCGTTTGATTGTTTATAAAGGTTTTTGAAAAATAAACAAGCTCAGGTAGGAGATGTTAATTTACCCTTCTTGGATTGCTTATAAATAGGTGCTTAAAACATCTACAGTGTGGTCTGCATTGTCACAAATACCACCATCGCCTGCTGGCACTGACACAGAGGTAAAGCAAAACCCAACAAAAAAGAAGAAACCTCCTTAAGGCTGACAAGAGATGGGACACTGGCCATCATGTTTAAAAGCTGAAAATTTGTGGGGCGCCTGGATGGCTCAGTCGGTTGCGTGTCTGACTTCGGCTCAAGTCATGACTCACAGTTCATCGGTCCGAGCCCCACGTTGGGCTCTGTGCTGACAGCTCAGAGCCTGGAGCCTGCTTCGGATTCTGTGTCTCCCTCTCTCTCTCTGTCCCTCCCTGACTCATGCTCTGCATCTCTGTCTCTCAAAAATAAATAACATTAAAAAAAATTAAACGCTGACAATTTGTGTTTCAAGAGCTCCAAACCTTCTTTCTCCATACTAAATATTTTGAGCTGTCCCACGACAACAGATCTCCCCCACCAAGGGGCCCTGCTCAGCTTCTTCCAATAGTCAGTTCATTCTTTAAAAAAAGCAAGGCTGGCCCAACCTCACCTCCAGCCACAAGGCAGTGTATCTAAAACCCTGATTACTTGTGGGGCCATATGCTACCAAGAGAATACTTTCAGACTAAGCAAAAGTAGACAGCTCTGTGCCTGATGCTATGTGTGGCACCAGCCCAATACAGCTCATACAACATATCGACTTCCACCTATGTGCAAAAACCGTATCACCATATTCTTGAGACATTTTTGTCAGAACGAATAGTCTCGCTAAATATGAGTGGGAATTAGCTAATCTGATTAAATGACTATCACCTTTCATTTATGGGGCTCCTATTGTGTACCTGGCACTGTGCTGCCTCCAGAGTTTCAAAGATAAGATCAAGCACTCGTGAAACCAAGCCATACTCTGGAGGACTTTCAGACAGTATAACGGAGTGGTTAAGAGCACGGGCTCTGGGGTCAGACTGCCCAGGTCATGGTCACCAGAAGGAGGGATGGCAGGTGACTCATAAAAAAATATATATCTACTTGACAATCTTTTCCCAATTCGGCTCTGCTTCCAGATGGAGTTCATTTGCTGAGCCAAAGACCGAATGAAAGAGTGAAGTCAGAACTCCTAAAATCCAGAATGCTTCTTCCACATATATTTGTGGCACAGAGAACTGGGGAGGAAACTAAATGAAGCTCGCACCCTTGAGACTTGCCAAGTCACCGTGCAGGTTGGCTGTGAGGCCCCTCAGCTGGCCTCTTCGTTACTAGGCGGTGTGGTCAACACAGTCCCGATTAGCAGCTTGCATTCTCAACACCTAGCCATTCTACACTGAACCTGGATAATTCACATATAAATCCGTGGATGGTTTGTGCAAACTGACAAAAATCGTATTGAAAATGTGTGATAGTATAACACTCAGAAACTGCTTCAGTTCGTATATTCCAGTTCAGTGTGCTCTCTCATTAAATGAAAATGCGTCGCAGTAATAGGATTAAGCATTATTGAAGAATTATCACTTTCTAAAACTACACAATTTTCATCGAACGAACAATTAATTCTAGGATTTTCAAGATTTATGTAGAAATTAAATACCAGGGGCGCCTGAGTGGCTCAGTGGGGTAAGTGTCTGACTCTTGATTTCAGCTCAGGTTTTAGATTGAGCCCCATCAGGCTCTGTACTGGCAGCGCAGAGCCTGCTTGGGATTCTCTGTGCCCCTCTCTCTCTGCTGCTCTCGCTCTCTCACTCTCTCTCTCTCTCTCAAAAATAATAAATAAATAAACTTTTAAAATGTGTCCAAATTCTATAAAAAAATAAATTTAAAAAAAATGCAGGGTCTCCTAAAACACAAATGTTCACACGTGCAAACACACACACACACACACACACACACACACACTTCCTCTGGTGTTTCCTTTATGGAACAAAAAGATTATTTCTTGACATATTTCCCACCGCCGTTCTTCATGGCTTCTCGTTCCTTTCCCAAGCTGCCCCATCCAACACTGCCTTTAACTCTGAGGACTCTTATTAAACACGACTACTTAATTACCATCAATCTATTATGCTATGTACTTCACCTCCACTGACACATCTGATCCCATTATGTGCCTGACCTTTAACGGCCATCAAATCAAAGTCATTCTGGTCAGTTCAGCATGGGCCTGACACATGCCCAGGTCAGAGATGAAGGTGCAGGGGCCTAGCAGACCACGTTACTCTGCCCTTCGCTTAACACCTTTGTCAATAGAATTTCACAACTGGGAAACTGCCAGATCTCTGCTCGACTTCCAGAAAATGCCCCCCTCCTTTTACAGAAAGCTGAAATCACTAATTATGGACATGCTGACCAGCACCAGCTTTTATATAACTGGACAGTAAGACATACTTCCTTCTTTGATCTTTGTGTCAAAAAAGTCTCTGGTTGGAAAGTGAGAATTGATGGGGCAGCCCTCCAGAATATGCCAACCGCTCCACGATGGCAGAGAGTCCCCTGAGGACGCCCCAGGAAAGGAAACTGAAAGACAACTGATATATGGCCACAGCAACACCACCAAGAAGGTGGCCGCCTTCCGACGCAAGGTAAGGCCATGGAAGCGGACGGCTTTGCAGACCCGTGTGCTACCCTCTGACAGAAGCAGCTGTTTGGACTGCTCTACCTCAAAGCTGAAAAACACTCCCTCTCAACCTAAATGAGACAGCCATTTATAAAGGAGCCTCTTCCGGCTGTTGGGGCCTGGTCATTGTTACTCACTCATAGGCCTTCCCTGGTGGTAAACAGGGCACTGTTTTCCCAGACCAAACATAGACCCTCCCACGAGGTAGCCAGACACACTGTCTGGTGTGCACAAACATTTCGACTTCTGACTGGACAGCTCAACCCAGCAGTATCTTCCCCTTGCCCTGCTTCACTAATGCATGTTGGTTTTCGTTTCTTTTTGTTTTTTTTTTTTACCAGCCCCTCTGGGAAAACTGCCCTGTTTTATGGCAACTTGTCGCTGACAAGGAATTTCTCATCAAGATTGAAATCTCTGAGCATCCCGGAGGCTCCCAACCCTTCTAAGTTCCAGAGCTCAGGGATGAGGAGGCCCATCCTTGAAAAGAACTGTGGCTTAAGGAGGCAATAGTGTGGTTTCTTCACCGCTGTGGTGAACAAAGCCTACACATAGTTCCCAAAAGGCAGTCACAAACATTTGGCACACAACAAATTAATACTGGGGTTATTTTTTAGAAAAGCAATGGTTTCACTTGGATTTTTTTTTTCTAATTTGGGGATTCTCTATTTTCCAACTACCTTACCTTACACGTAACTTATTTCTTCTTCACACCTCCTCTGAAATGATACTCATCCTAGATGATGAAATATATATCTCCTATTTAATGCCTTCTTCTCACTCTTACTCTTTGCCTGGTTAAAGCTGTTCCCACAACAGTTTTCTCTTAGGCTTTACCTATGACATGCTAAATATACTTACAAGTCTTAACCTAGGGCCCATAAAGCCACCGGACCCTCTAATCATTGTGCCAGCTGTGGGACTGAAGCAAGCTCAGCTCGCTGAAAAACATGAAGTTTCACTGTGTGAGAAATGGGAACACGAATAATAAATCAGAAGGAAAGACTTCAATCCCATTATCATCTTTCATCTGAAAGACTGAAATTCACAGTCTTTCCACAAATCACTTCACTCGCTCTCGAATGTCTTCCAAAAGACTCTAAATGTCTTCTAAATTGAAGTTAATTGTTAAGGAAGGATACACTCAGGTGATCTATCATTAGACCCAGTAAAAATATTTGGCAATGTGAGCTTCATTTCCATTGAGAATTTCAAGGCAATTTCAGGACAAGCAATCAGAGGCTATTCCCACATTGGCAGGGACAGTCTGAAGCACAGAGAATAGGATAAATACGAACTTCCCGTTTCAGACAATTCAAACTGATTATCAAAAAAATTATCCATCCAAAAAGTAGCATACTGGAAAAAAAAGCGTAAGGTATTACTTGGTATATAACAGCCAGTTATCAATTCTACTTCTAAAAGCTCATTCTATTCATAAGTTCATGTATGTAAAATATGGTTACAAAGAGCAAAAACATTCCTAATATTTTCCTGAGATTTTTGTCCTTGGGTCAAAATTGGAGTATGAAAAAGTGTAGGATAAAACACAGGATTGTGTTTATAACATTAGCTGTATCTTCTTGTACTTGTTGTGTAGCTGATCCTCAATTCCCCAAACCGAAGACTCATCTCTATTTTTATTGCTTACACTATATTAGAGAATTTCCGTGGTACTATTGTATACTCCATATAAATGTCTCTGTCTGCCTGCTATAAGCTGACTTTGCCCAGCTGAAAAGTTCACCATCATTGGGTACAGGGGATAAGTGAATGTCCTGTTGTGTTGACACATTCACCTTCAAAGTAGCTAATGGAGAGTTTGGCAAGTCACAAAGTCTTAGAAAATGTCACATCTATAACTGTGTCTCTCCCTCTCACTCAACAAAAAGGGCTTCGACTGTTCCCATTAGGTCCCTGAACTGAACTGCCCTGCAGAGATGGTTGGGAGGTTTGCCCGGTGACAGTCCTCCACACCAGCCTCCCCTCCCCCCACCTCAGGTAGCAGCAATTTCAAGTTTTAAAGGATTAAACAGTTGTCCTTTCTCTTACATGTAAAACACCTATTTTCCAGGAAAAGACTTCGGAATTCCATCTTTACCTGATTATCTCAGATATGTTGAGAGTCTCCAAGATTCTGGATGTCTGTTCTCTGCCCCTTAACAATTCTATGTGAATTTTAAGGTTTCTTTTGTATTTTTTCCCTCCCATCTTATCCCTACTTCCCTACTTCTCCCACTCCTAATCTTCCAAATAATTTGGAGCTTTCCCTTTCTCAGTTCTTAATATGTCTCCATAGGCATCTTGCCCTTGTAAGTACACACACACACACACACACACACACACACCGCACAGTGCTATATGAGGGTTATGACAGTGCTCAAGGTGTCCCTAAAATTGCTGATGTCAACCTGGATTTGTATCACCTTAAAGGAGGAATGATCAATTAACCCTTTTACGTTCTGCTTATAACGAGTTACCACGGTCAAAAAAGTGATGCACAACCCTTTAAACAATGCTAATGCGTTCTTGTGAAAGGATGCATTGACAGTTTTACGAGACTGGATTCTAGTGAAATCAGGTGTACATGGCCCAACAAAAATGGCATTGCATCGTGAGGTTTGAAAGGAGATGTGAAAGTCATTTTATGTGGTTGGCTTTTGCAGAACCTCTGAGGAATGAGGCAAGAGTGAAAAGCCATCTGCTGCCAAGATACAAGCACAGCTATCAGGCTTCTCACTATTCATATGGTCATCCCTGAAACTGATACAGAGTGACCTTACCTCACAGCTTAATGAACACTTTTCCACACTGCATTCAATACACATTGGCAGGAGCCATGCATAAGAAGAATACTTAGATATTCATACATAAGTTGTAGATTAACCAAAGATGAAGTGATTATTTTTTTTAATAAAATATAAAACTGTGATTCCTCACATGAGAAAAAAGCACGCATCACAACCTCAATTGAAGTTGGGATGTAACATTGGGATCCTAATAACAATAGATTCTAATGGCAGCATTTCAAGCTAAACTCCTGAAGCAAATAAAATAATTAGTCTTTCCTTTTTGGTCCACACGGACCTCTTTATTTTTTGTTTCCTGCTCTATTTTACAGCAGCCTTTGTTCTTTTGACCGTTAACTTGTGAGACAGACTAATGGCTTTCTCAAACACCCTTTACCATAAAGCACTTATAAACAAGGGCCATTAGGAAATAAGGAGAGGGGACGAGAATGAATGCACATTTCTATGAGGCGGTAGAGAAAGCCGTGATTTACACTCCGGAGTTGAGCGGCGCTGTGGTTGGATGGCAGGTGGAGTGGGAGGCCTGCAAGATGCCTGCACACACACCAAGTTGGAGTCAGAAGAGGATTCAAGATGTACCAACTACTTTGCAGGAGCTGGGGAAGCAGCTCTCCATACCAAAGAGCACCCCCCGAGAGAGCTTTCAGCCCTTTAACCGGGGTCTCCCCCAAGAGCCGTGTCACCTGACACCTGTACCACCTTTCCGTCTCTGGGCCAGGAATTCCCAGCTTCCTGGTCTTCAGCTCCAGCGGCTGGTTTTACACCTGCTGCGGGGAAAGCCTCAAACATCTAAGCCACATTTGGAAGTAGTTCATTAAAGAGGTTCTAAATGCCTATTTTTAAAATATTTTTAGAGCATTCAGGAGTTTTATAGCACAGGAGAGGCCTATAAAAGTAAAGTACTTTGCTAACAGTATAGGGAAGGAAATTTTCAAATTAATTTTTAGTGCACATTGTTGCTTCTGAGGGTTTTTGTTTAATTTTTATAGTGTTAGAGGTTACACTCATCATTTTATTCAAGGACTCAATTAGATTTAACATTTATGGAGCACCTTTCCTTTGCAAGCTACTTGGCTAAGGATTCAAAGATGAATAAGATGTGGCCCTGTACAGGAAGCTCATGGCATGGTGAGACACAAACAGCTGGCTGTATACATTCTCAAGGTACAGGAAAAAGCACCTAAGCATCTCAGGGAAAACCATTCCTTCCATGGTGCAGTGGGAGCACAGGGTTTGTGCTGTGAAGGTGATCCAGCAAGATTGCAAAGAAGAGGTGACAAGTTTACTGGGCCTTGAAGGATAATTCAGAGCTCTCAGAAGGGGCTGAAAGAGAGGAGCATTCCTGGCCCATGCTAGAGACACAACACAGGCAAAGGTTCAGAGACTGGAATGCACAGGCGCCCTGGCACCCCAGAAAGTTGGCATCTGGGCCCTGAAGAGCAGAATCCAGACTACAGAAACACATAGCAGGCGTTGTTGGCCATTGCACTTGGATGAACATCCTACTAGTAGATAAAGTCTAGCTTATTGGCACACATATCTAGCAGTATGCAGAAGCAGAGTGGATTCCCACGGCCTTTCACTTGCCAAAGCACTTAATCCATAAAGAGCACTACCCTCTCCCCATCATTCTCTTCCTCCTGGTTGGAACTTCTTTTCTGTAGGTTTGGCTTTTTGGGTTGTTGTTACCGTTTTTGTTTTTTGTCTGCCTGTCTGTTTGTTTTGTTGTTTCTAAGTTTCTCGAGATGACTGGATTAGGAGGAAAAGAAGGACAAAAATGCCTTTACAAAAAGCGTGGTATATTTGCCGTGGGTACAGGTAATAAACACATGCTTTTTTGTATTGTAAAAATGCATATAAATATAAAGTCTGCACATTTTCTTTTTTTTTAATATGAAATTTATTGTCAAATTGGTTTCCGTACAACACCCAGTGCTCATCCCAACAGGTGCCTTCCTCAATACCCATCACCCACTTTCCCCTCCCTCCCACCCCCCCATCAACCCTCAGTTTACTCTCACTTTTTAAGAGTCTCTTGTGGTTTGGCTCCCTCCCCCTCTTTTTTTTTTCAATTTACACATTTTCTAAGGCCACAATACCATTTAGACAGGATGGTTTTGTAATGGAACACGAGCTCCAAGTTTTACCATGAGCTTTGTTCAAACCCCCACGCATCTCTGATTCAGTGTGCATAGCCTCATCTGGAGAAGACCCGACAAGACTAACTTCAAGGCCAGGCACAAATGTAAAACCAGGGCAAAAATGCACCCCAGCCCAAGTTCTCACACCCACCCCTGCTCCCCAGTGCTTCCTAAATGTTTACTCAATTAACACTGAATAGTAAACTAATAACTAACAGCTCTTCTCCGTAGGCAAGTGAGTCTACTGTTGGAACAAGAACATTTTTCCACATTTGGGGAGCGACACAGAAAAAGTGTTCTGAAGGGTAAAATTAGAAGGCCACGTATGTACAAGAACGTGCAGCTAGGTGATGTTCCTTGGAAAGCTTGTCTCCCTTTCCGGGCTTATTTTACTACAATTCTGAGCACATTGCTTCTGGAACTACTGACTGGCTGGGGACAAGCGGAGAGCTGTGCTGCCGGTCACTCCACCTCCGCCACTACCACTAAGGCCCATTTCCTGGGCTTTGCTCCCTCTTCAGTTCACTGCCCAGAGTGGAGTTAACGGGGACACGCTTCGCCACCTCAGCCACTGCTGGGTGGTCTGTGTGGCTCAGGCTGCCCGGCTATCCATCAAAGCAGGGCCTCCCGAGAACGGCAGAATGCCAGCTCCCCCTGCCAGCCCACCTTTACCAGCCCTTCCTTGGATCCCTGCCAAGGGAGGGTCCTTGCCTGCTCCTCCACTGGCCATCTGCACAAGCCTCAACGCGACTGGCAGATGGAGCGAGAGTGGCTTGTTATACCCTCCACGCAATGAAGGAAGGACCTGTCTTCTCTCCACAGCAGGGAAAATACACAGCAACTTTCTGCCATAACCCTCATGCCACTGCAAAGTCATCAGCAGCTACTGTGCCCCTGAGGGTGAGGGACAGTCAAACGCTTGGATAATGAAAGCTCTTCTAAAAACACAAAACTTTTTGCTCATGGCACAGGTGCAGAAAATTCTGGAAAAACAGGCTCGGGGGTCTGCTCAGACTCAGGGACTGACTTCCCTAGAAAGTCACCTGGAATTGTCAAATGAGGCATGGAAATACAGTTTAGGGCATTCTTCTCTTAATTCCTACAAGTTATGGGGAAAGAGAACATACTGTCAAGGAATTAGGCTCCCAAATCCATCTTTGTGAAGTATATTGATGTCCTCCACATCACCTGTCTAAGTGGGCCACACACACATCTGTACAGATACACAGGCATGCCACAGAGCAATCTCAGGTTTGGACTCAGTGCCCTGGCTTCAAATTCCAGCCTTGCCCCTTAAAGATTGTAAGTGCTGAGAGAAAGAGAAAGTAAGAAAACAATCCCATTCACAACTGCATCAGAAAGAATAAAATATCTAGGAATAAACTTAACTGTGGACGTGGAAGACCTATACTCTGAAAACTATAAGACATTGATGAAAGAAATTGCAGAGGACACAAATAAATGGAAAGATACTCCATGCTCACAGATTGGAAGAATTAGTGTTGTTAAAATGTCCATACTACCCAAAGCAATCTACAGATTCAATGCAACAGCTATCAAAATACTAATGCCGTTTTCCCAGAACAAAGAATCCTAAAATTTGCATGGAACCACAAAAGACCCCAAACAGCCAAAGAAATCTGGAGGAAAAACAAAACTGTAGACAACATGCCCCCTGATCTCAAACTATACTACAAAGCTATAGTAATCAAAACAGCATGGTACTGGCACAAAAACAGACACATAGATCAATGGAACAGAACAGAGAGCCCAGAAACAAACCTTCACATATATAATCAACTAACCAATGGCAAAGGGGGCAAAAATATACAATGGGCAAAGACAGTCTCTTCAATAAATGGTATTGGGAAAACGCGACAACCACATGCAAAAGAATGAAACCGGACCACTATCTTATACCACATACAAAAATTAACTCAAATGGATTAAATACTTGAAAGTCAGACTTGAAACCACAAAATTCCTAGAAGAAAACATACACAGTAAGCTCCTTGACCTCTGTCTTAGTGATATTTTTTTGGACCTGACTTCACAGGCAAGGGCAACAAAAACTAAAATAAGCAAATGGGACTACTTCAAATTAAAAAAGGTTTGCACAGCAAAGGAAACTATCAACAAAATGAAAAGACAACCTTCTGAATGGGAGAAAATATTTGCAGATCACATAAATGATAAGGAGTTAATATCCAAAAAATATAAAGAACTCCTACAATTCAACACCAAAAAAAAAACCCAAAAAACAAAAAACAACCTAATTAAAAAAACAGGCAGTGGTCCTAAATGGACACTTTTCCAAAGAAGACATACAGATAGTCAATAGATACATGAAAAGATGTTCAAAACCACTAATCATCAAGGAACTGCAAATCAAAAACACAATGGGATGTCACTTCACTTCACACCTGTCAGAATGGCTATTTTTAAACACACACACACACACACACACACACACACACACACAAGAAACAAGTGTTGGTGAGGATGTAGAAAAAAGGAAACTTTCGGGGACAGTTGGTGGGACTGTAAATTGGTGCAGCCACTCTGGAAAACAGTATGGAGATTCCTCAAAAAATTAAACATAGAATTAGCATGTGATCCAGCAATTCCACTTCTGGATATTTATCTGAAGAAAACAAAAATACCGGAGCGCCTAGGTGGCTCAGTCGGTTAAGCAACCGACTTCAGCTCGGGTCATGATCTCACAGCAGTTAGTGGGTTCGAGCCCCGCATGGGGCTCTGTGCTGACAGCTCAGAACCTGGAGCCTGCTTCAGATTCTGTCTCCCTCTGCTCCTCCCCTGCTTGTGTGTTCTCTCTCTGTCTCTCTCTCTTTCTCTCTCTCGCTCTCAAAAATAAATAAATAAACTTAAAAACATTTTTAAAGGAAAAATGAAAATACTACTTTCAAAAGGTGTCTGCCACCTGTGTTTATTACAGCATTATTTACAACAGCCAAGATATGGAAGCAACCTAAGTGTCCACCAAAAGGTGAATGGATAAGGAAGATGCGGTCTATGTACGCAATAGGATACTCTTCAGTCATAAAAAAGAAAGAAATCTTGCCATTTGCAACAACATGGGTGGATCTAGAGGGTATCATGCTAAGTGAGATGAGTCTGACTGAGGAAGACAAATACCTATGATTTCACTGACATATGGAATCTAAAAAACAAGACAAATAAACAAAGCAAAGCAAAACCGTACTCCTAGGTACAGAGAACAGACAGATGGTTGTCAGAGGAGAGAGGATTTGGGGGTGCACAAAATGGGAGAGGGGGATCAAGAAATACAAACTTCCGGTTGTAAAACAAATAAGTCATGAGGATGTAAGGTGCCTCATGGGGAATAGAGACAATGATACTGGTGTTAACTTTGTATGGTGCCAGATGGTAAGTAGACTTATTGTGGTGATCATTTCGTAATGTATATAAAATGTTAAATCACCATGTTGTACACCTGAAACTAATATAATAATATTGTATGTCAATTATACTTCAACCAAAAAAAAATATTTTAAAGTGCTTCCAAAACTTTGCTTATCCTGGTATCTCCTTCATTGTCACCTGGACAGTGTCACCTGGATAATGCTTACTTAATAATTTTCTTCAAGCACTCACTTCTATCCCTCTAATTCATTTTAAAGGAACAACTTCAGGGAATCTGGGTGGCTCAGTCAGTTGAGCATCCGACTTCAGCTCTGGTCATGATCTCGTGGTCCTGAGTTCGAGCCCCACATCAGGCTCGCTGCTGTAAGAGGAAAGACTACTTCAGACCCTCGGTCCCCGTTTTTCTGCCCCTCCCCCACTTGTGCTCTCTCAAAAATAAATAAACATTTAAAAAAAAAGAACAACTTCATGGAAAACCACTATCATCTGCTATAATAGGGGGAATGGTAAAAAGAATGAAAGCAAAACAATGTTACTAAATCCAAGCTAAATTCTATTACCCATCTAAGCCTCTCTTTTCGTTGAATAGAGAAATTAGCATATATTAAACTGCATTTATTCTTGCAGTTGTTAGAAGAACTAAGAGAGCTTGAAAGGAAATGACTCTCACACTTCTTGCTTCAAGGCTATTCTGTGAACCACCAAAATCACTCTATTCTTTGTTCGAGTGCGCACCCCACGCTTCAGGAAACCTCATGCTAAGGATACAGAAATATAAGGCTGAGTGTGTCTGGTTTTGTTGTGTTGTTTTGTTTCCATTTTTCCTATCTTAGGGAGAGTGATAGCACGTTGACACTTTCTCTGTCATGAACTTAGCACAGATTCCACAAGTTGCTTGAGTTCAGGGACCGTGTCTGCACCCACACTTGGCTTGCAAAGGAGGGGAGTGTACAGACACAACTTGAACGGAGAGCAAGTAAATGCATCCGTCATCTTGCCTCACTCCTTCCTTTTCACTTCCCTAGAAGCATTCCGGTGAGGCAATATTCAGAATACAGTAATGTAAGGACCTCTTAGAGTTGACATGAGATTTATGCGGAATCTGGGCTAATAAGTTCAATGACGCTGCGTCCTTCATGCAAAGTATTCCAGTCTCTCACCAGCCAACTAGCATCCACCAATCAGGCAATCCTTCCAAAAACAAATTATATTTATTGCTCCATTTTACAGATGGGCTAACTCGAAGTCCAAAGAAGTGAAAGCCATTGGCCAAGACTATGTACAGGGGTTGACGTACAGCTCCAGACCCTCCAAGCTTGTGCTTTTGAATTAAACAGTGGATTGGCTGGAATCACAGCTCTCGTGTGCAAACACCAGAAAAGCTGTTCTCTCTGCCAATATCATTGTTAAATATTATGTCCCTCAAATCCTTCATGGAATTCATGCTAACCTATCTCAGTTAGCTCATCCCAAAACTGTTTATTTTTTTTGGTTAGGTTTTCTGAGGCCCTATCTGAACAAAAGTTGTAAATCAAAAGGAAAAGTCTTGTATGCACTTTCTGCACATTTTGTAGGATGCTTGGCCATCCGATGTTCTGTATTTCTTGGCCCTGAAATCTCTAACACTAGGCCCATTGTATTGCGCAATAGTATCAACAAATGCTACGCACTAAAGGAGGAAGGCAATGGACGTATCATCTGCTTTCTAGCCCATGCAGCTTCCTAATCAATCTTTTCCTGTGATAACCTGGGGACTGAAGATACATTTAAAGTAACACGGAATTCTGTGAACATTACCCATTCTGCAAAGGCATTTTTTTTTAAATCACAAAACAGGAAGTTCCAAGCCATTGAAACTCACCAGTATATTTGCTTGAAAGTCTTCTGGAACAACAAAACAGTACATGCCTATCCAGGCAAGGAGACTATTATAAAAGCAGATGTTTTGCTCACTTCCACCTCAGAGAAACACATTGTCAATTTAGTTAACATCCTCTGGTCGTTTGAACGGGCTTCTCAGGAAGTCAGCAATGATATAACTCAAGTACAATATGATCCTTATGTTGCCATTTATCTCCTACTTGTACATCTTAGCAGAAGATAGATGTGTGCGTGTGCGTGTGTGTTAAATGAATTAGAAAGAAGAAAAAATGCTGGTAGTTGGGCTACTCTCTACCCTCACTAAAACGTCAGCCCACAGAAGTGGGGTTAAGAAACAAAGGGTGCTTGAAGAGTGGGGGCAACATCATACATGGATTATATTCCTCTCAAGGTTTTGGCATTGCCCAGTCCCACAAGAAGCACAGAGCAAATTATCCACACACTCACCCTGTATAGATCGACCACTGGGAAGATAGTCCCCAATATCCCAACATCCAAGGTTGGGGACCTTCATCCGCCTTTTCCAGTGATCTGGTCTTACTGTGCCTGGAGTAAAGCGACCTTGTTTTGGGTCCGTCAACTCAGGAAGAGAGGTAAAAGTTGGGGATCAAAACAAAGGGACAAAAGGAAAATGAAGAAACAGAATAAAACAAGGGGAGAGTGAACAGGCAGAAAGAAAACAAGGTAAGATAGAAAAAGGAAAAGGAAAGAAGGAGGTACAGAGTTGTGACCATAGACAAAAAGGGGCTGAGAAAAGGTGTGGCTAGGTGTCCGCACGACAGTTCAGGTGAGAGAGAATCCGCCACTCAAAGGGCCATTTAGTAGGCCTATACAGCACTGCCAGCTTCAGGACAGGGACAATAGGAGCAAATAAATGCACACACTCCTTAAGTGTTATTACAGGAGGGGAAATTTGCATTACTGACGGAATTAACTTTAGTCCTCCCAAAATAAATAGACCTGAGTCATTACACTAAATATTCCCAGTGTCTACAGCACAAACACACACATGTGCACGTGTGCTCCCTCTCTCTCTCTCTCTCTCACTCTTTCTCTCTCTCTCTCTCTCTCTCTCTCTCTCTCTCTCTCACACACACACACACACACACACACACACACAACTTTGCTGGAAAAACCATAAGTTTATCAGTCAGTGCTAATAGAACAAGTTTTATCCCCGATTTACAGAATTTCGGAGGGCATGCTGTAGGAAGTGTTTTTAAGCTAATGTGTTCATAAAAGAGCAGTGCAAATAAGTGTATCAGAGTCACTATGAAGCCCACATCCCCTGGCCGACTCACCCAGACTCTCGTTTAAATAGCTAAACTCTCTAGCTTGCTACTGTTAACCAAGCCTCACTGGTAAGGGTAACGGAGGGCCTGGAGCGGAGGGTAGAAGGGTCCAAGCTCCAGTCAACCTTCCTCTCTCTCAAGACCCCAATGCCACCCAAGTAGCACCAAAATTGCAAGGCAGCCAGACATCAGTGGGATGTGAACAAAGGGCCAAAGGGTCTCTTTTTTAAACGTCTGCTTGGGGCCTTGCAAACCCAGAATTTAACCTTGTGCTACTGGGGTAATGTTCATTTGGGAATACTTAAGCTTAAATTACTCTTAAATCACTCCTCTGTGCTAGACACACCCAACTCTTGGCAGCAAACCAGAGGCGGGAGGGATGCACCACCCAGGACCCACTATTCAAACCCGAAACTTGAAAGGCCTCGAAACCCAAAAAGTAAACACAGCTTCTTAATCACTTTTTAAAATCATCTGCTTTCTCTATCACTAGCACCTTGTTTTTCTGTCGAGCAGGACCAAGGAGAAGTCAGGAGTGAAAGGCTAGTCCAGGCTGGGCTGTGTGTGGAAGAGAGGACGACACAGAAGCGAAGAGCAGGCAGATCGGCCTGTGTGGGCTCACAGGGCATCGCTCCCAGGAATGGGAAGAGCCTCCCGTTGGGCCGGGGCCAGGCTGCCACTTGGCCATTTATGAATGCTGTCACTTTGTGAAAGTTACTTAGCTTTCTGTGTGTCTGTGCCTCTATTTCCTCATCTACGAAATGAGGATAATATGCAATGTCTAACTCCTAGGACCATTGTGAGGATTAAGTGAGTTCTTATACATAAAAGCTTAGAACAGCACCTATTAGCTTAGATTAGTATTGTTACCGTTATTCTTACTACCGTAATTATTCTTAGTTTATAAACCATGGATTACTCCAGTTTGCCTACCAAACTGAATACACACCCCTTGGTGCGGCATTCAAGGTTTGAACCATCTGCCCCAACCTAATTTTTTTTTTAATTTTTTTTTTAACGTTTATTTATTTTTGAGACAGAGCATGAATGGGGGAGGGTCAGAGAGAGGGAGACACAGAATCAGAAACAGGCTCCAGGCTCTGAGCTGTCAGCACAGAGCCTGACGCGGGGCTCGAACTCACGGACCGCGAGATCATGGCCTGAGCCGAAGTCGGCCGCTTAACCGACTGAGCCACCCAGGCGCCCCATGCCCCAACCTACTTTTATAGCCTCATCTCCCACTACTACCTGCCATGTGCCATATGCTGGAAACAAAAGAGATGGTTCATCATTGCCTGGACACAGCTCACAGTTCCTCAATTCAGCTCATGAAATTTCCGCTGCTTCACCCCCCTCCACCTTTCTAACTATCAGAAGCAGATCCATCTTTCAAGAGCATTCTAAAATGCTGCCCATTCTCTTAGCTTGAATGTCCAAATATTCACCGAATGTGTAAAATTCAACCTCTAGTCAGTTCTGTTGTTTCTCATCTGATGTGGCTTCCAAAGCCTTTATAATCTTTTTCACCCTCTTCTTCATATACTCTGGTTGTCAACGTTCTTCAAAAGCAGCAACCAACATTGTGCACAATGCTCTGAATATGCCCTGACTAATCCAGAGTATAAAGGGACATGTCATTTTCATAACTAATTTATTTCTTTATTGCACCCTAATATAATGTCAGCTTTGGAGAAGCCGCATGCTATCGCTGATACAAGCTTCTGTTCCACTAAACATTCTTCACTGAAACCTTCACATAATTATGCCACTGATTTTTTAATTCGAAATGAACAACTTTACATTTGTGTCCACTGAGTGGCACCTTGTAGGTCCCAGGGCAGAGTTCCAGTTTGACAAAATAATTTGGAACATATTTTGTTATCTTTTGCATTGGCTATATCTTCCAGTGAAGTCATCTGAAAAGTATTCCATCTGCGTCATGGATACCAATGTGAAATAATATAGGAAGAAGGACAGATTATTGCAGCCATCAATTAAAGAGTCTCCCCAGCCTGACAGATCCACAGACCTCAAGATATGCTTATTTCATCAACTGTCTAACTCACCCAGCCCACTTTCATGACCTTATCCACAAAGACTTAATGAAACTTTATAAAATGCTTTCCTAAAACCAAAGTTTTCAATGCCTATACAACTCCCCTAGCAATAATCTCTTTTTCTCTTAAGAGTAAGGGGTTATTTTACTGTGACAAACATTACCACTCTTTTCTAATACTCCAAAACAACGCCTGGATACATTTTTCATGGACTATAAAAAAAAAAAAATGAGACATCAATTGGGAAGGCTCACAATTCAGTGATAGGAAGAAGCCCAGAAATCCCAACCAGTCTAGGATCTTTATATCTATTGAATCGAAGGGTCAGAAGAACTTCCGAATACAGTACAGCCACTCCTTAGGAGTTTACAACTGCCAAGCAGGAGAGTACAGCTCCTGGAACCTTTAGACTTTCGGAAGTTTTTAATCCTACCCTTGGTTGGCCTCCCAGATTATATTAGGTGAGCCATACAGCAAACTAGGAAGAGTTAAGGTCTCCTGGCATCGGTCTCCTGATATTTCAGAAAATCTTCAGTCGCAATTTCAGATTCCTCCCTCAGGACTTGCATCCACTGAGAAAGGCATCTCCCTGCTCCCACCATGATCCAGAGCAAACAAAGACAACCTCTGGATGGAGCAAACACTCCTGTGTGACTGGACCTGGCCTAGCATTCTAGACTGTGATCTGTTCCTTTTTAAATAGACTAGCAGTAGCTAGTCTCCCAAAATGCTCCCCCATGAACCATGAGCCTTGATATTCATGCCCTTGGGTAGTCCCCTCCCCTTGAATCTGGGCTAGCCCTATGATATATGATATGATATATGATATATGATATATGACTAACAGGAAACAGCAGAAGTGCCAGAGCATGACTTTAATGCTAGGTCATAAAAAGCCTTACATCTTGGGATGCTCCGCCAGCAATCCAGCCACCGTGCCGACTGCAACTACACAACACCCCAAGTAAGAACCACCCAGCTGAATTCAGTCAACACCCAGAATGGCAAGAAATAATAATAAACTCGTTTTAAGCCACTAAGTTTTGGGTTGCTTTGTTACCCAGAAATAGATAACTGGATGCGGGCCCAAGATGGAGATTGTGGATGCCAAAATCTACTTTATTTAAGGAAATGCCAAAGATGACCCCGGAGTTAAGGACTTACAGCCACGTTGCATTGGGCCTCAGATATTGAAGGGCAACGATTGACCTCAAACTCTGAAATAAAGACCTACCAGAAAAAATGAGTTCTCTGACACTATGTCCTAGAGACTATTGGAGAATATCACACAACAGCAAAAATCTTACTATATTTCAAATACACTCAACGAAATTCAATAAATCATGTTTCCGTTACGTGTGATCTTTAAATTTTAATTTTTTAATGTTTATTTATTTTTGAGAGAGAGACAGCACGAGCGGGGGAGGAGCAGAGAGAGAACGAGACACAGAATTCGAAACAGGCTCCAGGCTCTGAGCTGTCAGCACAGAGCCCGACACGAGCCCAGCACAGAGCTCGAACTCACAAACTGCAAGATCACGACCTGAGCCGAAGCTGGATGCTCAACCAACTGAGCCACCCAGGCGCCCCTGATCTTTAAATTTTAAAATCTGAAATAATTTTTCTCTAACTTGTAGAATCTTGATTGGATTAGAGGAGCTACTCTTCAAATTAAACAAATCATTATATGTTTACAACCATGAGCTCATAAAATATTAAAAATGTCATTCATTCAAAATTATTCTGCACACAGTACAGGATATGGATATGCAACTGGAGTCAAAGGAGACAGACTCTGCTCTCATGGAGTTTGCAATCCAGTATGAAAGATAGACTCTAAACAAGTAGGCAAATGATTACAACTTTGACATGGAGTACAGTAATGAAGAAGCAATGGCAGAACAGAGAAAATTCTAAGGAAGTTCTCTTTGGAAAAGAAGTATTTAATCTGAACCTAAAGGATAAGAAAAGGTTCCAAAGTACTTTACATAGGTTAAAGGACTTGAGAGTTAAGACTCTTAGATAATTAGAGTGAACTGTATTTTTTTTTTCATTGACTTGTCTATGCTCTGAGGGCACTTCAAAGTCTTCTGCTGGAATTTGGACTCATTTTGCGAGTGTCTTAAAGCCTCCTTGCAACTAACTACTCGCCTTCTCTACTCTTCGGCTTTGTCTTATTCTTCAAGGCTCCTCCAATGCAGACTGCATACTATTGTTCTCACTCTGCTCATAGCCCTTCTTTGTGACCCTCTTGCACACATTCTCCTGACTTCGTCCCCAACAGCCCTCCCACACATGACTGGTGGTGTCTGTCCCCTGCAACCACTACCATGACCCCAAGAAAGAGCACCCTACCTCGTACCCCACCTGAGCCTCAGCGCTCACCTGCTCCTCAAGAGACAGGGGCCCTCACATCTAACAAGAAATTATTTATTTACTAGTTTAAACTGTTTTTCTGAAGTTATTTTTAAGTAATATATGGACTTTTGATCACATCAGTGAGTCCAATGGCAATAGAGGGTTCACACATCTGCTTCAGCACAAATCAACGTGTGCCTGACATCAAGACCAGGTTCCCTGGTGTGGTTGACATGGTTAGTTGCCTCCCCAACATTCACTCCATTCCTCTCCCTCTGTGCGGCATGGGTGGGATTAACATCTGTGGCAGAGTCGGCTGTCTGACCACCAGAGATTCATACTCCCTTCTACAGCGTGAGTGCATGCTGGGAAGCAAATGCCCGCCAAGGACCACATTTCACATTTCACCACATTCTTGACCTAAGAGGGGCCATGTGACCAGTTCTCACCAATAGAATATGAGCAGAAGAGATGCTGGTTACTCCTGGGCTAAAGAAAGTAAGAAGTGCAAGTGTCTTCCCCAAGGTCTCTTTCTCTTTGCAGCAACTTTGGGAGCTGTGTGTTGATGATGGAGAAACTCTAAGATACTAGGATCCCTGAATAACCTCTTGGAGGTGAACCAATCATTAGGATTAGGAACATTTACATTCGTCTATGAAAAGACTGAGAAATAAATGTTCATTCTGTTGTGTTAAGCCAGAGAGAATTTGGAGTTTATCTGTTACAGCAGCTAGCTTCTCCATATTAATGCATAGCCCTCCAAGCTCCAGGGATGGGCATGTATCCCAGGTCTGAGTCAATCAGTGCATAGGGTTCCTCCAGCCACGGAAGTTTCTTCAGAGGCTGACATACTGCTTAAATCAGTCCAATTAAAGGATAGGTTATTTGTTTTTCAAAATTTTGGAGAAAAGAAGCCTTCTATCTCCCATTTGAATAAGAAAGCAAGTCGTAAAGCATTTTTGCAACAGTCTGAGGATAAAGCTGACATTCAGAGGAAAGAAGAGCAAATTGAAAAAAATGATCAAACTATACCTGAAGCATAATGAAAGAATTACATATAAATTTTTTAGTTTCATAAGCTAATAAATGTCTTTTATTTCTTAAGCTACTTCAAATTTGTTTTCCTTTTTAACAACTAGTATCTTTCAGGTATACTTGATTATATGTGAAACTCCTGCAAGCCATATAAGAAAAAGAAATAAATGAAAACCAATTACAATATTAAATATAGTTCAGAGTTCACAAAACCCCAAGTACATATAGGATATGTAATTGGTATATCAATAAGACACTAATCAAAATTGGCAAATATTTGTATTTATATCGGTCGGAATAAGCTAGATATCAGTCAGAATAGGCTAGGTTCTGCTGCAGTAAGATAACCCCCAAATCTCCATGGCTTATAACAGAAGTTTATTTCTTGCTTATGTTATGCTATGTGTCTCATTCTAGGATCAACTATGTCTCAGCTCCATCTTTCCTCCAGGCCCTAGACAACCAAAATAACTTCTATCTGGAACATTTGCGCTCCCATAACAGAGAAAAAAGACAAAACATGGTAAGCCACATGGTGAATTTTTTAAACTTCTGTCTGTCCACAGATATTGGTTAGAATAAGCCTGGAGTCATAAGGCAGGAAAGTAATTCTCCCCCCGGAAAAGGCAGTAAATATTTACTTTGAAAAATAGTCAAATATTTCATTCAAATTTTTAATTCAAAAAATTATTCAAATATTTTATTTGAGGGAAAAGTCTGCCATAGTACCTAACGTTGATAAACCATACACTACCCATAATTAAGACCTCAAAGGATACAAAAATGAACTAGTGGGACCTCATCAAAATAAAAAGCTTCTGCACAGCGAAGGAAACAATCAGCAAAACTAAAAGGCAACCGACAGAATGGGAGAAGATATTTGCAAATGACATATCAGATAAAGGGTTAGTATCCAAAATCTATAAAGAACTTATCAAACTCAACACCCAAAAAACAAATAATCCAGTGAAGAAATGGGCAAAAGACATGAATAGACACTTCTCCAAGGAAGACATCCAGACGGCCAACCGACACATGAAAAAATGCTCAACATCACTCATCATCAGGGCAATACAAATCAAAACCACAATGAGATACCACCTTACACCTGTCAGAATGGCTCACATTAACAACTCAGGCAACAACAGATGTTGTCGAGGATGTGGAAAAAGAGGATCTCTTTTGCGTTGTTGGTGGGAATGCAAGCTGGTGTAGCCACTCTGGAAAACAGTATGGAGGTTCCTCAAAAAACTAAAAATAAAACTACCCTACGACCCAGCAATTGCACTACTAGACATTTATCCAAGGGATATAGGTGTGCTGTTTCGAAGGGACACATACACCCCCATGTTTATAGCAGCACTATCAACAATAGCCAAAGTATGGAAAGAGCCCAAATGTCCATCGATGGATGAATGGAAAAAGAAGATGTGGTATATATATACACAATGGAGTATTACTCAGCAATCAAAAGGAATGAAATCTTGCCATTTGCAGCTACGTGGGTGGAACTGGAGGGTATTATAAGTGAAATTAGTCAGAGAAAGACAAAAATCATATGACTTCACTCATATGAGGACTTTAAGAGACAAAACAGATGAACATAAAGGAAGGGAAACAAAAATAATATAAAAACATGGAGGGTGACAAAACAGAAGAGACTAATAAATATGGAGAACAAACTGAGGGTTACTAGAGGGGTTATGGGAGGGGGGATGGGCTAAATGGGTAAGGGGCATTAAGGAATCTAGTCCTGAAATTATTGTTGCACTATATGCTAACTAATTTGGATGTAAATTTTTTAAAATTAAAAAAAATGACCTAAAAGGATAATCATGATCCAACCTTATTGTTGGCCCACAAATCAGAATATGAAAATAAAGTTCATCTAAGATCGTAATAAATCAGGCCATAAATAATTACTAAAAATTCCTCTCTAAATCATTGTCTCTAGGGGCGCCTGGGTGGCTCAGTCGGCTGAGCGTCCGACTTTGGCTCAGGTCATGATCTGAGCCGTGAGTTCAAGCCCCGCATCGGGCTCTGTGCTGACAGCTCAGAGCTGGAGTCTGCTTCAGATTCTGTGTGTGTCTCTCTCTCTGCCCCTCCCCCACTCATGCCACATCTCTGTCTCTCAAAAATAAATAAACATTTAAAAAAAAATTTTAAACATTGTCTCTTACCATTCTGAAATTGTGATGATTAGTACTGAGGTGCTGGTCAGTAGAAGGCAGAACCAGAAAAAAATATCCATGCCTTAATTGAGTTTGAGGAGAAATCTATCTATAGGAGTAGGTCATCTCACTGCATTATTCTAATATTTGACTTTACTATTGGACTTCTCATCTATAAGAGGGGGCCGTGGCAATAGCTTTACAGAAGTCATAGGACCAAACAGGATTTTACTGTGGATTTCAAAGTACCAGGCATAGTATAAATATGATTTCACTGAGATAGCCTAACGCCCCTTTGATGGAGGTAGTCTCATCTCTTAAAGAAGTGAAGTTGATGTCCAAGTTTGCAGAACTACCACAAAATCCCAAAACCTATACTTCCCATATGTCAAGGTTTGCTAGACAAGAGACAGGATCTGATCTCACCAAAATTGTGAGGAAGTGCTTCCAAGTTTACATCATTGTCGCTTCCCCAGTCAATGCAAGCCTTCAGGGAAAGCTCAGACACTCCCGGGGGGATAAAAGTCAATGTGTTCTAGAGACCGTGAAGCTTTTGACCAACCACCCAAAGCCTCAGCAGTGACATTCCAGGCCTCCACAGACAAGAAACAGCTGCACTGGATGAGCAGAAGTCTTTCCACATAGGAGTCCTGCCACCTGCAATGCGAAAGGCCACCTTGAGATGGGAGTTGAAGAAAATGGGGGGGTGGAAAGAGAGGCAGAAAATGGGAGGAAATCTGTCCAGTGGTCAAGAAAGCCTCAGACGGTGAAAACCCCAGACCAGAGCAAGACTAAGGAGTCAAGAGGTCAGTTGCTGAGGTCTAAGGAAGTGGGCTGGAATCATAGCAATGACAAGAAGCAGGAAGGGACTTAGAGTTATCTCAGGGCATGGTCGGCTGAAAGAAAATCAATCCATGTATGACTGCTCTCTATTTGCATAGGGCACAGATATGGGTGAGTCAGTACTTCTGCGTGACTTTAACCCCATCAAGCCAACTCCTTACTGATAAGATTGCACCTTCTGTGCTCCTGTGCAGTGGGGAGATTTGGCACTGTTCACCAAAGGTTTCACTACCTCTGAATGAAATAAATAACGTCTGTTGTCTTTCATTTCCCCTGCAAATTATTCCATGTGATCTATCTACAACCTGCAATTATGGGGCATTATCACAAGCATATTATCCAGAGGAGCTACAGGAACATGCTGGCTAATTCGATGCCAATGTGTACGCCGTTTTTCGGCTAACAAAGCACTTTCCACTATAGTAGCTCATTTGAACCTTGTGCCAATTCTACAGAACAGTTACTCTCATTCCCACTTTATAGATGAGAAAGCTGAGGTTGAGAGCTGTTAACCATTTGGTCAAAATCTCACAGCAAGTGGCAGAGGCAGAATTTGAATAGGATCTTCTGACAATAGTACATTGCTCTGAGGGGAAAAATTCCAAAATGGGAGAACAATTGTGGGAATCGGCAAAGAGGAATGCATCCGAACGGAGAAGGTCCCTATGACAGCTGTAAAATTATTTCAAGGAGAAATGAAGACAAATTGGAATTAAGCTCTCTTTTAATTATACATTTACCGGTGATCTGTCATTGAGAAAGAACTAATACATAGAGTATCAATTTTCAGTAAATATAAATGGCAAAAAAGGCATTTAATGAATTGCAAATGACAGTGTTTCTAAGAGTAGTTATCAATCACCAGTAAGGGCCTTCCCATTTATTAGTGATATATTTCATTTCAGCAAAGAATCTAACAGGAATGGCTTAAAGAGAACACAGGGATGATGCAGATGGTGACTGGGAAGATAGGCATGAAAAATAAAATTTCTGCTTTATCCATTTCAAATGTGAAGGGAAGACAAGGAAAGGGCCATATTTGCAAATGGAACTTTAAAATGGTTAACTGATGAGGGGCACCTGGATGGCTCAGTCAGTTAAGCATCTGACTCTTGATCTTGGCTCAGCTCATGATCTCACAGCTTGTGAGCTCCAGCCCCACGTCAGGCTCCGCATTGACAGTACAAAGCCTGCTTGGAGTTCTCTTCCCCTCTCTCTGCCCCTAGCCCACTCGTGTGCTTTCTCTCTCTCTCTCTCTCTCTCTCTCTCTCTCTCTCTCTCTCTCTCTCTCTCTCTCAAAAATAAGTAAACATTAAAAAAATGGCTAACTGATGAAATGTTAAGAAAACAGCAAACTCATCAACTGTAAGGTATGTTCCTGAGCCAACTAACAACAACAACAACAAAGAAAAAAAAAGAAAAGAAAAAGCAAAGAAACTTGGCCAGAAGTAAAGAACAGTTCAGAGAAGACAAAAGACAAAAAGGCCATCCACTGAAGAGTCACCATGGTTATAGAGAGGACTGCAACACGCTCCCAGTTGCCAAATTACCTCAGAGACGGAGCCTACCGATTCACACAGCCACAGGTATTTTCCCTGGCCAGAGTTTTATTCAAAACAATTTTTTTTAAAGTACTCTTACACTCCCTTCCCCTACCTCATCCTGCTGACCTGTCAAAAAAAGAAAAAGAAAAAATCAGTCTCTTTGGTCAACTGACTGATTTTAATATTGTTATAAAGTATTAATAGTTTGTTCTGGATGTGCTAGGAAAGCCACCATGCAAAGGATTTAGGGCAGTGTGAAATTATCAGGGGGCCATAAACCTAATAGCATCTCTCCAAGCTATTACAGAGGCACGGTTCAGGAAAGAAATGTCTGCAATCGCAAAACTGGAAAAGAGAGAGTTGCAGAGGAGGGCAAAAAAATATCTACACAAGGTTACTGGAATCAGTCAATCAAGTTTCGCCTTTCTTCTAAGTTTTAAATGACCGATTTATTTTAGCCACATATAAACCAGGGTGGAAATGTCTGCAGCCACCTCTGACGCAAACCCAATTGCCATTTTCCCCAGGAAATCTAAGAATTCAACTTCTCATTCAAATAACACTGCATATTTATGAAGCCAGAGTCTAATTAAATTACATCAGTCATCAATCCGATTTTGTTAAACTTCCTTTTCACAGAATTACTGGTACGGATGTGTGAATCCCCAAATATGAATGTTGAAATATTGAACTATTAGCACTATGTTTTCTAAACAAACCCTCTTATAAGCACAACTGGCTGGAGCCTTGCACATCTTCTCCCTCCCGCATACCTATGTTTTTCCTCCACATCCCTGCTTCTGCCCTCCTGTCTTCCACCTCACTGGTCCCATAACCCAAATGGTACAAAAGTGTGAATGAGCAAAAACCAATTTTGTTATTACTACCATTTCCTTCTGCTTACTCTCAAAACAGAAGCTGCATAAGGGAGAAATAGGTCACATACAAAATTATTAAAGGGATCCTTCATGCAAAATCATTCACCAAATGGGAGCTTCATAAACATTGACTGAAGACGCCATGACAATTCTGGCCCGGCCCTTGTGTCTTCGTCTCCAGGGGGCTCTGAATTGGGCCTATCTTTTAGAACACAGCTTCCCATTTTATCTCAATGGCATTTAAAAAGCTCTAAAGCAAAAATAATATTTAATGCTTTGAGAGTGAAATGAAGAATTTCTGCATAGTAGAAAAGACGCCTCTCTACAATAGATGCTCCACTCCCATAAAATAAGGCACAAAATTTCCCCTGATAGCAACGGATATATGCGGTCTAGTAGCTAAGAAACCTTTCCTTAGTTCCACCCTTCCCATATGGGTGGCCTGGAAAAAGTTACCCTCGTCTTCCTAATTTCAAGCCTCAGCTGCAGAATAGAATCATTCTATTTTCTCTAGTTGACCATATAGCTTTTGAGAAACTGTTCTTGCATCGCAGCTTAGAATGCCCTTAAAATATCTCAAATACGTGTGATTCGAAAGCCTCATTCCTGAGGCCAGAAAATTATACTCTCAGTTCCTGTCATTTTATATTTTATATTCATCTTACACTGGCATTCTAATCAAAATAAACATTCAAAAGCTCTTATAAAAACATGGCTTTAATCTCTCTTTTAAACAATTGAACCACCTTCTCCCTTCACACCTGGTTTGAAGAAAACTAAAAATTACGGAATGCAGGTGATCACTCTGAAGGAAAAAAACAAAGGGGCAATTAGATTAAATATCATTGGGATAAGCTGGACAAGCCAAATGAAATTCCTAAAAGGATTTGTGCAACACAGTTGATAATTTTGAAATATACAACTTAAACTAAAAATGAAGGAGGGCCCCTCAGGCGTCCAAAGATATACACAAGCACACACTTTATAAATACACACTCAGGCCTTTCTACTGGCTTATTCCTGTCTTTCAGTAAGACCATTCTCCTTCACCGTAAGTGCACACAAACGTCAGTGTTCCTTAACACATTCTGTTTGGGTGTTCACCCCACTGAGCTCAACGAAACCTCTGGAACCACTGGATACATTAGGCAAATGTGCACTCAGGTGCAACTGAACATACCTGGACCATCCAACAACATTGAATATGTTTATTTAATGAATTTTCATGTATATGCAAGAGAGTGACTGATAGCACTGATTAAAACTAGCCAGGGAACACCTGGGTGGCTCAGTCGGTTAAGCGTCCAAGTCTTGATTTTGGCTCAGGTCATGATCTCACGTTGCCTGAGATGGAGCCCCTCAATGGGGTGCATGCTGACAGCGAGGAGTCTGCTTAGGATTCTCTCTCTCACTCTCCCTCTGCCCTTCCCCCGCTCATGTGCACTCTCTCTCCCTTTCTGTCTCTCCCCAAATAAATAAATTAACTTAAAAAAAAAAAGGGGGCGCCTGGGTGGCGCAGTCGGTTAAGCGCCCGACTTCAGCCAGGTCACGATCTTGCGGTCCGTGAGTTCGAGCCCCGCGTCAGGCTCTGGGCTGATGGCTCAGAGCCTGGAGCCTGTTTCCGATTCTGTGTCTCCCTCTCTCTCTGCCCCTCCCCCGTTCATGCTCTGTCTCTTTCTGTCCCAAAAATAAATAAACGTTGAAAAAAAAAAAATTAAAAAAAAAAAAAAAAACTAGCCAGGCATAAGGGTCATTGGCATTCAACGTCCAAACTTCCTAAAATATAGCACAATCCCAACTTTTCTGCTTTTGAACATGTCTGGATAGAGACACCATTTATTTTTTGCAATTCCTTCTCTGCTGTCCCAACATGCCTCCTCTAGAATTCCCAGTGCTCCCTTTGCATGGGAAGGTTGTCAGAAACATTTGTGTGTGGGATTCTAGAAAAACAAAAGACAAAAGTGACTAACAATACTAAAAATTGTTAGTCTCTCTCACAAAGAGAGAGCTGCTCTCTCACAAAGCAGCTGTGGGTTGTTTTTGTTGTTTTTTAATCTAAAACACTATTTTCTCTTTAGAAATGGCCACCAGACCGAACAGTCAAAAAGATGTCACAGCTCCTGGACTCTCAAAAGATCATCCACTGTCTGTGATGAAGTCTCCCCAACAATGGCCTTTCACAACTAGAAATCTCTCACCTATTATTGTGACAAAGGCCAGAAATCACAGGGGAATGCAACTACTAAGAGAATATTTCCAACTTCCAACCCTATGCCTGAAAAAGCTGAAAGAGAGCCTTACATTAACACATATATAACCTTGGGGTCACCCCCAAAGGTAGCATTTGGAGCCACCTTGCTATCTCTATCTCTCTAATTCTTTAATTACTATTACCTTCTTCTTCCCAGTTTCTTATACCCGGGACTCATTGCTCCCCACCACCTGAGCTTCGTCCTCAGTGATTCTGATGTAATTGTTTTAGGGTGGATCCCAACCATTGATATATAGAAGCTCTCCAAGTAATTCTCAGCAGTCATATTTGAGTGACTATCTTCTCTTAACCTGTCCGCTGCCCTCTTTAAAAAACAAGCAAAAAATGGACGAGATCTGAGAACTCATTAGCCTCTTCCTTATTTAAATCTTACAGATTATTCAATTGTGCAACTAGCTAAATACTTCATTGCAAGGCCCTAGAGAATTGGATATTCAAATAAATTTGAGGATAGGTAACAGGACTTGGTTTCAGATGTTGTGCATGGAGGAAAGATCCAGAAAGTTGTCGCTTGCTTCCTTGCCTTACAAATATACTGGTGACAGGGGTGCCTGGGTGGCTCAGTGGGTTAAGTGTCGGACATGATCTCAGGTCATGGGTTAAGCTCAGGTCGTGATCTCACAGTTCATGGGTTCAAGTCCCACATCCAGCTCTCTGCTGACAGTTCGGAGCCTGGAGCCTGTTTGGGATTCTCTGTCTCCCTCTCTGCCCTTCTCCCACTCACGCTCTGTCTCTCTCTGTCTCTCAAGGGTGAATAAATGTAAAAAAAAAAAACATTTTTTTTAAATATATATACCAGTGACCTTAGGAAAGTTAGAGTCATGGTGCATTGTTCAGAAAACTGAAATCTGTACTATCCACTACCAAATTGTACAGTATAATTAGTTTGGTGATTTCAGGCAATGAAGTAATGATGCCTCCCATAAACTACTCATTCAACAGAGATTTGTAGAGTTCCCTAAATAAAACTAAAAACACAAAGTGATGGAAAACCACACTGCAGATAACTCTGGGAAGAAAATGAAAGACAAAGAGATAACCAGCCCTTGTCATGAACCAACAATTGCCCATAGAGCTGCAGCAAAATTCCTCTTTACTAAAAGTTGTATGAAATCACTTCTTTAAATTAAGGTGTCCTCTATCCAAAATCTTATTGCCTTTTATGAGCTCTGGAATGCTCAGGCAATGTAATGTTCCACTTTTATATCCAGATGAAAAAAATAAAGCAGTGGAGTGTTCAGATCAAGTTCTTGGCTTCAGCGTAAAGCAGATCCCGCTGGGATCCCAACTCTGCACTTGGGACTGAGAGGCCTATGGTAAATAAGTAACGTGTCTCCAGTGCCCTCATCTCTAAACCCAGATAATAATATTCCCCACCTCACAGAAGTATGAGAACTAACCTTAATAATGCATGAATACTCAATAATCTTGATTAGTACTCTTACTTATTGTTGTTATTATAAATTAGCTTTATTCTACAGACAGAGAAACTGAGGCACAGAGAGGTTAAGTAGTTTGTCCATGGGGACACAGTAAGGTAGTAATAGGGCCAAGACTTCAGCCTGAATAATGTGGCTCCAGAATCTACACTTTTAATCCCTCCCTAGCATTTTTGATATTCAATCACTTTTAGAACTTTTCAACAGCACATTAAATTTATGCAGCTCCTTCCACCTTACACAAGGTTCCATATGTCGTAGTATTTTAACATTACTAGTCTGGAGAAAGCCAAAGCAGAGGTTGTTATTGTTCCTCTCTTATTCGTGAGGATGTTGAGCTCAGAGGGTTAGTGCCCTGCTCAAGGACACCAGGTTAATGAGTAGCAAAGTAGGGACTCAGACCGTCCCGAGTCCTCAGGCAGCATCATCCACCAGAAGAGATGCTCATGGACCCAAAGTATACCAAAATTTCAAGATGATCCCACCCAAGGAAAAAATAAGAGCCTCTCTTTCAAACAAATAGGGCTTAATGAGCTGCAGAGCATTTTCCTGTTAGGAAAGTTGTTACTGACTGTCAAGTCTACATAATGAGAGGTTATGATGTGGTCAGGTGAATTGAGTGGTAGTGTTCCACACACCCCAGTAGCAGTCTACAAGCCCCAGACAACACCGCCCAGACAACACCACCAATTCACTTGGAAGGTTTCCTAAGATGCAGCTCATTGTATTAGGTATCAGAGTATTTCCTTTCTTTTTTTTTTTAATGTTTATTTATATTGAGGGAGAGACAGAGACAGAGTGTGAGCAGGGGAGGGGCAGAGAGAGATACAGAATCTGAAGAAGGCTCCAGGCTCTGAGCTGTCCGCACAGAGCCCCATGCGGGGCTCGAACTCACAAACCACGAGATCGTGAGATCATGACCTTAGCCAAAGTCGGACGCTCAACCAACTGAGCCACCCAGGAGCCCCAAAGAGTATTTCCTTTCTTAAGGGTAAAACCTTGGTGACTGAGATTACCATCACTCAAGGGCAGGAAGAGTGATGTGATACAGAGATCATGAGGTCCTTTGAAAGCCCTAGATGCGTAATGCTTTTTACCTTGACATTTCCCAGCCTCTTCAGATCCATCTACCCAGTATTTTTACAGCAGAGAAACAAAGATACAATGCTGCTTCATGGGTCAAATGACATCTATGCTGGTATTTTAATACTGCAACATTGTCAATAGGGTGCTTACATCATTAGCATCTTAAGCGTTTAAGCAAATGAGGAGTTTGCTCAGGATTTCAAACTGCACCCAGCAGTCATGATGTTGGATGCACTGATTTCTGTGCCAAGTCTAGTGGCTGGAACATTGGCTTGGACACATATACCCAGCACTGCAAGATGGTTGGCAAAGAGAATTGGAAGAAAGGGCAGTGCTTTTCATCCTTATTTCTGTTTTACAAACAACAAAATCACATGCTGGCCTGAGACACAAGCCACTTCTCTGAGTTCATGTCAGTCTTTGAGTAGCACTATCTGCTACTAGATAAAAACTGAACCTAAAAGTAAAATGTATCTTTTGAAACCGCACAAACTTCTGTCCGGGCATCTCAACCAGATCTTTGGTCTCAGACCAAAGCATGGGAAGCATGCTCAGACTAAGCATGGGAAGAATAATTGCCCCTATGTGCAGACCCAAGGCTACGGGGCATTCACCCCGACTATGTCCTCCATCCTACTCAGTCATTGCAATCAGCATTGCCCTCACCACAAACCAGTGCGATACGCAGACCTTCGGAGAAACATCTCATTGCCCTTGTAATACACAAATTTCCTTTAAACTAGGTATTTGAACGTTCGAAAGATAGCCTTAAAACGCATTAAACTCATGCAAACTTTAACTCTCAAATCTGAAATGTATATTTTCTTCTGATGTTAGAGGAGTACACATTAAAGAATTTTTTGCAAGAATAGATGTGAAATGAGGGTATGCCACGGGTCATGTGCTACCACCCAGACCATTGTGATTCAACAGGAATAAAGCTGTTTCCCTTGGCCCTTGGCCCACTCTACTGAAACCATCTATTCATATGTCTGTCTCTCCCAATAGACTAGAAGTTCCTCAAGGGCAGGACACATATTTTATTTCTCTTTGTATACTCAGTGCCCGACACAGGCTGATGAACATATATTCATAAATATCTGTTTAAATGGACTAAATTATGAGTCGAGAAACCTAACATGTTCTTCTGATGCTGCCACCAACCTAGTGTTTACAGATCAAACACAAAACTCTGCCTCCTTCCATATACAAATGCCTTTGTGCTGGCTTCCAGATTGTGAGGCCAGCTCCATGTAATATGTAGCATCTATAAATGCATTTGGCAAAATGATGTAAAATAGAATACTTCTACACCTTAGCTGTTCTGCCCTAGTAGAGAATGAGACAAGCTGAATACGCCTGCCATTCTCTAAATTTCAATGTGCCACGCTTAAAACACTTAAAAATCGTTCTCCTCATTTAGCTTTCTGCTCAGAGAGGTGTTCTCTGTCCACCCTTCTAAAATAAGTCCTGTGTATGATCCCCAGCAAGCTACCTTGCTTTATTTCTTCATACCAGAAGTCATTAGAAAAAGCCTGATTTTGTTTTCAAGTATCTTGAATGAAAACCATATCAACGTTAACACACAAGTCATTTAGCGGGGCAGGCAATGACCTCCACATCTGACAGGTATTAAGAGAAACGAAGTATAGTGTTATTTTCAGACGTAAGACCCCAAACACTTTGAATGGCATTGCAGCTTGGTGGGTGTGTGACTTCACAATGTTAGCAAAGTATTCGAAGAGTCACAGGATTCCATATTCCAAGCTCATGAAACCACTTTGTAGTAATTAATAACCAGCAACAGGCACTTGGCAATCTTTGTCTCACATAGCGAACTACTGTCATGGGTATATGTCAAATGCTGATGTTCAATATTTTCAAGAAAGCGAGTGTTTCCAGGATTTTGTTCATCATGCCATATATATACTAGGCACTCGATAGCCATTTGTTGACTCAATTTGATTGATCTCAGTTAAAATATGCTTTGAAAATGTTAACAAGAGTAATGCCCCATGGAACTACCCTTATGCATTCACAAAAAATATATATGAATTTGGAACAAATACTGTACTCTAAGGAATCAAAATTGCAAAGTAAATTAATTCTTAAGAAGATTTATATGACTAAATTTTAATTCCTTGAATGGTACCTTTTCAAATCCAATCTAAAATGTCTAGTATGTTTTTAATCTAATATAATCCAATGAGCTTTAATAAGCAAAGTTGTTCCCAGTAGAGCCAAAACCCAGCTATTCCATTTTTGTAACCTTCTGTGTAAAGGAATGAGCTGAACTAATTTTTTCTGAATTTTTTATATTTAATCAACAACACCATTGCCAAAGAAAACCACTTTTCAGAAGCCTCTCTATCCTGGTTTATAACTTATAATCAAAAACTGGAATTTTGCATCTGATGGGCTTTAGTGTGTAACATTATACTGTCATATTTTTGATGCTACAGTTAAAAGTAAGAGATAGTTTCCATTATAAAAATTTTCCCATAGCCTGGTTACCAAGTGAAAAACATTTTCCTATAAAAATGGTCTTTCCAATTCATAGATTAAAAATTTATTGTGGATAATTTTTTTAAAGACATCAAGAATTTTTTATTGGCTTCTGATAACCTTCTGTATTCATTAGTCACATCAGTGGTCTTTAAGATGTATATACAGGATAAGGCAGTGTGATAACAATGGACCATGCAAACAAAGAAATTACCAAGAAAAAAAAAAAAAAAAAAAAAAAACCTTGATACTCAAAATCCTTATTCTTATCCAGTTAGAGCTTTGTGGATTGATTTCAGCTACAGCCTAATCTCAGTAGCAGGAGAAAAAATGAAAATTGGGCATAAATATGAGGTCCAAAAAATCCAATAAGCTTGCAAATCACAGATATATGACAGTGGGTCTTAAAAAATATACCTCAGCTCTGGACTTCAACCCTTGGTCACTCAGGGGGATAAGGGTGCTTGGAAATCTGATCTGTCCAGACAGGGTGAGGCAACCTTCTATGACCTTCCCAAAGCCCCGCTGTGCCAATGGCTCAGAGGCCAGCACACTTCACCCTGAACTGTGAGCTTCCTTTAATTGTATACTTCACTTTCATTTTTCCTTATAGTCCTGATTTGGGGAACTACTCTGTTCTGTTCTGTTCTGAAAACTGGAAACAACCCAAATGTCATCTAGAGAGGACTGGTTCAATAAGATGTATGACATCCCAACAACGGAAGATCTGCTGCCTTTAAAAGAATGTGTTAGATTGATACATACTGATGGGGGAAAGGTCCAAGGTATATTACCAAGTCTTCAAAAAGAAAAATGCAACTTCCTCTAAACAGTTCTAAATCTATGAATATGCCTGTACTAATAAATGCATGGGGGAAAAATCTACAACACAGAACACTAAGTGATAAACAGTGGTCATCTGCAGGCAGTGTGTGACAGAAGAGGGAGGACCACAAAGAACTTTCATTTTCCATGTGATATAGTCTTGTAGTTTTGTAATTGTTAGAAGTCTGTATAAATTTTATAATCACAGGAGTGCCTGGGTGACTCAGTCAGTTGAGCGTCAGACTTGGGCTCAGGTCAGGATTTCACGGTTTGTGGGTTTGAGCCCCACATCCGGCTCGCTGCTGTCAGCGCAGAGCCCTCTTTGGATCCTCTGTCTGTCCCCTTCTTTCTCTGCTCCTCTCTCACTTGTGCGCTCTCACCCTCTCTCTCTCTGTTTCTCAAAAATAAATAAACTTTAAAAAAAAAAAAAGCTAAATTTGGGGGGCGCCTGGGTGGCTCAGTCGGTTGAGCATCCGACTTCGGCTCAGGTCATGATCTCACAGTTGATGAGTCCAAGCCCCGTGTCCGGCTCCGTGCTGACAGCTCAGAGCCTGGAACCTGCTTCAGATTCTGTATGTCTCTCTCTCCGCCCCTCCCCAGCTCATACTCTGTCTCTCTCTGTCTCAAAAATAAAATAAACGTTGGGGCGCCTGGGTGGCGCAGTCGGTTAAGCGTCCGACTTCAGCCAGGTCACGATCTCACAGTCCGTGAGTTCGAGCCCCGCGTCAGGCTCTGGGCTGATGGCTCAGAGCCTGGAGCCTGTTTCCGATTCTGTGTCTCCTTCTCTCTCTGCCCCTCCCCCGTTCATGCTCTGTCTCTCTCTGTCCCAAAAATAAATAAACGTTGAAAAAAAAAATTAAAAAAAAATAAAATAAAATAAACGTTTAAAAAACAATTTTTAAGCTAAATTTTGTAATCAGAAAAAAAAATGTTTCTAAGATAATGAAAAAAAGATTGGTTAAGACGTTAGGACATTATATAATAGACATACTAGGGTGAATCAAGTCTGAGCACGCATGAGTCTGCAATATCTATGGTTGGAACTTATAAGTCTACAAGCCATTGAAATTATATGAAAATCTTTATGCATATTTGCATTTTCTGGAGATAGTCTCCATACCTTTCATCAGATTCTTGCAAGTGTCTGAGACCCAAAAGAAGGTCACCAACCATGATTCTAGCAGAAACCAAGATAGTTGTTCCATCCCTCCTTTCATTTTTGTTATCATCTTATCATGAAACATTTTTTTACTATTTAATTTCATAGTTCCTGCTAAAGGTAAAGTCTATAATCAGCACCAAAGTGTAAAGTCCGTGGTTCTTAGTCTCTGCCCTTCACTTAAAGAGACTCCCAAAAACCTTAACAGCAATCCTAAGAACAGGATAAAAAGTCGCACCTTGGGGGTGCGGGCTAGTCTTGGGGGAGGGGAAACTCCTAACAGGCACTGAAACCTTTAATTGTTTAGGACTTGAGGACAGTTGTCCAAGGCACTAATAGGCTTATTTTCTACATAAAGATAAGGAATTTGTAAAATAGGGGTGGGGAAGTAGGGAATGAGGTATAGGGATTCTGGGGGGCGGGGGAGGGAGAAGTCATAGTTGCATTTGAATTAAGAAAGCCCCATTGGATGAGTGGGATTAATTTAATCGGCAAAGTAAAACTCAGTGCAACATCATGATCAGCCTTAAATTGTTCAAAAGAACCTTCAATCATGAATGTACATTAAAAAATACAGCAAAATTCATGTTGCTTTGATCTATATTAATACTGCCTACACTGGGGTTACAATTTTTGTAAAAACTTGGCTTGTGATGACTTGTAAAGGTGACTAACCCCCAAGTCCCTGGGAAATACACGAGTCCACAAAATGTTTCACCATATCCACCTTGACTCCACTGACAGTCTCCAGAATCAGGTCCATTGCAGAAGTTCTATAAACCTTAAGATCAAGTGTAGATCAATAACAATTTGTAATTTAAGTAAAGAATCATAGGTTGTACCTGCACTGGCAAAATGAGGAACATTACTGGTGAAAATTAGGAATAATACTCTACTTTCCAAATGTGCTTTCCAGGTGGTTTATCACTGTCAAAATAGGCCAATTGTGGATTTAGTATGCAATTAAAGTGTCAGATATCCCAGAATTCTAGTGCTGACATTACCTGGCCGTGCAGGTTTTACAGGCAAAGAAATTGAAGGGGTTCACATAATCCACCAAAGCACATCGCTAGCCACCATCACCCAGCTGTACTGATATCAGCACTGTGCAAACCAGAAATGGGCTCTCCAGGAGTTCTATGAGTTAGCTAGAAAAATAAGATAGATAGATAGGTAGATAGATAGATAGATAGATAGAGATAGTGAAGACAAGGATTTTATCACAAAATGCGAAAATGATGGTAAGTGAAAATAATCCCATGCTATTGGAATGAAAAGACATAGAGAAATCGTATCTCCAGGAGTGATAAAAGTGAATCTCATGAAGAAGAGAGGGTTTAAACTAACTCTTAAAGAAGCAATTGGATTTTGAAGGTCAAAGTACAGTCTGGTAGATTTACCGATGAAGGCAACATTGTGGCCAAAAGTTGGAAGACCCAAACAGAAGGCTGGGCTGGCAAGAGAGCAAGAGGAGGGGAATGAGCAAACAAGTTAAGCTGAATAGAGCAGCCTTGGGTAGGGAGATAAACAAGCCTGGAAAGGTAATAAAATAATAATGAACATGTGTTGAGCTCTTACTGTATTTCTGGCACTTTAAACGCATTAGTTAATCAAATCCCCATGTAAGGTAAGTGCTTTTAGCTGCTTGCCTCCATTTTACCCATCTAGGAAATGGTGGAGTCAGGATTCCAACCCAGGTCAATCTGAGTCAGAACCCGGGCTCAGAATCACCACATTTTTCTGACTCAAGAGTGGCAGGCCCTTATAGACCAGGCTAAGGAATTTAGGTTTCAGTGTCAGGTGTAAAAATGGGAGCCTGGTTATCTGATAACCCACTGATAATGCCCATAGGCATGGCTTATCACTACTCTAAAGACTCCTATAGAAGCATCCCATGATCTGATGGTTTTTTGCAACAAAGTTAACTGATAGTAACAAGCATTTGTTGATCCGTCCCTTGACTATAGGACTGATTTACATATTGTAAAGTGCTCAGTCCAAATTTTACTAGGAGAATCTACTGTATTGGTATTCCATCAACATACCTTGTCCTTTTAGTCCTTAGGACTTAATTAGGACTTGATTTTACCTGTTATTTACCCACCACTTGTGCTAGAAATATAGCTCATGATAATAACCAGAACATGTGTGTTTACTTTCAAATGTCCCCTGAATATATATAAACCTTCCTGCAAGGAGAGCCACTCTTTTCCAATAATACAGTCATCCCTTAAAAACGAACTTCTTCATCTTAGGCTCATGTCTTAAAAATCAGTTGGGTTCTTCAATTACACGTGGACAGGGTGGGACATCTGGACCCTCCTACGGGGCAAGGGTGAACTCTTCCTCTGCTATACCCACAGTAGCCAAATCGCTTCTTCTCCCACTGTGGAAAACCACAGAAAACTATCGCCTAATGATTTACTTCCAACCCCCAGCCCACAAATCAAAGAATTGGGTTGGGTGAGAATAAGAAAGAATGGTGGCCAGTGGCTATGAGAGAGGGAGCGAGTGTTTCCGTTTATTTTCTTAAGCCAATTAATGATAAAGCGGCATGGAGGGAAAGAAAGACACAACATGGCTGTGAAAAACTTTTTTTCCAGATAAATGGCCAGATATCAGATTCTGTAATAAGTACTTCCACCTATCAAAACACACACACGCATATACAGACACACATGCATACACACACATTAACTTTGGGTTGGAGCAGGGAGATAAGGATCTTAAAAATACAAGATAATATTCAGGAAGCCTTGTGGATATTGTAAAATATTGGAACTTCGAAGGACCCTTGGAAGTCATCTAATCCAGACGTTGCAAACCCAGGGTCCATGAGACCTAGCAGGGTCCTAGCAGACAGAGGTGTTCGGTTAGACCTGCAGAATGTTGTTTGTTGTGGGTTTTTTCCTTTAGCTGAGTCAACATTTTAAAGTAGAGAAAATTTAAACAATAATCCGGGTATGTGACTTCTCCTAAAAACTGGAAGACCCAGCAGCACTGAGCCCCTTATCCAAGTGGCAGCAGTGAGCTGGAACTAAGTAGCAGCTGCCTCCTTTAGACAAGGCTTGAACTCCTGGTTTGCCACAGTCCCCACTACTCTGTCTTGTTCTGGAATACAAGGCTGGGTGTCGAGAATTTAAATAAAATAGGAGATGGATTAGTGCTTACACCCACCTTGCTTCATTCATTTATTGCACCTGCCAATTTCTGTAGGCATTTGAGTTTACAAGCTCTGCTCTAGTCTATTCTCCTCACTTAGAGAAGAGCAATTCAGCTAGGGTGGTAAAGTGACTTACAAAACTCATTCCATTATAAATAAGATGTTCGTTGGGAATGCAAGCTGGTGTAGCCACTCTGGAAAACAGTATGGAGGTTCCTCAAAAAACTAAAAATAGAACTACCTTATGACCCAGCAATTGCACTACTAGGTATTTATCCAGGGGATACAGGTGTGCTGTTTCAAAGGGACACATGCACCCCAATGTTTATAGCAGCACTATCAATAATAGCTAAAGTATGGAAAGAGCCCAAATGTCCATCGATGGATGAATGGATAAAGATGCAGTATATATATATATATATATATATATATATATATATATACACACACACACACACACAACGGAGTATTACTCGGCAGTCAAAAAGAATGAAATCTTGCCATTTGCAACTACGTGGGTGGAACTGGAGGGTATTATGCTAAGTGAAATTAGTCAGTCAGAGAAAGACAAAAATCATATGACTTCACTCATATGAGGACTTTAAGAGACAAAACAGATGAACATAAGGGAAGGGAAACAAAAATAATATAAAAACAGGGAGGGGGACAAAACAGAAGAGACTCATAAATATGGAGAACAAACTGAGAGTTACTGGAGGGGTTGTGGGAGGGGGGATGGGCTAAATGGGCAAGGGGCACTAAGGAATCTACTCCTGAAATCACTGTTGCACTATATGCTAACTAATTTGGATGTAAATTTAAAAAAATAAAAAATAAAACAAATTAAAATTAAAAAAAAAGATGTTCGTACACAGGGATTATGGTCTAATGACAACTGGAGAGTATGCACAACTAAATTTAGTGTGTGTGCATTCAATGCCAAAATCAGTGGAGCAAGGTTAAAATTCCAATCATTTTATTTACACAGTGCCCCCTCCCCAAATGGAAGATTCTCCTGTTTTGGGAATAAATGTACTGCCTGTTTTGGCTTAGTTTACAGTTTTAATGTGCCCAAATTTATCCCCAGGGCAGGATTTATTGAGAAGACATACAAAATGCTCACTATATATATGCAAATACTTCTAAAAATTAGACTTTACTAAAAAATAGAGCAGAGGGAAATATGTCTAAAAAATTCCTCTTCAGGGATACATGCAACCCCATGTTTATAGCAGCACTGTCAACAATAGCCAAAGTATGGAAAGAGCCCAAATGTCCATCGATGGATGAATGGAAAAAGAAGATGTGGTATATACATACAATGGAGTATTACTCATCAATCAAAAAGAATGAAATCTTGCCATTTGCCACTACGTGGATGGAACTGGAGGGTATTATGCTAAGTGGAACTAGTCACTCAGAGAAAGACAAATATCATATGACTTCACTCATATGAGGACTTTAAGACACAGAACAGATGAACACAAAGGAAGGGAAGCAAAAATATATATAAAAACAGGGAGGGGGACAAAACAGAAGAGACTCTTAAATATGGAGAACAGAGGGCTACTGGAGGGGTTGTGGGAGGGGGGATGGGCTAAATGGGTAAGGGGCATTAAAGAATCTACCCCTGAAATCATTGTTGCACTATATGCTAACTAACTTGGATGTAAATTTAAAAAAATAAAATAAAATCTTTAAAAAAAATTCCTCTTCAGAAAATTTCATGGATACATTGGAAGGAAAATGATAAATTTGCTGAGTGATCACTTTTGACTTAGGTACTTTGCATGCATCACCCCAGTTAACCCTCACAGCAGCCCAAGATGGGTGGGTATTCTTACTCCCACTTTACAAGGAAAGGTACATTCAGAGGCATTCAGTGAGTGGTAGATGACCCCTGGCTATTCAATCAGGGACCACACCCAGATTCAAACTCTGATGAGCACATTTATAGTGTTCCTGAAAGAAGGGAAGGTGGCTTGTCCATGCACACAGAGAGCTCTCACTGATATTTGTATCCAAGCCTGCCCATTGCCAAAGCCCACCAAGTGCTCTATACAAGGACTTTCGCAAATGTCATAATTTGAACAACTCTGACACACAAAATTAATTCCTTTAGGCAAGTTCTTGAGCAAGGTTAAGAAAGTCTTGGTTCTTCCTGTTACTTATAGTCGGTGACCCCTAGGCAGGTGTTTACTAAGGGAACTAGCAAAATCTCTTTTCTAAATGAAACTTCTTCTTAGATTTGTTATAAAAGAATATACAAGCCAAGAGAGTGTTTGCTAATGAATAAGAATAATAACTAAAATTAAAACAAAAAGTAATTCAAGAATAAGAGCTTTTGAAGAGTCAGGAATTTGATTAAAAATTCACTTGCTTTTTTTCTATAATGAAACAGTTCCTTAACCACAAAACAGCTTTTATAATAATGCAGAAGAGTAGGGTTCCAAGTAAAACACTCCCCCCATTTTAATCATGGCTATTATTTTTGAAAATGAAAATGGCTGAGGTCATTGTAGTCTATTTTAGGGTTTGCACGAGTTGGTGGCATTTTTTTCTTGGCTTTGAGCTCTCCATGTTACCAATGAACCATTATGGGTTTTGCTATGTGTCCTTTCAAATCCCATTCTTTTTAATAATGTTTTACTTTATACACATAAATTAGAGTGAATTCCACTTTCTTTCCTAACAACTCCAGATGGGGTCCACACTTTCAGGAGGACTAGAGCTTGCTTTTTTTTTTTTTTTAATTTAGCATGTACTTCTTAGAACAAGTGTGTTCCTATCTGCATTAAAATGCTGTGGGTGTTCAAATGCTAAAGAATTAGTAAAAACATAGAATTCGTGTAGTCTTTTTCAAAATCAAACTGAAACATGAGGCTAGCATTTGTGTATCTACCCTTTCAAACTTATAAAGACAGACACACGTAAAGAAAAAATGCCCAGAAGGAAAACACCATCTGGGCAGAGTTCTACATCTACCAAAACCTACGGACTGGGGGAGTCTACAGATAGCCATTTAGGACACACCAGTGAACCTCCCTGTCCCCTATAGGACCCAGCAGACAAAATCATCAAATATCTAAAGACACTACAGTTACACATTCAGGCTTCCCTTTCCATGTGATTAATATCTCACTGACTTTCTGAACTTAGCTTTATTTTTTATTATAATTCGCTATGACAGCATGCAGACCAACCTAAGATCCGTCTAAATAGTGCCTACCCAGCCACAAGTGAGAGACCATCTTTACAAAACATACACACGTACAGTGAAGCTCTGCCTATTAAAATGCCTTAAGCTCTGTTTGTTTGTTTATTTTTCAAAAAATCAATGTGCAAGCCCAATGTAATAAGATGCTGTAGCTTTTATGAAAGAGGTGAAATAATTTTAAACACAGACACACAATGAGTTTATTTATTTAGAAACTTGTTAAATAGAGTCTGGGAATTCAAATATTCAATGTTGACATTGTACAGAACTGGCCAGGAGCCAGAACCCAGTCTCCAAAGGGACCTATTGGACAAGGAATTCAGGCCTTTCTCTCCTCCCACTTGAGCTAAATAGGTAGAGGCCATTAGTTATACCCACAGCAATATCTGAACCGCACTCAAATAAGCTGCCCTCGCCAGGGCACTTCAAAGGAGGGTAAGTGTGTTTAGCTTTTTAGTGCTGAACTAGAACACTTTTGAAAGAGTTTTGTAAACAGTTTCTTCCTTATGTAGAAACACCTCTGAAGTTTCTTGTATGGCATGTAAGCAAGGGTAATTCACAAGGATTATACTTTTGTTCATTTGCTGGAGGAAAATATCATATCAACCTGTGTGCAAATGGGAAATCTGGAAGTAGAAGCCCACTGCTTCTGTCTTCCTTTCTCCCTCTCTTATTTTCCACTCCATTTGTTTGTCTCCTTTCTATCCTCTTCCTCACACTTGTTCTCACTACACAGCCAATTTCCTTGAATATTCTCTAGTAAACTCAGAAGGCCAGAAGAGTGGGAAGGGGGAAATCTAATTTTAGAAAAAGGACCGTGGCAAATGGGGTGGGGAGGGAACTAATGATTCATACTGGGCTGCCCAGCCACAGAGAAAAGCAGACCCCACAGACCTTTTTTTAGAAAACGCCTAGAGCACGGGTTCCAGCCAAGGAAGGGTTAACCACCACTCCAGAAAAATGTGCCTAGCATCATTACAGTGTGACTGTCTCCTCCGGCCCGTCTCTCCGCCCCCCACGTCAGCCCTCCCCAGTCCCTCTCTCCCCTACCAGGGAGAGTGAATGAAGGTGTGCCTGCCCCTCCTCACTTGAGTGTTCCTTAACCCCGGACGTGTGTGTGAGAGAGAGAGAAGTGCGCGCGTGTGCATGTGTGTGTGCACCGTCAGTGCAAACCACGCTCGAGGGAAGCAGTGGACCAGGCACGCAGCACTTCTGAGGCTGGAGAGGGCAGAGTTCTGGCCTAAGTTTGGGAGCCAGGAGCTGAGCAGCGGGAGGCAGGAGGCGCGGGGGTCCTCCCTGGGTGAACACGGCCGGCCGCCCCTAGGTTCCTCCCCAGCTCCACACCCCCCCCCCCACTCCTCAACGGAGCCCACTCCCACTGTCTGAGACAATTGTGAGATGAGGGGTGGCAGGGGCTGAGTACCTCGGGAACAGGACTGAGAGCCACTGGCCAGAAGGTGACAAGTCAAGTTCCTCCGCTTCAGGGCCGCTTCCAGCAGAGGCAAAAGGGAGGAGGTGCAGGGAGAGAGGGGACCGAGCTAGACGTGCGGAGGGCAACAAGTCAGCTCTCCTTTGCCCTCTTTTGCCCTTCTTGCCCCCGGAGTCTCCATCCTTGTCCTTCCTGCCCCAGGCCACGTCTGCAGGGATAACCTGGCCCCAACTTGCAAAAATGAAACAAAGTAAACTCCCAAACGACAAGATGTTTAAAGGGAAACTGCTTACAGAGTTAGTGCCTTCAACTTTATAAAAAAAGAAGAAAGCAAAAATTGCGTAGAATGACGCGTTAATTTCTATTCAGTAAGCGTCCTACGTGTTGAATGTCTGTCGGCAGAGGAGGCCCGGCCCCGGGTAGTAGGGAGAGGCCTCTGCTTAGAAAGCCGGAGAACTGGGCTACCCCGCACAGACGCGCTCACGCACACTTCCACACACACTCACGTGCACAGCGTCGCCCAGACCTGCGACTTGTCAGCCCCCACAAGTAAAAGCCTGAAAAAGGAGCCCTTCTCTCCAGCCTTCCTGCCTCTGCAGTTAATGAACCATACCCTTCCACAGTGTTTAGGATGGGGTGGGGTGGGGGGATGAAAAGCGTTATTAACCTTCTCCTAAACATAGATTTTTTTTTTTTTTTTTTTGGCGAAACACATCGAAATGCTGCAGGAAGACTGCGCTCCAAGTGCCAAATGCAATAAAGAAGCCCTAAGCCAGGGTAATGGTCAAGTAATGGCAAATAAACCGCCTTCCTAGAAGGGGCCTCTGCCTCCGTCGGGCGAGCGTTTTTCCTCCTCAAAAGCAGTCTGAAATAAACAAGTAAAATATGTTTTTTAAACAGAGCTCTGTATTTCGATTTTTTTTTTTTTTGAGAGTGAAGAAAAACACAAATAGGTGGGTTTAAAGGGAGTGCAGGCTGGAACCTGGGTGCAGATTTCCTTTGTTATCTCACGTATTGCTAAGGTGAGGAGTTTAAGCACGTGAGGGAGGGTCGTCATCTACCATACCTATTTAAGAGCCTCTTTTTAAACAGAGATCAAGTGTACAAGTAACAAGTGCCCCCCTCTCCGGGGTCTTGCTAAGCGCATCGCCTTCTGGGTCTTTACGAGACTTCTGGGGGGCCGGTAGCTAAGGGGGGTTACACGTTGCAACTCGTTCGTTGCTGTGATTGAAACCCTGCCGGGTGTCACTTTAAGGAAGTGGGGTGGGGGGGTTGCTTCAGTGTTTCGGCTCAAGACAAGCTGGGCAGACCCAACCTGACTTCTTCCCCATCGCCAGGAGAAAAAAAGTTACAACTGGCAATTCTGGCACCGCCCAGGTGCTATCCTAGCTGCCCAAAAAAACCGCTGGGAAGCCTCCCGGCGCTTGCCAGAGTCTGCTTGGCTTTTAGTTTTCTTTTCTTAAAGATGGGAATAAAAGCCAAGGGCTTTAGACAGTACAAATGTCAATCTTCTTGCTTTTCCCTTCTTTGTTTTTTTAATTAAAAGGTTTATTCCTCCCAAATGATTTGCAACGAATTTATCGTTTTCAACTATTGTGTAAAAAATATATATATATATCAAGCACTGTAAGTTGGAAATGGACAGTGCATTCATTCTGGGCTTAACTTCAGTGGGTACTGTCAGGGTCCATGGGATCCTGTACTGTAGGCAAGACCAGCACAGGACTTGGCCACCAAAGAAATTTACAAAAGACAAAAAGAATAACAAGAATCCAGAAAACTACTGTTCCTATCTGATTTGTTTCCATTTGCAGTGTTTACTCTGCATAAAAAAGCATAAAGGTGTGCTTTTTAAAGTAGGCTGGTCACACTGCCTCTTCCTAACCCAGAAAAAGAAAGAAACGGGTGAGACAGAGCGGCAAAGTTTTCGTTGGACAGCACGGCAAGGGGTCACTGACTATCTCCGCCACGCGCAAGGAAACTCACGCACTGCAGAGGGGGAAGGAAATAGCGCTTTAAAATACAAAAAAAAAAAAAAATCCCTAGTTTGATATGATTTCCTTTATTACCCAGATTGTAACTGAAGAATTGCATAAAGCAGCGCTTCTGCCTGCCCGGGGCAGGCTGCGCGGTGGCAACAGCTGGAGCAGCGCGAGCGGGAACCCGAGGGTCAGCAAGGGAAGTTTGTAAGAGTTCCTATCTAGTTATCAGACAGCGGCGGCGGCATCCTTAGAGACACTAGAGACAAAATGAGTAGGTCTCCTACTGGATGAATGACAAGTCTCATCAGATCGGAAAACGAGGTTCTGTTTCTGGATGTTGAGCGGGCTGTGCGTGCGGGAATGTTTTAATAGGGCGGCGTATAGCTTGGCAATTAAAACAGTTGAAAAAAGTTGCTCAAGAAAATTCGAAGGGTTTTGTGTTCTGCTTTCACTTCGGCGGATACCGGGCGATCAGGCGCAAAGCATTCGGCTTTCATTTCATAATTTAGGCATGGTTGAAATAGGCTCTCCACGCCCCCCCCCAAAACCGTTCTCTTCCCCCCCCCCAGCCTCCAATCTCTCTCTCTCTCTCTCTCTCTCTCTCTCTCTCTCTCTCTCTCTCTCCCTCCACACACACACACACACACACACACACTCCAAACCTTTAGCCGGAATTCAAGCCCCCAGGCCTCCAAGCATATGTACATTTAATTCCTCCTCAGATGAAAATAAAGACATCGGCCTCATTTAAAAGTGAAAAGAAAAAAACAGGACTTCTACTGGCTCTCTTTGACAGTGTCGCAGCTAAGTGAAATGAACAACATCCAAAAAAGAAACAGATGTACTGATGACCCAAGAGCCCTATATTTAGGTTGATCCCAGAGACCAGGGTGAAAGGAAACGTATTGGGAAGTGGAGGAGTGCTTGAGTGAGGACTGGACGAAGCACTGGAAAGACGCCTACGATGACACCATCTCGCTGGGCTAGACCTTGGATTCCCACTGCCAAAGAAACCCAGCCCGCAGAGGTGCCGCTGCCTTAAGGCGCGGCTGCTGAGGGGACTTGGAAGGCTGGAAGGCTTGGGGACGTACTTGCTTTTAATATGCAAGAGAGAAGAGGGCGGGGAGATTGGGGATTTTCCTGGGGAGAAGCATCCTACCCACCCCTACCACCCCTTTCTCTGGTCCATAAGCAAAACAATTAGCTGTTTTCGGCGAGTGGGAGAGCGAACGGCGGCCTGTCCCCTCCCGAGGCTGCTCCAGCCTCGCGAGCTGACACCTCGAGGAGAGGGCTTTGGACTGCTAGGGTTTGCTCCGGGTCTCAGCACCTCAGAGTCCCCTTAGACTTGTGGTAGAAGCTTTTGGGCAAACCCATTCCTAACGCCTAGAGTCCCGATCGAGGCTTCCGCCTTTCCAAACAGTGTCGGCTTGGCGGACAACTCCAGGCGAAGTCCCCTAACACTTCTGCGAGAAGAGTGGGGGATGGGGGCCCTGCCGCCCCAGCACTGAACCCAATCTCCCTGGTCCCGCGTGACCAAGGCCGCTCCACGCCGGGCAGGCAGGGGGCGCCGGGGAGCGTGAGTGACCCGAGACCCCGGCTGCATCCAGAAATAGAGCAAGAGGCTCTGCCGCGCTCTCTCAGCGGCCTAAGGTCCCGGCAGCCCGCCCCCTGGGGGTCACTCGGCGCCCGGCCAGCCTGGAGCTCGCTAGCGGGAGCAGGCCCTTTCGGCCCCCTTCTCCTCCGCGGCTGTCGCCGCTGGCTGCGCTCCCTGCACTCCCCACTCTCCACGCGCTCGCGGGGCCTGGCCTCTCCTCACCTGCCCCTGGCTCCGCGGAGCCGGTAGCTCCGCACTGCCTGTGCCCCACCACCACCACCACCACCACACACACTGCGACTACAACCCCCACTCTCGTCTCCCCCACTCCCCACCCCAGTCGTCCCGCCGCGCGGCGCACGCCGGAGAGCACCGCCGAGCGCACAGCGCCCACTACCGCAACCGCCGCTCGGCGCAGCTCGGCGCAGCCCGCCAGCCCGCGCAACTTCCAGCGGCCGCCTCGCAACTTTTCCCAACTCCACCACTGCTGCCCGCCGCCGCCGCCACTGTGGCTCCCTCCGAGCCTGCCACCCACCCCAAACCCCAGAAACAAACCAAGGCTCGAAAAAGCTCCCATCCCCAGACCGCCCCCCCATCCCCCGCTCCCCCTCCCATACCCGGGACTAGCTGGTTGGCCAGAGGCAACTCTCCTCCGCCTGGGGGGAAGGGGAGGGGAGGGGGAGACTCTCTCGTCTTCTCTCCCCCCCACCCCACCCCACCCCTTCCCGCTTGCTCTCGCGCGCTCTTCTCCCTCCCACCCCGGTCTTGGCTGCCCCCACCCCCACCCCCACCCCGGGGTTGCCACAGCTGGTCGGTGCACGGGGCTAAGGGCTGCCCCGGCTCCTCTGGCGCCCAAACCAAGAGCGAGAGCGCGGGCGGCCGGGCGCGAAGGCTGGGACCGGCAGGTTGCTGGGGCTGCGCTGCGCCTGCCCTCCGCCCCGGGCCCCGGCGCGAGAGGCAGCTGCGCGCTCCCTCCCGGAGCGCCGGAGACAGATATGCAAGATGGCAGAGGAGGGGGAAAGCCAATAGAAAAGGGATATTGCACCTACTTGTGGCCAGTTTCCTTGCCCTGCCTTTGGATCTCATGCTGTGCCCAGTCCTGCAGCCGCTGGTGTGTGGTTGGGGTTTTTTTTTCTTGGATCTTTTCCTTCTTTTGCTTTCCCTCTCGCTCCCTCCCTCGCTTCTCTCTCTCTCTCTCTCTCTCTCTCTCTCTCTCTCTCTCATACACACACACACACACACACACACACACACACACACACACTTACACACACTCACTCTCTGTCTTTCCCTCTTTCACTCTCTCTCCCTCCCTCTCTCCCTTTCTCTCAATCCACACTCGCTATCTCTCCAGCATTGTCAGTTCGGACACCTTCGCACATGCGCGCTAGACGCCCCTCCAACATCTCAGCGCCGCCAAAAAAAGTTTGGAGCGATTTATCACTTTGATTTGGAGATCTTGTCAGATGGCAATCGCCGAGGAGGCGGAGAAAGGGAGCCACGGGGAGGGCGGCGGGGGGCGGGGAGCGAGCACAGGGAGCCAGAGGGGAGCAGACACCTCGCCCCCAAAAAAGGCGGGGAGGGGGGGGAAATAAAAAGACTAGGGCAAAGGACTGATTTCGTGTTGGAATCACCTATAAGCCTGTATCATTACTATTATTGTTTTACCCACCATAAATTGCAGGAAATTTTCTATACATCCACGGAGAAAACAAGAAGTGGGGCTTTTAAAACCTTTTTCCATATTAAAGAACTAGAAGGACAGGACTCTTAAATGATCCAGGAGAAAAGTGAGAATCATCCTGAACTTCAGGAAATCTGCTGCCGCCGCTCTTACTGCTACTGAAGCTATTTCGGCTTGTGCTTTCGGAGTTGAAAGTAGAACAAGTAACTGTTTTCTTTCTCGATGTTAAGTGTACTACCAATACTTGCCATTCTTGGAACATTTCAGTGGTCTCTTCCCATCAAGGAGTAATGATCACCTTTGATTCCCAGGTCCGGGCAGGCTCGGGCATTTAACATCCAAGACCTCCTGCTTCCCTAAGGTCGGCCGTCACCTTCCGGCCTCCCCCACCGCTGCCCCCATCTCCGGTTGCCCCAGCTCTGCCTGCCTGCCATTTTCACTCACTTGCTTAAACCCACAACCTTTAGGGTCATAAGAAAGAGGGGAGGGGGTCCTTTCCCACCCTTAAAAAAAATAAATTGTTGGAATTTGCTTTAATTACAGGATTTACCAATGAAGTGGGCACATAGAAATGGGGAAATCCTAAAGGGGCCAGCTGTGTTCAAGGTATGAATCAATCTCAACTACGTATAGATTTTCTCTTGGTACAACTGCCTTGCATTAAACAGTTTTGTTCAATACCTTCCATGAGCTATTTATGTCCCCATTAATATCTGTTGCAAATCCTGCCAGACACTGTAAAAGAAAATTACAGTCTTTTCAGTCTCTGTGCTGCAACAGTACATCCTTGATGATCCAGTTAGAGAAGGAAAAGAAAAGCAAGTCCTGGGCATGAGTTTAGGAAAGGCAGGGGAGGGGAAGAGAGATCATTGAGAATACCCTGTTGTGCCAGTTGTCATTTATTGTCAAAACTGGGACTGGGAGTGTGAGCAAACAGCAAGTTTCAACCCTAAGAGGGGTTCATCAATGGTTCATAGAATATCTCTGTTTGAGGAAATCAAAATTCAAAGGATCACCCTGGCTAAGGATGCCCACCATTTCTTTCTCCAGAGTTGTGTAATTCTGGGAGCATGTGGCGGTAAGATAGAGGTCCCTGGAGAACCAAGTAAAGGTCCCAAGAGAGACAGACGTGTAATGTCGAAATGTAAGGAAAAGATAAAGGGAGCAAATGAAGTAATTACACAGAGCAGGAGTAAAACAACTTCCAAAAGAGAAGGTTCTGGTAAGCACCAGATGGGCACAGGAGAACTCTATCATTCCCTCTGGACTGAAAAGGCAGGTGGGGGGAGGGGGGTCCAATCCTGCTACAATTCCTGTTGCCCTGTGGTGTACTTCTACACAGCAGAGGCGGGTGCAAAAACACCAGGCTCTGGGTACCCAGAGGTCTGTGAATTCGAATTCACTGGCTCTTCTCAGTTTAGATGGAGGAGTGCCTTCCCTCAGATGAACAGTTAAGTTTCCTCAGAAGAAAAGGAGAAGTTGGGGTTGAGAACCATCAGAAAGGTAATAATAGAATCTCTAGGGAGAGAAACACTAGACTGGCCATCAAGATGTTCACAGAAGCTGCTTCTGATCAGTTTAAGGACTCCCTGGGGACCCTCACCTTGGCCAAAAGACACAGAGAAGGCACAGGAGGATCAGGCCCCACCCATCTGTCAGAACCTCAATGGCCTCTTCCCGCAGGAGGGGAGAAGGAGACCCCTAGGCAGGAAGAGTGCCCTGCACAGTAGGAGGCTCAGCCTTGGACCTTTCATTTCACCTCCTCAGCCCCGGGGAGCTTAAAAAAATAATAAAAAGGAGTTACTATCCTCCCCTCCACTGCTCTCATTAATTCCTTCCATCTCATCCCCACGGGGGGTATATATCCTGGTCCACTCGCGGAGAGGAGGTTAAGAGACGTGCCAGAGAATTTTCTAGGAAACGAAGGTACCACGGAACCAGACCCAAGATTAAATAGAAAACCCACCTGTGAAGCTGCGGTGATTGTTTCTGCTGAGAAATTACAAACCACGTGGCGGGCTAGGGGTGGGGTAGGGGCTGTGAAGGGAACTGAATAGGATATGAAGGACTCAAGAAAATCAAATCTGAGTCCCCAAACTTAAAGATCCGTCAACTTTTCTAGACGGCGAAGGGCAAGAGGATGAGGCGTCGCTGGAACACCCTCCCCTTCTCGTTTTTAAAGTCCCTGGGGTCGCGGCCGCCTCAGCGAACGCCTGGTCTTTCCAAGAGTTTCGGGACACGAGCAAATCCAACCTCTTCCAACTGAAATAATAAACACAAACTCCTCTGTGCCCTAGGGCCAAAGCATTGTGACTAGACAAGGCATCATTCTTTTTGTTGTTTTTTTAGTAAAGTATTCGCAACATCATCACTTTTATTTTCAAACCTGAAAGCTGGGTTTTTCTTTTCTTTCTTCCTTTCTCTCCCTCTCTCTTTTTCTTCCTCATTTGCTTTCTGCCGTGAGTATTAGTTAAAAAAAAAAAAAAAAAAAAAAAAAAGCTAAGTTGCTAGTTCAAGTGTGTTTAACCTGATGGAGCAAACGCCCAGCAAGCAGCGGACTGCGCTCGCCGCCTGCAGCGCGGCTTGCCTGAGCGTGCCGACCTGGGCGGGTCCCCACTTCTAAGTACGTGAACCCCGTCAGTTCCACCTGTCCCAAGTCTCAGCCGTGAGACCCAAGCAGGTGACTTTCTGGTCAGCGGCCCCACGGATTCCCAAAATCCTTTGACGGGACATCCAGGCTGTCGCTCGCCCAAGAGACAAGAGGCCTCCAACAAGTTGGCCGAGCTACCCTTGCTGCCCGATTCCCCACCACCCACCTTTTTCTCTTCTCCTGAAATTCGTTTCCTTGAGGGGCATGAGTACCAACGTTTTCTTGCATTTTCTCCAACGGAAACGGGAATCCTGGAAACAGTGCCTCCTTGGAAAGTCGTTGAGCTTACGGACTGTTTGGATTTGCTTGTTTTATTACTGTCATATTTTGTGTCGGGGGTTTTGTTGGGTTTTTCTCTTTTTTTTTTTTTGGAGGTTTTTTTTTTTTTTTTAAGGAGAAGCAGAGATGAAGAAGAGGGGTCATTGAAGAGGACAAGAGAAGTATACTCTTTCTCCAACCATGTTTCTTTAATAAATCCTAGAAACGGCAAAGAACTGATTTTCAATACATTACATGCAACAGAAACTTGTCCTTTCCTCGAATTATAATTGAACCAGCCCCACTGTATCTTTGGAAGAAAGTTTGAATTCTTTATGGAGGTATTTCTTGGCCTATTGTCTTTGTGCAGTGAACTTTACATCTTGCTATTCAACCTATATTCTCCTGGCTACCAGCAAGATTAATTTAATCATTGTAATGCAATTATTAATACTGTTTACCCAACGCTGGGTTTCAGGTTGGCTGTTAAGAAATTAAACTCTCGCTGGGTGACCAGAGCTAGGCAGGGGTTTCTTCATGTTGAAAGGAAACAGTCCTCTTTATTTAGTCTCAGAGCTCTAGCTTTCGGCCACGGGCTCAATTAGCCAAAATGGAAACAATTTTCATTCATTGCAATAACTCACTGTTCTGGAGATCGCTTTCAAAATATACACTTTATTATTATACGCTGACCTCGGTGGCGTGGAGTGGCAATAAAAGAAAGAGGCAGGGAGATCTATCTAGCCCCCTTGGGCTATAATTATTAGAAATTAATTGGGTTCAGGACCCTGGGTAGTCTAGCTAAATTAATAGCTTGTCTAGTGGTTTAAATCCGAATTTTTAGTCCACGGGAGAAAGAGAGAGTCACAGACATGAAATGCTGACCCAAGGGACGCCCGAGTTTACTTGCAAGACACTCATCTATTAAATAGTGTCTAGAATACATTTGAGTTGGGGAGAAGGGGTCGGAGTAGGAGGGGCGGGGACCAGAAGAAAGAAAGGAGCGAGATGGGGAAGGCGACTGCGAGTGAGCTAAAAGGTCTCGAGTTGATTTTATTCGATTTTTCTTGTCTGCATTGTTTTCGGGAGGGGTTGCATTTAGGGGTTAAAATAAAAAATAAAGATCCCGTGTACTCGGAGCTGTCGTGCTGGAGTAAAAGTGAAAAGGGAGCCTTAGGCAAAAGGAAATTACTGCGAGCCCGCGTGACCTTTCAGGGAGGTAATCAATCAAGTGATCAACAGGGATATTTATCATCGCTATATAGGACTACTTCGCCCTGCACGGGCGGGGGTGGGGAGGCGAGAGGAGGGTGGAGACACGCGCGCACGCGCGTGCACACACACACACACACACACACACACACAAAAGTTTGGACAAACCCGATAAGCCTCGAGACAGAACACCTAGGCTTTAATAAATGTTAAGACTGTCCGTTTAGTCTGACATTCTTGGAGAAACACACACTCCTACACATACGCAAGGGGAAATGCGCACATCCCCGCAGCAGTGGCTGCGTGAAGGTGTTAACTTTAAACTGTCCACTGCGCTTTGCCCTGAAAGGAAAGCTCGCGGTGAAATGCTTGCTTCAAACACCAACGAGGAGAGACAGCGGGGCTGAGGCCAAGGAGGAGCAGGGAAAGCGTGACTTCCGCGACCAGTCGTGGAAGGGGCGCCGCCGGCCTCAGGGGGCTCAGGGCAGCGTTGGTGGCCCTCTCTGAGATGCACGGATGCCAGGGTCCGAGTCCCCGCAGCAGCCTCCTCTTCCTGCGAAATCCTCGCGCGGCCCCAGCGGCGCGGCTGGAGAGAGGCGCACTCGGATCCAGCCAGCTCCTGCGAGCACGCGCGGCGAGGGTTGGGAGGCGGTGCGTTTTCTGCCCAGTTACCTTCTGTACCTTGTAAAACTTGCCGTTTTGTAAATTGCGTTTTTCGGCCCCGGATTTCTTAGCAAATCGTTAGGTTTTACAATCCTGCTGCAACCCTCTGGTCGTTCAACAGCCCTCCACCCCCAACTTCAGAAGTGCATATAAGGGAAGGTGGGGCGGGGTGGCTGGCTTTTTTAATAATAATGATAATGGTATTATATAGTCGACTTAAAATCTAGGTCCCCGAGGCCTTCGCCCGGCTCGGGGATTATAATCAGCAGTTCTTTCGAGACAAGGTCGGGCTGATTACTGGCCCTTGAGGCTGGGAACTATTTCCCAACAGGTTTATGAAACACAGGTTGGGGTGATGCGCGCCGCCTCCCAGGTAGCGAGCCGCCACTCCCGCCGTGTGGGAATGTGGGGCCGCGCCAGGGCCGTGCTGGTTGGCACCAGATGCGAAGCTCGCGCTCCCCCGCCGGTCGCTCGGGCTGCCCTCTGCGGGCTCGGAAAGGCCTCCTCCTGCACAGCCTAGTCTGCGGCGCCCCCGCCTGGCTTCCCCGGCCGCTGCAGCTCCGGGGGCGCCCGCCGCCTAGGGCTCCAGCTGTGCACAGTAGCTGCCTGGGCGTGGGGGTGGGAAACAGCTGGAGCGCCCCGGGGAAGCGCCGGTTGGGGTGGAAAGGAACCCAGCTACGAGGATTACGAGGCGATCAACTCCCAGAGTTGCTACTGGTTTAGGATCAGGAGGAGCAGCTTCACGGGGCACAAATCTTTGCCCGTGGGAACAGGAGCTCTGGAGAGAAACCAGACTGCTGGTATGCGATACCGGGGAAAGTTTGGACCTCCTTGAGCCCCTTCTACCGATCAAACAATAACCTAGAAAAGTGCTTCTCAAAGTTAAATGTGCGTATGAATCCCTTGGGGATCTTATTGAAATGCGAATTCAGATTCAGTAAGTCTGGAGTGGTGACCCAAGCAGTCTGCGTTTCTAACGCTCCTGGGCGAAGTGGATGCTTCTCTAAGTGTGGCTCCCGGATCAGCAACATTAAGCATTACCTGGACTTTATTAGAAACACAGAATCTCAGTTCCTAATCCAAACCTACTAAATCAAAAATTGGCTTATAACAAGAGATTCACTTGAACGTGGGAGTTTGGAAAACGCTGCTCTAGGATGTGCCTAGCCAGGTTTTTTGTTGTTGTTGTTGTTTTTTCCCTTCTGTCTTAGATCACGACACCTCCATGACTGAACCTCTTTTCAAATCCTGCTGTCTGCTTTGGTCGTGGGAGAGGATGGAGTCGATGAACCTATCCCTTCAAAAGCTGCAACTCCTCTACCCCCTTGGAGAAACTCTTACCCTCTTCATCAATTGACTGCTGGACTCAAGACAAGTGCCATCAGAGAGGTTTTCGTGGGTTCTGGTCAGCACCCAGAATGACAAATGCTTCCAATTCCTTCTCACCCCCACCCCACTATTTTGCTGACATTTATCTCTCCCTCCTTACATTAGAGTTCTTTGGTTCCACATCTTCCTTCCCCTCTCGGCCATAGGCTTCTTGAAGGAGACCATGCCTTATATTCTCCACGCTTTGGTTTCTCAGTGCAGCAGGGAAATTCCTTCCTCAACGGGATTAACGTCTCAAAATGCTCTGTGAACTATAAAGCTAAAGTAACTATTACCTCTTTTTTGTACCCCTAACCCACCTTCCTATAGGCTAACACACTGTTTTATATCACTAACTACTTAGTATGGTGTTGTCTCTCTGAAAGGTTCTTGAATTCGATCAGACACCCAATATACTGAACCTAGAACACAGCCACATTTAAAGCTTTTTTGTATGAACACTTAAGTTCTAGTTTTCTCCTCCATAATATTCTCTAGAGAAGAGGTTCTTAACCTGGGATAGAAAGAATTCAGGAGTCTGGGTGACATCTGCATCTTCTAATTTCATTACTCAGAGAGGTGGTTCTGGAGCCTGGAAGCTGTCAGCATTCTAAGTGGTCACTAGCTAAAAGTTGGGATCTTCAAGAATTAAAAGCTAGATTTGTAAATATGATTAAGTGAGCCCTCTTGGGGGACTACAAAGATGGACAAATACCATCAAAGATTCTGGAACTCTTCTGGAAGCCACGGTTGCCAGTGTCAGTAAAAGATAGCAGTATTCAGATTTCAGAGCCATTATTCATTAGATAAATTCTGAAATAGCAAGATAAAGTTGAAAGATTTTAAGAGTCAAACCTTTGGAGGTTTAAATCCCAGTTCTACCCAAGCTACCTGGGTGGCTCAGTCAGTTAAGTGTCTGACTCTTGGTTTCAGCTCAGACCATGGTCTCATGGTTCATGGGTTCAAGCCCTGCATTGGGCACTGCACTGACAGCTGCACAGCCTGCTTGGGATTTTCTATCTCCCTCTCTCTCTGCCCCTCCGCCTTGTCTCTCTCTCTCTCTCAAAAATAAATAAATAAGCATTAAAAAAAATAAATCCCAGTTCTACCTTTTACCAGCTGTGTAATCTTGGGCAAATTGCTGAATGTCTGTAAGCCCCCATTTTCTCCTCTGTATGATGGAAATGACTATGTATATATTACAGGGTTATTGTGAGAATTTTTTTAAATTTTTTTTTAATGTTTATTTATTTTTGAGACAGAGAGAGACACAGCATGAACGGGGGAGGGGCAGAGAGAGAGGGAGACAAAGAATCGGAAGCAGGCTCCAGGCTCTGAGCCACCACCCCAGAGCCCGACGCGGGGCTCGAACTCACGGACGGCGAGATCGTGACCTGAGCTGAAGTCAGACGCTCAACCGACTGAGCCACCCAGGCGCCCCGAGAATTTTTAAGACAATATATACAAAGTACCTACTATGCAATGTCTGCTGCATAGCAGAAATTTGAAAAATGGAGCTACTTAAACCTCCAAATTCTGTCATTCTATAACTGGCATAATGATAAAGTTTAGTGTGTGTGTGTGTGTGTGTGTGTGCACGCACGCAGTGGTCTTGGACACTGTCTTTTCCATTCCAATCTATAATGACATATTTTTTCTTTGCTCAGTAAATTGTCCCCTCAAATTGCTGAAGCCTGAGGCATTTGGTGTATATAAAACTGGCTGGTGCAACTAAATCTTAACATTGCAGTTTGAATAGGCACCAGTGTGTGTGTGTGTGTGTGTGTGTGTGTGTGTGTGATTGGATTTTAGCTACATATTTTCAAGGATTCTTGTGTACTTGTTCCTACCATCAATATGAGAGTATGAACCAGGGTTATACTCAGTTTATCCCATACAAGCAGTGTCCTGACCATCTCTCAGATGAGGCAACAGGGCCTGGGCCACATGATGAGGGCCACTGAGACTCACTGACAGAGACATTGCTCTTCCCCTGGCTGCCTGATTGCAAGCCTTTCTGGATAATACATACAAAGTCATACTTCAAAGCCCTCTAATGTTTCCGTTTTACCATATTCTCTCCCTGGAAGATGGAAGCCACACAGACAATTCAAAGAGGCAGTGTTTTTAAATGCGATTAGCAAGTGCTTTTTCTTTTTAAAAAATATTTTGTTTACGTGATTTTTTGTTTGTTTAGTGTTTTTAAATTTTGATTTTCACAAATCTAGTTGCTATGCTTACTATCAATACATAACCTATCGATCGAGTCTAGATCCCCGCCAGGAACTAAAAGATCTGTGAAATTTACAAATGCCCTGCTTTAATATTCTTTACTCAAACAAATGATTGTGGCTGACATAAGAAAATATAGACATCATCAAAGCAAATTAATTTGCTTAATATACTTTTAAACATATAGATATAGCAGATTTTCCACATCTTTATAAAGCACTAACTGTAGGACCCATGCTGACACAGCTTATAAAGAAGACTGCCTTGTAACAAGATCCTCAGTACTCAGTAACTTAATTCCCTTGACTTGAGTCCAAGCAGACCTGGCTACCCTCAAACTCAGCTATAGAGTGAAGCCCATAGCCATGACAGAGTGTGATACAGGTGTGCCCTGCTTTATGAAAAGCCACATCACAATGTGATTATTCTCTCCATGCTATTTTATTAAATAATGAGGTCCCCTGAGACACTTAAAATATGATTTGACTTACAAAAATTTGATTTATACTCACTTTTCCCAGAAACATACCTATGGAGGTAAAGCCCTATTTTTTTTAATGATGATGCATGTCCCATAATGTTTTATAAGCAGTCCATTTTCAAAGGTTAAGGTAAGGAAGCATACCACAGTTCTGAGACTGAGAAAGAAACAATTTCTGTATGGAGAATCAATTGTACCCAGAAGAAACTGTGGGAATTGATCTGTTGAATTATCTACTTTGAGAGCTCATGTAGATGTACTAGAAGTCTGATATATGGTAAGATTTGGACTTCAAATGTTTTTAAAAATACAGTGCTGTTATACTGGGTTTTAATAGAAAAATTTTCAGATAAACTCTATAAACACTCTTAAAAAATACTTTTCAAGGCTGAAGAAAAAGAATTTTCTGTTGCATAGAGAAACTGAATAATTCCAAAATTGGTCTGGGCTTATGATCATTTAGAAATGAGAGTATATGGGGCCCCTGGGTGGCGCAGTCGGTTAAGCGTCCGACTTCAGCCAGGTCACGATCTCGCGGTCCGTGAGTTCGAGCCCCGCGTCGGGCTCTGGGCTGATGGCTCAGAGCCTGGAGCCTGTTTCCGATTCTGTGTCTCCCTCTCTCTCTGCGCCTCCCCCATTCATGCTCTGTCTCTCTCTGTCCCAGAAATAAATAAACGTTGAAAAAAAATTAAAAAAAAAAAAAAAGAAATGAGAGTATATAGGCAAAAATATTACCATCCAACTCGTGTCCAGGTTTTCACTTAGCTAGTTGGCATTGAACTGAAACTCTGAAATTGTATATATTGTACTCATCAAGACATTTGGCATCCTTTTTAAAAAAATTTTTTTAACGTTTATTTATTTTTGAGAGACAGAGAGTGAGCAGGGGAGGGGCAGAGAGAGAGACACACACACAGAATCCGAAGCAAGCTCCAGGCTGTGAGCTGTCAGCACAGAGCCCGACGCGGGGCTCGCACCTACAAACCGTGAGATTATGACCTGAGCTGAAGTCAGATATTTAACCGACTGAGCCCCCCAGGTCCCCCAAGACATTTGACATTCTTAAGGGTTCTAGGAGACATTTTAATTTCCGGCTGCAGGGGAAGCACCAATGCAGAGAAGCCAAGATAGTGAATACTATTTTGATACATCTGTTTCTGTTGTGTTAATGTTATGCTGAGCTTTTCACAACTTTTGTGTCCACAATCTCTACAAAATCAGTAATCATAGTGGTTTCTTGAGCACACTAAATGGGCAATCTGTGAACTTGTGCCTCCCAGACAATACAGCATATGGTCATGGAGCATGGGCTCCTTAGCTCCAAGAACCTCCTTTTCCAATCCACCCTACATGCCACTGCTTCACTAATCTTCCTAAAGCACAGTTCTGATAATATTTTTCCTACTCGGAATCTTCAAGATCTTTTAGTTATTTTCAGGATAAAGCCCCAAATTTTGCCTTTCATTCAAGGGTATTCTAGATAGGGGAAATAGCAAGAGAGAAGGGAAAGCATGAGGTATGGCCAGAAGTGTTAAGAATCTTAGTCTGCCTGAGTGATGAGATTCAAGAAAACACTTTACCGGAAACAGGTTTGTAAAGATAGGCCGGGCACATTCCACGAAGGACGTTGAATGAGAAACAAAACGTTGGGGCTTTATCTTGAAAATAATCGTGAGATCTTGAAAATACTGAATAAAGGGATGACATTATCAGAACTGTGCCTTAGGAAAATTAAGCAGGCAGTGGTGTGTAGGGTGGATTACACTTCTTCACAGGTTCAGTCGACCCATCTTTTAAGACCCAAGGCAAACATCATCTCCAGTACACTGTTGATATGGTTCCGCCAACTGGAAACAGTCTCTCCTCATCACCAACATCCTACAGCATCTATTCTTTACATGCTGTTTTTGTGCATATCTCTATGGTGCCTCTTAACAGACTGTAAGTCCCTTGAGGGGTATTTGTATCCAACTCTTCTTGTTCTCCAGTGTTAAAACACATCCTGTTAACATCTAGTGGCCTTTTCTAAACATAAGGATTTTGTTTTTCAACAATTTTAAAAAATGCTTGACAGTTACCTTTTTTGTAACCACCTCTCCTCCAGCCTCTCCAATTGTTCTTTCTCTCTGAGTAGGTGTATGTTGGATCTTTTTTGTGCTATCTTCCATATTTATTTGCCTCTCTTTCATAAATTCTATCTCTATCTTTCTGTGTTTAATTCTGAATAATTTCACAGACCTATATTCAAGCTCTCTAATTCTCTCTTTGGCTATATCTAATCAACTGATGTGTCAATTAATTTTTTCCATCTCTATTATGTTTTTTCATTTTTATAATTTATACTGTTTTTTTAGATGTTCCCATTAGCTTTTCACACTGCTTTGTTGTTCTCTTATTTTCAATTTCAAGGTTAAGTTTTTATTATTTAAAAAAAATTTTTTAATGTTTATTTCAGAAAGAGAAAGACCAAGTATGAGTGGGAGGGAGGGGGGCAGAGAGAGGGAGAGACAGAATCCGAACCAGGCTCCAGGCTCTGAGCTGTCACTACAGAGCCCAACATGGAGCTCAAACCCACAAACCGTGAAATCATGCTCTGAGCCAAAGTCAGATGCTTAACCGACTGAGCCACTCAGGTGCCCCTCAAGCTTAAGTTTTTAAACACTTTAAGTGTATTTCTTTTATCCGACAATTCTATTATTTGAGGTTGCTAGAGGCCTATTCCTGCTGTTTGTCATATTCACTGACCATTGCTCAGATGAATTGTTCTCCCATATTTTAGAATTTTGGATTGTTAGCTCACCTTCAGCAAGACTTTACCTGTGGGAATCATGTTTAATATTACTTGAAGACTTATCCTTCCAAAGTGACTTTACATTTGCTTTTATCAGATATCCCAGGAATATCATCAACTTTAAAGATTTTTATCAGCCTGGGGTTTTCCAAAAGATGGAGGATGTATGATTAGAACCACAGACGTAAATGATAATAGAACTGTTGGAAAGAATTGTCAGGGGAGACTTTTTTCTTTGTAACCTAGAAACCAGATGAGATAGAAGCTTTCTTGTTATGTCCTTTTCTGGTGAGCTGATGATTTTCTAGACCAGCCTTTCACTGATAGTGTAACCCTTTGAAACCCAAATTCATGCAAGGATATCAGTTTTAACTTCCCAACTAATGTTGGACCAGAACTGTATGTATTGATTCCATGAAGGTTTTGAAACTTAAGCCCTGAGTTCTCAAAGCTATCAGCTTCCCATTCCCCAACTACAGGCTGCCAGGATTTGTATTCCCTTTTGTAGTTAATGCCAAGGACTTCCTTTTCTTTATTTCAGCAACATTTTTAATTATTAAGCAGAATGCTTCAGTGATTTCAGAAGGGAGGGATTGCAGATTATGTAGTCCATAAAATCACCAAGATACCTAGACTTAAAAAAAACCTGTGGTGGTTTGTTGTCAGGTGAATTTCAGTTTCAATATTTTTTCGTGAATTATTTTATTCAAAATAAATGTCCAGGTCCCAAAATGCAGAACCAAATGTCACGTACAAGTAGAATCACAAAAACAGCCTTTTCCCATGGTTCTGATCAGCCTAAAATCACTCATCCCACTTCCCTTATCGGGACATCAAAGTCATGTTCAGCCTTCAAATGTCATCTCAGATTCAGCCTTCTCTCTAATGCGTTCCATAATGATAGTGATAATAATTACAAAACAACTATTTCTCAAATGATTACTTTGTGTTAAGCACTACACTGATATTTTGCAAATGTTATCTTATTTTTCTAAATAACCCTATGACATTTCAACCTCATTGTACAGGCAAAGGAACTGATGTTTCTAGAGGTTAAGTGACTTATTCAAGGTCACCTAGCTAGTATTGGGTTGAACCATATGAAATAATTGATACTCAATTATTTTTTACTCACAAAAAAGCATTTTTACATAGCTCACTTTCTTCACTTGACCTTCAGTTACAACAATGTATGTTCATCTGTCTTCTCCAGTGGATTGTAAATTCCTTGAGGGCTGTGCCTTAGCTCGGTATCCCTAGCACATAAGACAGTACTTACTACATGACAAGTCTTCAATTATTTTATTGTTTAAATAAACTAAACTGAGTTTGTTTATTAGCAAGCATTGGTCAGTATTTATATGCAGTTGATGCGCTTTTAAACTTTTCTCTTTTTCTTATTTTCTCTTAGCGGAAATTCTTAAAATTCTTAAATACGGTCCCAAATTTTTTGACACTGTTCCTGTTCTTTGCAATTAGTCATGCACAGATCTTCTAACAGCGTACTGACAGAGATATGGAGGCAGAATGAGCAGGAGTCACTAGGAGACAACTGGATTTTCAGACAAGCCCAGAGGCAGAGGCATCCAGAATTTCTGGGGCAGCTGTGCTGGAGTTTCTAGCATCCAGTCCCAATCACCATGTTGAGAAGCAGGCAGGGACATCACTGTGTTTTGCTAGGTCAGTCTTGTGCTGTGGGAGGGCATTTCTTCTAGTTATATGAAGGATCCAAGCCTAGTTCTCCTGTCCTATCAAAGATCTGTAAACTTCCTATTAGCTTTTAATAAAACGTTCCAGCTTGTGTGTAAAATTAAGAACACTGAATTTGCCATCTTCCAACATCTTGTGATCTTTGAAAGATTCCAAAAATCCCAGAGCTACAGACCATTTATTTAATTTTTGTTTGTAGATCCTGACATAGAGCAGTATTAATATTGAAGATCTACCATGGGCCCACTGCAGTAGTAGGAAATTGACAGGTACTATGCAGTAATGTGGAAAACAATGACCAGCCAATCAAGATATGGCATGTTCAAATAGTATTACTTTCACTAAAAGCTGTAATACTAATATTAATGTTAAGTAATGAAAATATCATTATTGATAATGAAAGACTTTAATGGTTAAAAAACAAATTTATGATTTACTTTAAAAGTTTCATCTTTATCTCCCTTATAACATTTCTATTTTGGGGAATATGTTTCACATGGAATGTATTTTATAGCAATACACCCATCGAATTTATGAATGTTTGGGGACTACATGGTAAAAATATTTTTAATGATTAATCCGCATGATCAAAAAATTCAGAAACCACTGCCGTGAATTCAAATTATTTATTCTTTTTTTTTTCAAAGTATTTTTTCTTAAAGAGACCTTAAAGAACATCTAATCTAGTAGTTTTGAAATTTTTTGATGGCAAAATTCTTTTTTCAAAGAAAGCCCCAATACCTAAAATAAAGAATAGCTTGGTAGGGTTCCCCATCTGCTCCCTCCCCGAGGCCTCAAAGGGGCACTATTTGCAAACCATTGGTATACTAGACCTCTCTCATTAGGAAACTGAGACCCAGAAAGGAAATGACTTGACCAAAACAACTTTTCTATTCGATGACGGAAATGGGGTTCAACCTACATTTCCTGATTCTCTTTTTGTCCAAAGGTCTTTCCACCATATTGCATTATTTCATTGAAATGCTGGTTTTGGAGGAGGCTGGTGATGCTTTCTAATTTGTGTTCCCTTTGCAGTTTTGAGATGTTGAGAGATGTCTGCCAATCTGAGTCTAGGGAATATCTGTGAAGCTGGAGGGAAGTGTTATAGATTCCCCACCCACAACCCAACCCTCAGCACTTCCAAGCAAGGCTGATCACATAAAAAACATTTTTAATGAGTTCACTGTGCGTGTTGTTTCTGCTTCCTCTTGCCTGTTGGCTTTAGTCAAAAGAATCTGGATTGGAAGCTCCGCCAAATACTGTCAACAGATCCAATCACAGTCGCGCTGTCATCCGATAGAAATGTAGCTTCACCGGAACTTCTGGGATCTTGTTCACACATGTGTAACCAGCAAAGGAATAAGTTGTAGTGACTACAAGCAAATATCTCTGAACTTCACTAAGACTGATGACAATGGTAATAAAAATAGTCTTTTCCATGACGAACACTACCAGTAAGTCAACGGTTAAAAAGCGATAGTTTTAGGAGTAACCAATGCATTAGACCTTGTCAATGAGATTCCTTTTGGCAGTAATATATTCTGGGGATTAAGTTAAACCAAATGTTTGTAACAATGGAAATGTAGTCATGTTAACAGTTAGGATTATCGTCCCAGTGAATATTTGCCGTAGTTACATTGAAATTTACCCTTTGGACACTGTTTGATCATTTTCATTTCTTTTTGATAAATTCCATTTTAGATTAAAACCAACAGAAAGCATCCTTTAACATTTTTAAAGCTGTGCAGTTTATTTCCCTTTAAAATGTTTACGCTCCCCCCCACCCCCGCCACTCCCCAACCCCCTCCCCCTTCCCGCCCCCATCCCCTGCCCCGAAGAGCTGCTGCTCACCCTGGCCAAACAGTGATGGGAGTGAGCAGTGAAAGCCCTGCTTGAGAAAGCTCTGTAAGTTCTTTGGCCACATTTGACTTTCCTTGGTGCTTATAACTTTCAGATCTAGTCATGGCTGAACACTACATGGTATTTTCCCTGATTTTTCTTTGATTTCACATCTGTTTTCTGCCACTTGGATATTTTTGTGGCCATGCAGGTAAGAGGCCCTATGTTGATTTTATGACCTGGAAGCTCATCTCTGTGGTTCCTGTGCTTAGCGGGAGCCAGGGCAGAAAAGCTCATCCACGTATGACCTCACATGAAACTAGCCTTCTACCGGCTCCTGAGGTGACCCTGACAATTTCTCGGTACATAATTCAGCAAGACTAGGAACTGGTGTTGTGTATCACACACATTCTTTGTTATTTATAGGACTTTTTCAGAAACTATTCTGTATAATATTTTTGTTGATCGATGTAAAGAAAATTCTTGTAATCTCATTAGGCCATATGTGACACCTTGTCATGTTTTTAATCTATAAAATGAGTGGAAGAGGGTGACAGAGAATTTGCACTTTGGGTTGCTTTGCTATTGTTTTCTTTGCTCACTTTTGGCCATACACACACAAGGTAACATTAATTCCTCACACCAAGAGGGGAGCGACCCTATGAATGACTTCAGAGCACCTATGACTCAGATGCGTTGAAAGGGCCCTCACAAAGCCCTGCCACATTGGTGACATAGCCCTTCACTCTCCCGAGCTGCCACATCACAGCAAGTTTAGAGAGCCCCGTGAAAAATGTTTGTAACAATGGAAGTGTACCCATGTTAACAGGTGGGACTATCATCCCAGTTAATATTTACTGTAGTTGTATTCAAATTTACCCTTGTGGACATTGTTTGATCAGGGGAGGAGGAAACTTTTGCTCATTCTCAGGTCTCTGAGGCCACAATCACCAGTTGCTAATGGCTCCACTCTTTCCAGCTAACTACTAGTCCTCAAGGGTGAACTCATTGTCCATCTTCCCGTTACACAGGGTTCTTAACCAAAGTTGCATCTATAATCACTTACAAAGTTTTTTAATTTTTTATCTCATTTTTTGAGAGAGAGAGAGAGCATGTGCAAGCAGGGGAGGGGGAGAGAGAGGGGGAGAGAGAGAGAGAGAGAGAGAGAGAGAGAGAGAAAGAGAAAGAGAGAGAGAGAGAGAGAGAGAGAGAGAGAGAGAGAGAGAGAGAGAGAAAATCTTAAGCAGGCTCCATGCCCAGCACAAAGCCCAATGTGGGGCTCAGTCCCACAACCATGAGATCATGACCTGAGCCAAAATCAAGAATCTAATGCTTAATAGACTGAGCCACCCAGGTGCCCCTACAAAGCTTTTTAAAACCACTGATGCTAAGGTTCCAGTCCAAGCTAACTAAATTAGAATCTTTGAAGGTAGGGCATGAACTATGTGTTAATAGCTTTCCAAATGATTTCTACTCAGTTACTCAAGGGCTCTTTCTGCAATAAGTCTTTGACCTTATAGATATCTTTGATCCATTGGCCCAATTGCTTTCTCACCATTCATCACTTCCTCATGTCCTGGAATCCAGATTCCCGTAGCCCATAATTATAATCATGTGCAAATGCTCACCCCCTCCTCACCATTATATTTCCCTGGTGAAGTCCCCTAAGGCCATTAAACTCACTGCCACAAATACTCCATGCCTGAGTCAAGTCTCTCAAAGATTCCTAGGGGAAAACATGTAACTGACCACGTTGGTTGTTTTAACTTTAAATCCATGATCACAAATCTCAGTAGGTCACACAGCATAGCTCAAAACCCTATTATGCTTTCAGATTTTCAGTTTACCACACTACCCCCCCTTTTTTTTAATATGAAATTTATTGTCAAATTGGTTTCCGTACAACACCCAGTGCTCCCACACTACCCCTTTTATTCTCTACCTTAAATCTCTTAAATTCCCTTCCCCTCCCCACCATTCTTGGCTAAAGATGTTGCCTCATAATTCATTGGGGAAATACAGATAGTGGAGGCAATTCCTTATCTTCCTACCTCCAAATCTACAAAACCACTCTCATCTGTACCCACATTCTGCACCTCTCTACTGGCTATAGATAGAGTTCCTGCACGTATCAAAGATCAACCCTCCATTTTTGCTCTTGATCTCTTCTCCTCTCGTCTAAGGGACTTACTTCATCATTCCCTTCATAGGAATGCCAGTTTCCTTCCACGGCTTACAAATATGCTTCAGTATCTTCAATCTTAAAACAAAACTAACCTGCCTTAACTCCACATCCATCTGGCTATCACATCATTTCTCTGTTTCTCTTCACTTTAAAACTTCTTTAAAAGAATTGTCATTAGTGTCTCTCTTCACTCCCTAATACTCCAGTGGAAACATTGTTATCAAGGTCAGCCTTGCCTTTCCAAACCACCCTTCTTGGATATCTAGAAGGAACTTCAATATGTCCACACTTTCTCTTTTCTAACTCCACAAAATAATCTGCTCCTTCTCCAGTCTTCCATTTCACTCAATGGCCACATCATCCACTCCGCTCAAGCCTTGAGTCTTCTTTCTCTCTCATATCCTATTTTCAATTCATCAAAGTATTTTCCTGGCTGTTTCTCCAAAATGCATCATGAATCCATTGGATCCATGAATCCACATCTCTCCACTTCCTAGCACTGGGGTCCAGTTGCCATCAATCTTCACATGGACTCACCCAACATCCTCCTGACAGTCTCCTTTCCCCACTCACACCCCACAACATCCATTTTCGACACTGCAGCCTATGTGTCTTTGAAAAACATAGATGCGATAAGTTCATGTCCAACAAATTCCCATTCCATATAAATATAAACTCTTTCCTGAGGCCCATCTGAGCCAGCCTCTGTCTGCTCTTCAATCCTCATCTCAGATCGTTCCTCCCACCAACTCCCACTTTTGCTCCAGCACAAGGAACATTTGCTCATTCCTTCACCATTGTGCACTGCAGAAAATCTCCAAGGCTCCACTTCCACTGGTCTGCCTCAAACGCTTGCTTCCCAGATCTTGTATGGTCCAGCTCCTTCTTAGCTCAGAGGTTTCTTTGTCTCCCTGACAATTCATTCTAAAGCAGCCACTGACCAACCATCACTTTTTATTGTGTTACTCAGTTTTCGTTTCTTTGGGGCACTTTTTCAACAAATGAGGTGATTTTGGCTGACATCTCAAGAGTAAATAAAGCTAGTTTTAAAGACATTCTCCAGGGAAGAGTTTAATAAGGAAAAGCCTTTGGGTAAGATGAACTCTGAAGAAATCTAAAAACAATACTTCATCTTTAAGGGCAGTGTGTGGGTTGCACAGGTAAATGTTACTGGCTTTCTTGAAAGTCCTTTGAAGAGGTTTGAAATGTGATGACCATAATCATGCTTTTGGCTCTAGTTCCAACATCTAGGTTCTCTGACCACGTCAGATGACCCAAAGAACTTTAGATCATATATTCTATGTTCCTTTGTCTCAGCAAGAAGCCACCAACTAACTCAGGGGACTTCTCTTCTTTTTTTTTGAAAATGATTAACCTATTAGCATCTATGACTTGGAGTGACTTTAGTGATGATCTAAGTTATCTGGTCCTTGCTTCTCAAGATGTGTAAAAGCCTGTCTATGGTTAATTTCAGACATAAGTATTTCTCCCCTAAACTTCCTTTCAATGAAAGGACACAACTAATTTTGCCTCTTTCTGAGTGATAACACCACTTGTGCTTTCAGAAGCTAATTGGGGGATCCCCATTTTGAATTCTTTGATACCAATGATGAATGAGAAATATACATGAATAATTTTCCTTAGTGTTAATGGGAGTTAAAAAGCACATGTCATAAGGAATAAAGTTCTCTTCCCAGATATAATAATAGCTGGGCTTTTTCTTTCTTTCTTCAGAAATTCTGGAATCAGTGTTCAGCCAACAGTAATTACTGCTCATTACAATAATCATCACTATCAGCTTGATCGGTCCCCTGGGGCAAGAGTCAGGGCCTAAGGAAATGCATTTTTATCTAGGATGATGAAGAATTTTACCTGAGGCCCAAGGCAGCCTCTCAAGGAGCCAAATTTGATGACTGATACTGGCAGCTGTTAATATATTGAATTCCTAAGTCAGAATTATTGTTTTAAGTGTTTTCTAAGTGAAACCATATTCTAGAGAATCTGAAATTTCAGTCTCATGTTGAAGTCTTTGCAGGTCCCACATATGAAATGGAAACAAGAACAAATGTGGATAAATGGTTCAAAGTTTATTAAACAAGGAAGGTAATAGCAACAGCAACCCGTATTACAGACAAGTGGAGACCAATCTCTGCTTCCTGGTCTGGGGCCTCCTTTTAAAATAACGCGCAAAAAAAAAAAAAAAAAAAAAAAAAAAAAAAAAGTCAGGGGGTGCCTGGGTGGCTCAGTCGGCTGGGCGTCCGACTTCGGCTCAGGTCATGTCATGGTCTCACAGTTTGTGAGTTCGAGCCCCGCGTCAGGCTCTGTGTGGACGGTTCAGAGCCTGGAGCCTGTTAGGATGTCCTGTTAGGATGTCCTTGGAACCACAGTAGAGGGGATGGCCATCTTGCCAGCGCAACCCAAATAAAAGCCCCTAGTAGCGTGCCAGAACGAATTGGAGGTCAACCAATCACTGAGCGACAGCCTAACCTGACGTGAAAAAGGCCCACCCGCACCTAAACCCGGAACTGCTGCAGCTTAAAAACCCCACCCCACCACACCTGGGTGCGACTTCCCTGATTCCTCTCTCTCTCTCTCCCTGAGTCACGGAACCTCGCCTGAGACCTTAGTTCCCAAATAAAGCCTTTGACTGCTAAAATTTTTTAGCCTCTGACTCCTATCTTTACCCTGCCTTACGCCTGACCCTAACATTTGGTGCCGAAACCGGGAGGAGGTAGTAAGTAGCTCGCCTCCCTTGGCTGAGCTCCCTCCTCGCCAAGCCAGAGGCCAACCACCCTACTCTCAAGCGCCTACAGGAGGCGGTAAGTAGGACAGACCCCTCCTTCCCTCCTCCAACTACGGCTGACACCCACGAGAGACGTCTCGCAAGTCAGTGTCCTTTCCTCCGCTCACCGAAAGGCCCCTTATTGCAGCGCGAGGGACGCCTCGCCCTGCCACGCCAATGGGGAGCCTAAACTGCCTCGATCTCTTACCCCCCCTCCAAAGTCTGTTAAAACTTCTGGCTCCTGGGCTTACAAGGCGAACTTGTCGTAACCGACTCATCTGCCTTTGCACTGTAGTCTGGCCTCAGTACAAATTAGATAATGATCCTCAGTGGCCACCCGAGTGGTCTTTACAATACCGAATCTTAACTGATCTGGACAATTTCTGCCATCAGTTGGGAAAATGGGGAGAAATACCCTCCGTCATGGCCTTTTGGGACCTCAGGTCTCACCCCAACCTGTGTACCTCCTGCCCCTCTGCCTGCATGCTCCTTGCCCGCCCACAACCCCCCGACAACCCCACCTCACCAACTTCCCTGATCTCCAATCCGTTAGAGAATCTCGCCACACCGCCCACAGGCCCTCTCCCCACCTCCGTACTCCCAACCCCCAGACGTCCCGCCCTCACCTCCCATATCTTCCCGAACTCGTGCTCAGGCCCCTCCCAGCGAACAGACCCCAGAGGTCATCTTACCTCTCCGAGAGGTGGCAGGACCCGAAAGCCTCGTTCGCGTTCACGTCCCCTTCTCCCTCCGAGACTTATCCGCCATTGAAAAGCGGCAAGGGTCATTCTCGGCTGACCCCACCCAATACATTAAGGAATTCCAACACCTTGCCCAAGCCTACAGTCTCACATGGCATGACATCCATGTAATCCTCACCTCTACCCTCACCCCTGAGGAGAGGGAGCGCATGCAGGCCGCAGCCAGGGAACATGCAGACCAAACCCACATGACCGACCCCACTATGCCTGTAGGGGCCAATGCTGTCCCGGTGGCCAACCCCAATTGGAACTACCAACATGCAGGCAATGGTCACCGGCGCCGGGACCAGATGATCCAGTGCCTACTAGCAGGCACGAGGGCAACCTCAAACAAATCAGTAAATTTTAACAAACTTCAAGAAATAATACAGGACCCCAATGAAAACCCGGCAGCCTTCCTCAGCCGGCTCACAGAGGCATTTACCCAGTATACCAGACTAGACCCTACCACCCCCGCCGGGGCCACAGTATTGGCCACCTATTTTGTTTCCCAATCGGCCCCTGATATTCAAAAAAAACCTAAAAAAGGCCGAAGATGGTCCTCAAACACCTATGGCTGACCTGGTAAAGATGGCTTTTAAAGTTTTTAATGGCCGAGAGGAAGCTCAAGAACAACGGGGACAGGCCCATCTCCAACAAAAGGTACAATTACAGACCCAAGCCTTGGTAGCTGCCCTGAGGCCAGCCACAATAAAGCCCTCTGGACCACGGCCCCCTCTGGGGCCATGCTTTAAATGTGGCCAAGAAGGCCATTGGTCTCATCAGTGTCCCCATCCCAAAAAGCCTACCAGTCCATGCCCATTGTGCCAGCAAATGGGCCACTGGGAATCTGATGGTCCTAACCCAGGGGATGACAGACTCGCAACACCCCCATATGGTGAGGCTTCACCCCGATTGGACTCTGCCTTCCAACTGCTGGAGATGGAGGATGACTGACGAGGCCCAGACTCAGTAACTCCGGTGACCCACGCTGAGCCCAGGGTAAAACTCCAGGTAGCGGGTAAGTCCATCTCCTTTCTGTTGGACACGGGGGCTACATATTCCGTCCTGCTGAGCTATTCCGGCCCCACCACGCCGTCCTCTGTTTCAGTCATGGGCATAAATGGCACCCCCTCCATTCCCCCATGCACACCGGTACTCACCTGCTGCCTGGATGGCTTCTTCTCCCACTCCTTCCTAGTCATCCCCTCCTGCCCCGTCCCCCTGTTGGGCCAAGACATCCTCAATAAATTACAAGCCTCAGCAACCTCCCTATCCGCCTTACAAAGGCAGATCAACTCCCTAGCACAGGTCACTCTACAAAACCGACAAGCCCTAGATCTCCTGACAGCAGAAAAAGGGGGAACATGCCTGTTCCTGAGGGAAGAATGTTGCTACTACCTCAGTGAACCAGGCTTAGTTGAAACCAGTATAGAACACCTAAAGGAAATCCACAAACTCTATCCGCCCGCGCAGGATCCTCAGACCCCCTAACCTCCTGGTGGCAATCACCCCTCCTAACTTGGCTCCTCACCATAGTCACCCCACTAGTTGCTATCTGTATAATACTTATGCTCTTACCTTGTTTTCTCCGTTTCGTACAAAAACAAATTCATGAAGTTTCCCAGGTTGCATTTCACCAGATGGTGGTCCGGCCATATTCCCGCATTCCAACCTCAGACCCCACATACCGTGACGTCGCCCTTACACCCGCAGGAAGCAGATCAGATCCATCGCCCATTATCACCAATAAGAGGTTGGAATGTTAGGATGTCCTTGGAACCACAGTAGAGGGGATGGCCATCTTGCCAGCTCAACCCAATGAAAAGCCCCTAGTAGCGTGCCAGAACGAATTGGAGGTCAACCAATCACTGAGCGACAGCACGACCTGATGCGAAAAAGGCCCACCCGGACCTAAACCCAGAACCACTGCAGCTTAAAAACCCCACTGCACCACACCTGGGTGCGACTTCCCTGACTCCTCTCTCTCTCTGTCTCTCCCTGAGTCACCGAACCTCGCCTGAGACCTTAGTTCCCAAATAAAGCCTTTGACTGCTAAAATTTTTTAGCCTCTGACTCCTATCTTTACCCTGCCTTACGCCTGACCCTAACAGAGCCTACTTCAGATTCTGTGTCTCCACCTCTCTCTGCCCCTCCCATACTCATGCTCTGTCTCTGTCTCTCAGTAATAAATAAACATTAAAAAAAATTTTTTTTAAAGCTGGAGAAATGAGGTAGATGCTGCAGCGAGAACTGGCAGTATAAATGGTTTACAGAATAAAACCATGACAACTCAGGATTGAAATGGATCTGAGGCTTGAATCCCATTTTTAACATTGGAGTGAAGCTTCACTATGCACCAAGTTAGGTATATTCAGAGGTACATAGGGTTCAGAAGTAAAAGCCTACACTCTATTTTTAAGAAGATCATAGACTTAAGCAGGACTAGTAGGATGCAATCCAAATAAAATGTCCAGATATAAAAATCCATTGACAATGGCTTAACTAAATAGAGTATATTCCTCCCACAGTTAGATCCAGAGGTGGGCAGTTCAGAGTCATCAGGCTGCAGCTCCAAATATCTTTCTGCTCCACTATCACATATGGCTTGTCACTCAAGGCTGCCAGGTAGCTACTCCACCTCCAAACTCATGCCTCCTGCCGGCAAAGAAGGAAGAGAAAGAATAGAGGAGGGAAAGAACATTGCCTGAATCAGGAAACCAAAGTCTTTCTCAGAAATCTCTAGTAGACATTCTTTTATGTCTCCTGGTCAAAACTGTTCATCGAGGCTGCCCATATTGCAAAGGATTCTGGAAAGACAAGTATTTAAGCTAAGTATATTACCACTCCAAACAAAGTAGGAATTCTGTTACAAGAAAAAAGGGAGAATGGAGATTAATTGGCAATGAGTAGTGTCTAACAATAGGCTCACAATTACATTGACAATTCTGTCACATGCTTTGCACACAACACTTTTTTGCAGAACACAGGACTGTCTATAAGGGGGAGATGTTATGGAGAGCTCTACTGTGGAAGTAACACTTGCACTAAGTTTCAAAGAAAGAATAAAATTGTCAGAGTAGACCAAAGGACAGGCTACCTTAGGAAAGGGACTAAGGGGGTTAAGTGGGCATTGAAAAATGATTGTCCATCAGAACATTTTCAGTTGCAACTTGGACCAAAAAGTACTGAGGCAAGGTTTCAGGTACGGCTAGCTCCAACAACTCAAATGATGTCACCAAAACTCATGATCTTTCTCTTTCTTCTCTTTGATTCTACAGTAGTCAGTAAGCAGCCCTGAACTTATATCTCATTCTATAAGCAGCCCCACAAGTTTCCATAAAGTTCTGAGTATGCATCTCATTGGAAGAACTTGGAACACGTGCCCATCACTCAGACCTATCAGTGTGGACAGGCAAATGGGATCTGCTGACCTGGCCAGGCTGTGTTCCATGCCCACCTCTGGAGTCCCACCCAAACTACTCGAACTAAGAGTGAGAAAGAAGTTTCTCCAAAGGAAAACTGGGAATAAATAAAGCAGGCCAACGTGGAAAATATCTTTACAGAGGCCAAATTATTTTAAGGGTATGTAGAAGGTGTAATGCACAAGACATGGAGGAACATGGGGGATGCTTTTTTTTTTTTACTTTTATTTTTTATTATTTTTTTAAATTTTTTTTTAATGTTTATTCATTTTTGAGACAGAGACAGAGCATGAACGGGGGAGGGTCAGAGAGAGGGAGACACAGAATCCGAAGCAGACTGCAGGCTCCGAGCTGTCAGCACAGAGCCGAATGCGGGGCTCAAACTCACGGACCGTGAGATCATGACCTGAGCTGAGTCAGATGCTCAACTGACCGAGCCATCCTGGCGCCCCTTTGTTATTGTTTTTAATTTACATCCAAATTAGTTAGCATATAGTGCAACAATGATTTCACAAGTAGATTCCTTAATGCCCCTTACCCATTTAGCCCATCCCCACTCCCACAACCCCTCCAGCCACCCTCAGTTTGTTCTCCATATTTATGAGTCTCTTCTGTTTTGTCCCCCTCCCTGTTTTTATATTTTTGTTTCCCTTCCCTTATGTTCACCTGTTTTGTCTCTTAAAGTCCTCATATGAGTGAAGTCATAGGATATTTGTCTTTCTCTGACTAATTTCACTTAGCATAACACCTTTTCGTTCCATCCACGTAGTTGTGGGGGATGCTTTTGGTGAGGGGCAGGGAAGATTCTGAAATGACCCTGGAATTGAGGCTTTGGGTATCTGGGTATGATGTTGGCACTAAGCAAGCCAGTCACTATACACAGATATCCAGATTGGGGATGAGAGGGGAACTGAAGTGGTGGCAGTCAATAATGATAACAATAATTTCATTATTTATTTATAATATTATGCATTTAATAATATAACATTATTTGTTTATGTTTACAATAGTAATTATAAATAAGTACACTCCCTGGCAAGCCAAGGGAAAGGAAACAGCAGAGAGCAGGAAAACATTTTTTTTTTTAATGTTCTCCAAATTTGTATTAAATTCTAGTTAGTTAACTTACAATGCAATATTGGTTTCAGGAGTAGAATTCAGTGGTTCATCATTTGCATATAACGACCAGTGCTCAACACAACAAGTGCCCTCCTTAGTATTTAACAACCATCTAGCCCATCCCCCCCAACCACCTCCCTCCATTAACCCTCAGTTTGCTCTCTATCATTGAGAGTCTCATATAGTTTGTTTCCCTCTCTCTTTTTTTCCCCTCCCATATGTTCATCTGTTTTGATTCTTAAATTCCTTGTATGAGTGAAATCATATGGTGTTTGTCTTTCTCTGCCTGACTTACTTCACTTAGCATAATACACTCTAGCTCCATCCACGTTGTTGCAGATTTCATTCTTTTTGATGGCTGAGTAACATTCCATTACATATATACACCATATCTTCTTTATCCATTCATCAGTCAATGGACGTTTGGACTCTTTCCATAGTTTGGCTATTGTTGATAATACGAGGAGGAAAATATTTAGATTTAACACTTAGAACAGATCACTGCAAGAGACTCTTGTGATGAGCACCGGGTGTTGTGCATAAGTGATGAATGACGGAATTCTGCAACCAACATTGCACTGTATGTTAACTAACTAGAATTTAAATAAAAATTTGAAGAAGAAAAGAAAAAGAATAGATCATTGCATTGGAGATACTGATATTTAAAATCTTCAGGCCTATCTTTGCTTACATTTAAAAATGTATTGATTATAATATGCAAAGAATTCTGCTTTTGAAATTTTTTCAAATACATCCAGCACAGCTTGTCTCTATTATACTTTTATTTCTTTAATGTCTCCTTTCCTCTTTCTCTCAGATAATCAATGTCTTCAAAACACCAAAACAGGGGGTTAAATTGCAATAGTTTGAAATGAACTATGATTGGAACCTGCAGCTATAATGAAAACCAACATCTAAATTTTCGAGCCTACATGAAGCCAATAAGCTGTCCCTAAGTCAAGTTTAATTAATGTGCAGCATTTGTCTACTCCGAAAGCGTATGAATAAATCTTCAAGGTCAAATTAGCATTTTAAAATATGAGTTGGCCAATACATATGAGTTAGCATACAAGCAGATTAAGATAGCATTTCTATTTTAAATCAACATAAAGATTTACAAACTTTAAACAAGATTTCTCATACACAAATTTGCTCTTTCTTTTTTCTATGACCATTACCACAGAGATTTAGTGATTTGGTTTCAAAAGAACAAAAACAATTTTTTAATATCTTTTAAATTACATTAGTTGTATTAATCCTTTAAACTGGAAGGAACTTTATTCGGAATGCATCTCTGAAGGTATACGTGGCTGTCAGCAGTTCAATAATACTACCATGACAAACTGATAAAAGTATTACTCAAAATGAATAAGAAATTCCACCTTTTTATTAAAGTATAGTTGACATACAATGTTACATTGGTTTAATGTGTACAACATAGTGATTCAACAGCTCTATCCATTACCCAATGCTCACCAGATAAGTGTAATTACTACCTGTCACCATACAAAGTTATTTTTATTAAATTTATTACAATTATTTATTTATTTTATTAAATTTAATACAAAGTTACTAAATTTTGTATGCATGTTAACAACACAAATTATAACAAAAGAAGACATAATACACATGATCTTTAAAAACATTCTTAGATGTCTAGTCAACAACCATTCTTCCTCTCTCTTTTCTTATAGAACCTTGGTTGCTGACAGATATGTGCTTCCCTTCCTAGGCCTTCTGCATCAGGGAAGGTTGGCCCTGGCCCAGTCCAGAGGATGAATCCTGATTGGTCTAAGACTATCACCATGGTCCCAATCTCCTCTGACCCAGGTACATGTTTATATGATTTCAGGGGAAGTTTGCTGGGAAGCAACTGGAAAGAATTTCCTCACTCTGTAAAAAGAGGCACGAGAGAGACCATCTATTATCTCCTATAATCACCTTGCCACCAGGAGGTGAACTAGCCTGAAGATAGTGAACATACTGAGAGGGGCTTGGCAGAAAGATGGAAAGAACCCGGGTCCTCAGTGATGTTAAGCCACTGAATAAATCAATTCTGAAGTCATCATATTAAGGAACTTTTACGTAAGAGAATAACATCTCCTTTTTTTTCTCCTTTTAACAATTGTGAAGTGGATTTTCTGTTACCAGCTGCCATAGGATCTTGATACATATTTTTTTAACTTTTTTTTAGTGTTTTATTTATTTTTGAGAGAGTGAAGTGGGGGAAGGGCGGAGAGAGGGGGACAGAGGATTTGAAGTGGGCTCTGTGTTAACAGCAGGGAGCTCAATATGGGGCTGGAATTCACGAACCTCAAGATCATGACCTGAGCCGAAGTCAGACACCGAACCGACTGAGCCAAGGGCCCCTATTGTTTTTTTTTTAACCATTAAAACTATGAAACTATTAACATGTTGAGAGGTTAGGGAAAATAAGAGCAAGAAAGTGACAAGATAAAAAACAGCAAAACACAGTTTATGTCTAGGAATTTGCATTCTTCATAAACACTCACATCCCATGCGGAGAGATATATTAACAATCAGGGTTGTTCACCGCAAGAGTGTTTGTACTAGCAAAAAAGTGAAAACATAAATGTCCTTGAATAGGAGAGCGGCGCAACTGTTTACGGTAAAACATACTGTTAACCCCCTGTTCTACTCTCACCACCCCTCCATGGACCCGACCTCCTGTTAGCATAGATCGCTGTCTAAGCAGTAGCCGCCACAAATGCCACAATACTGAGCCAAATTACACAAATCACCAGGACAGCCACCATCTTCTAGCCCAAGGTTCATTCCTGGCAGTGACATCAATCACGATAACCGAGTAGCCATGGTACTGTATGGTTTATTATCTTCACTGATGTTGAACAAAAAAGTCTGTTCCAAAACATGCTCTCGGCACTCCTAAAAAGACCTCAGACACGCAGGCTCAATTTCACCTTTTCATACATCCTCCAACTTCTTTCCTGTTTTACCCATCTTCTGTCTCAGCACAAATCCCTTCCCACCGAGACTCCACCCTAGACTTTTTCTCCAATTAAAGCTAGCTGTAACAAGTGCATGCGAGACCTAAGAGACCTGTGTACTTTGTTTTTATGGGATTGTTCTCATTATAATAGTATCAGCTGGGCACCAGTTACCAGCATAACCAGTAATGATGCATGCACAGTTTGCTATTACCAAAATCGTAACTCTGTTTGGTCAAACTCTTGTTTTTGTAAGCATCCTGAAGTTCCCTTCTCCCTGTTTCTCTGTTTTGTCACAGGCTTCTGATGACTTTGCATGTTCTCCTGATTTCACTAACTTCACACATTATATTGCTCATAATATGTCAGTTAGAGTAGACTGATCAACATGACAGACCAAAGTCCACAATGGCTCCAACAATAGAATATTTGTTCTTGCTCCTGTCTTGGTGGGGAACTTAGGCCAGTGCATTAGCTCTCCTCCACATGATAATTCAGAGACCCAAGCTTCATCCATATCATGGAATTCTACTGCCATTTTTTAGTGCCTAATCTGCATCCAGCCTGAGGAAAAAGAAAACAGAAGGAGGAGAACGCATGGGACGTTTTTACTGGTCAATGATATCCCTTCTGAAAGCTGGCTACACTCCATAGACCAAATTCTAGATCAACTTCTTGGTTTTTTTAGATATAGAACACCAAATTGGTTGTTGCAAATCAACTGTTTGCATCATTATGTTTGCTGTTCCACATCTAACCAGGAGAAGTGATGATCTATCTAGAATCGCCTCCTAAACTGAGTTTAGTGCGGACTTGTTAATGTGTTTAAGAACACAAAACTTCTCAGGGTACATATTCAGAGCTCTTAACATAGCTGGAGACTAATTCATTAAATAATTGAACTGTGGGTGGGTGACATTTTATTTAGATACCCTTCAGCTTGCACAAAATGAAAAAATAGAGCCATATATTTACTAACCTAAAATAATTAGCCTGCTCGTTTTCTTTTGGGGGATTAAAAAGTGCTTCTCAGTTTTGATATTTACTAGTTTAATATCCCTGTGGAACCATATAATCATAGAAGGCTAATCTTCCCCTACAACATTCTCTCCTGATTAAAAAATAAATAAATCTCCTGATTAAAAAAAAAAAAAACAGACGTTCTATTCTTTTTTTTTTTTTTTTTTTTTAGTGTTTTATTTATTTTTGAGACAGAAAGTGACAGAGCATGAGCAGGGGAGGGTCAGAGAGAGAAGGAGACACAATCTGAAGCAGGCTCCAGGTTCTGAGCTGTCAGCACAGAGCCTGATGTGGGGCTTGAATTCACAAACCACGAGATCGTGACCTGAGCTGAAGTCAGATGCTTAACCGATTGAACCACCCCAGGCGCCCCCAGAACATTCTATTCTTAAATGGAGGATTCAGGGGCGCCTGGGTGGCGCAGTCGGTTAAGCGTCCGACTTCAGCCAGGTCATGATCTCGCGGTCCGTGAGTTCGAGCCCCGCGTCGGGCTCTGGGCTGATGGCTCAGAGCCTGGAGCCTGTTTCTGATTCTGTGTCTCCCTCTCTCTCTGCCCCTCCCCCGTTCATGCTCTATTTCTCTCTGTCCCAAAAATAAATAAACGTTGAAAAAAAAAATTTTTTAATGGAGGATTCAATCATTTCGTCTAAGCTGACTTGTTGAATAAGGCCACAGAGTCAATCTGTGTGAATCACCCAGTTTGCATATTGCCCAAAGATAAATTCTTTTCAACAGGGAAGCCTGTCCAGTCAGCAATCTCAAAAATACATGGGTCTTAGGAGCAAGTAAATGAGAAGATGTTCATGGCTTAGTTCCACATGTAACCACTCACAGAAAAGCAAATTTTAAAAAATGTCTTTCCGGCAGTCCCTGGCAACATCTTTGGATACAGAAGGTGGTGTTTAAAACATGGCTGCAAAAATCAATAAATCAGCAACAATTAGTTGGACCTAAATCATTGTACCTTAAAAAGAAGGATAATAGAGGGTGTTGCCATAGGAAAACCAGCTGGCTGGTTACCTGGCAGGTGGGCATTATCTTGGTGACATCACAGGAGTCAAAGATATGCATGGACTTTGGCTTTACAGATACAAAAATTTTATCTTCATAGTGCACCAGAGTTATCAGACTCAGGGAGACAACTTCATGACAACCAAACGCACAGGAGACGGCTATGTAAATCATAATGTAATTTATTCATTTAAATAAGAAATATGACCATCTCACACAAAGGAATGCCCATTTTGTCATAGCTGGTACTTTCCCTGTAGGCAGTTACTATTTAAATCATATTATAACCAGAAGGTAGCTTGGTGAGCAGTGAGAAATTTCAAGGGAGTTATTTTATGATTCAAATGTTTGAAAGCACTGGATGATGATAGTCCAATTCAGTCATTTCTTATTTCTATTTTTGTTTTATCAGTGGTAGGGCACATTTTCAGGATTAAGTCTTGCAAGGAACACATACATAGGTACATAGGTACATAGATACCTCTGCTCCTCTCTCACTGTTCGGACTGAAACTCTGGTAGTATACCCAGAGCCGCACATGCTCAGCATCTCTATAGTCTGGAAGGAGCCAGACAGAGGAGCCAGAAGAAGCCATCCAAGGAGGAGCTGGCATATGCAGAGATACAGAAGCATGAAGAACAGGGCACATTCTGAGAACTACAAATGGCCCAATAAGAATGAAATGCAGGAGGGGCGCCTGGGTGTCTGGTTAGCTGAGCTTCCAACTTCAGCTCAGGTCATGATCTCACAGTTCATGGGTTTGAGCCCCACATTGGACATTCTGCTATCAGCACAGAGCCTGCGTCAGATCCTCTGTCCCCCTCGCTGCCCCTCCCCCCTTGTCAAAAATAGATAAACATTTTAAAATTTTTTTTAAAAATGGAATACAGTAAAACCTGGTTCGCAAGCATAATTCATTCTGGAAACATGCTTGTAATCCAAAGCACTTGTATATCAAGCGAATTTCAAGAACGATTAGCTCAGTTGGGATCATGTGACATTTGACATCAGGCACTACTCATATTACAAGACATCACTTGTTTATCAAGTTAAAATGTATTAGAAATGTTTGCTCGCCTTGCAGAACCTCGCAGAACAAGTTACTCACAATTCAAGGTTTTATTGTATTGTATTTGTGAGGGGATAGAGAGAGGAGGTAGTAAGAGATAAGGCTGGAAGAAGTAAGCAAGAGACAAATGATGAAGAAAAGGTCTTGACACTTTGTTAAATTATTTGGGTCTTATATAAGAAGCTACGGAAAGACTTACAAGAATTTTCAGTGGGGCTGTGACACGATCACATTGCAATCTAAAAAACATCACTGTGGCTGAAAAATAGAAAAGTGAGTTAGTGGAGGGGTACAATATATGCAAGGAACACAGTTAGGAAGCCTGTGTCACCTGTCATCAGTGTCTCACCCTCAGGACTTTACTGTACAACACCAATCCCCTAACTCCCAGCACTTGCACTGTGGTACACGGGAGCTTTCTTTTGCTGCTTGAGCTCACTTTGTTGCCTGTGTCAGGCTTGAAGTGTCAGAGAATTCATGCTCCAGCCACACCCTCAGTCAGCGCCAAGCTCTGGGGTGTGTGCTATGATCCATGGGATTAAGCTCCAGTTGCCCACAGCAGAAGCAGGCTTGGTAACAGGCCTCCTGGCTGCGTTCTCTTCCTTGTCTCACTTCCCCTATCCTGCATACTTCACTTCCCAAATAAGTTACTTGTACTCAAATATTTATTTCAGGATCTGCTTCTAGCGGAACTCAAAGTAAGATAAGGCCACTGTAGGTGAAGGATAACAGGGGCCTGATTCAAGCAGGGAACCCTGAGCTGGAGACCTAGGAAGCTGGAGTTGCATTCAAAAGATGTTAAAGCTAAATAAGCAAAATACCAGGGGATTCCAGGATGGCCTCCAGGTTTCTCATTTGGGAAACTAAGGAATGGCAATGCTGTTCACTAAGATGAGGGACGAAGGAGGGGAAGGAGGATTTGGGGGGGAAGATGACAGGCTCAGAACTGAATATGCTCAGTCTGAGACACGTGAGGAACAGCCAAGTGGAGTTGAGAAGTAGGATGGTGTCTATACCAGCTGGGGGTCAGAAGACTGGCCCGAGCTGAACATATATACCAGGGAGAGTAGCTTTTATCATGTTTGTGCTCACTGTCTGAAACTCCTCCGTATTTGGGGAAAATACCAAATGAATGGGAGGCAGGGCCCCTCCTCCCATCAGAGTAATAAGCAACGGAAGCCGACTGCCTTTCCCTGCTCTTTAGCCCCGAGGCATGGTCATGTGATCTAGGCTTGGCCAATCAGATGCCCCACCAAGGATGATTCCGAATGGAGGGGATAATCCACAGAGGCAAATATGGCCTGATTTTTCAGGGTGAATGTGGCAGAATTGAGAGTCCAGTGTTTCTGGGGGTGATGGCAACAGCAGTGAGGCCCTCACGTCTATACTTTCTGCCAGGTCGATTTTAGGGGAGGGAGCCGGAGAGAATCCATGCAAGTTTACCATCACGGTAGGAACTGCAACTTAAATTCCATCTTTGGTTTTGAAAAAGGATCAATGTTCTGTTTCTTAAGCTGGGAGGTAGACACATGAGTGTTTGTTTTATTTTTTTGTTTGTCTTATTTTAAGCAATCCTAATGCATTTTAAACACTCGTTTGTATGTATACGTCACAATGAAATTTTCAAACAAAAACGTGTTTTTTGAACAGAAATGACAAAGTAGAAATTATGTTCAAGGGTGAAAAAGATATAATGTGTGGATTTGCTTTTTTAAAAAGGGGAAAGTGAAGAAGATTCATAATTGTTCAAACTGAGAGATGGGTATGGTGGCCTTTGGGATATTCTCTTTATATTTTTTGTGTGTTTGAAATTTTCCCTAATTATAAAAATTGGAGGAAGAAGGGTATCCCGGGCTCATGGAAACACTGATGGAGAACAAACTCATAGGAATAACCCAGAGAAAACCCAGTGCCTCACACATTAAATGTGAGCAACGTTCATTTGTTGATTGATCTTGATCTAGAAACATGGTAATTGACTGGAAACAGGACTACACTCTGTTTAATCAGAAAACTAAAGCTTTAGGAATATCTGAAAACTTGAGTCACCAACAGTCCCTAGTTTGTTTTCTAGAACTTCAAACTCCTCTGATCGCAAATTCCTCACTCACCCGTGTGCCACCAGAGGCTTACACTTCTCTTTGGCAAATTACAGACATCTTCCTCTGCTTCTTCTCCTGTTGTAACTCTTGATATGATTAATTCTACTTTTCTTCTCCTAAAGCTGAGGAAAGGTTTTCCCCAAAATGGATTTCTGCTCTTACTGCCAATCTGAGATGGCCAGGATCTTAAGATGCCGCTTTATTGGCTTGCTCTTTAAGTTTTACAGAACCTTTGGCTCCACCTACCCCCAACCTCCACCCCTAAGAAGAGAACATGGAATCCGTTTCCCAAGGGCTGGCTGGAAGGCATTTGGGTGATACCATCCTGGACCATTAAAAAGCACCAGCTCCCAGGAGCAGAATGAAATCTCTGCTTTTCCAGGATTCCTCCCCTCCTATTCAGTCTCAAACGTCTGGGACATACAGTGTTATCCAGTTTTAGTCACCATTTTATCCCAGTGTCCTATAGGAATTTGATCAAAAGAGAATCCCAGAATGTAAACCGGCCACACCTGCAAGTTTTATTACAAGTGTGTTGTTTGTTTGTTCGATTCGAATGGGGAAAGGATGGCGGAAAATCAAGAGCTATGGGAAGACTGTCCTCACAGCTCACTCCTCTGCTGTGGGCTGCTTTCCAATTGGTGCAACAGGAGATCTGGGGCCTGTGTTTGCTTTTCTTGGCACTCACAGAGGTGGTGTCTGTAGCTGAAGACACTGGGGCTGTTGCCAGAGGCCCTGCTGGAGCTGAAACTGTGTGATTCCAGGTTCCAAGATCTCATCTGCTCGCAGCAATGGGGAACATTTTGATCTTGGCGAACGCTCTCATGCCGGCACTCCATGTCCCCCTGACTCTTCTCCCTGCTTCTCTGACCCCAAGCAGAGCAACTGAGTGACCTCTGGACACACACAGCTCTTCGGCACCGCTGTCTCCGGAATTCCCCGCATCTCCCTGGGGAACTCACCACAGTGGACACAAACAGGATTACAAACTGCTAGTGACCTGGCAGCACATTAACCACAGGCCCCTTGAGGAGAAAAGGAGAGAGAGCCTCCTTCCCTGGTAGCTGGCTCCACAGCCCCAAAAACTGCAGAGATGGATGCCCCATATAGCGGGCTGCCTTCAGACACTGAATGTTGGTGCCGTGCAAGCTTCCACAGCCTGAACAAAGTGAGAAAAACAAAATGCATTCCCTTGAAATGGGAGGTGTGATCCCCCTCCTTTCTGGGCTATTGCTGGTCACCAACATCAGAATGACCAAGGATTATTGGATTATTGGTGGTATTCCCCACCAGTGTGTGAGCCAGGACCCCGGCTGCCGTTTTGACCTCTCCAGAAGTCTGGATGTGGTCAGGCTGTAAAGTCTTCCAATGCTCAGGCCCTTCGTTTATCACCCCACCCGTACCTCCCTTTTGCATGACCCTCCAGCTCACTTCCTGCAACTGTCACCCCTTCCCTCATACCGCAGTAGCCGCCCCCCCACCATGCTCTCACACCCGCATACCTCTGTTCCACCCATGCCTGTTCTCAAAGGCACGCACCGGTCAGCTCCTCCCTCATCCCAAGCTGCTCTGAGCCAGTGTTTCTCAACTTCCAGTCCACAGACAGGACAAAATCAAATCACATAAATTCACTCTCTTTCCCAGTGGTCGTCTCTTCGGGAATAGCATTTCCAGCTCTTTTATCCCAATCCCTCAGCCTTTTTCCTAGATACAAAACAGATCATTTAGAGTTTTTGCTCAAGAGTGTGATTTTAGTTGAGAAACGGTCTCCATTCGTCTGATAGAAGTTTTTAAAGTAATTATTATTGAGCTTTACTATGTACTGGGTGTCTGATAAGTTTTATAATATTCGATCCTTACAGCCATCCTTTTGCAGACAATGAAAGTGTGGTCCAGAGGGATTTAGTTGCCAAAGGTGATACAACTATTAAATGGAAGAGCCAGAATATAAACTTATGCATTCTAAGCCCAGAACCCATGCTTTCAATCACCCCGCATATTGCCTCCCAACTCCTAGCAGCACCCCTCTTTTAAAATTTCCCACCCTCTCTTTACACTATCCCTTGCCCAGATCACTATTATTTACCAACTTCAAGGAAAGTTTGCCACCTTGCTCCATGATATTAACCAAAAGCTGCCCCTCCACTGTTTCTCTGCCATCCCTCTGGGGCTCCTCCCACCTTAACTGCTCTGAAAACTCCTAATGCCCTGTGTCTGTTAAGATACTTTGGGCTGTAGGAATCTAAACTCCAATTTAGGCTGGCTTAACTGATAAGGATATTGATCTTATATAATAGGAATGGATAAGGTTGAATCACATGATTCAGCACTTGGCAATGCCATCAAGGATCCAAGGATCAAGGGTCTCCCCACTCTGTAAACTTGATCCAAAGGCTGGCCCCCCTCAAGAGTTTACAGTGGCTGCTAGGAGGCCTGGCACCACATGCTCCCTTGCTGTTGTCCCAGTGCAGGTGAGGGGTGGGGGGGGACTCTCTTCCCATCACGTCTGAGTGGATCAGTTTAGGTCATATGCCCACTCCACTAACAAGGGAAGGCTCCAAGTGATTGGTTTAAACCCAAATTCCTGAACCAATCTTTGGCTAAGAGGATGGGATTAGCATGATTGGTTTAGATTTTCAGAACCTGAGAGGAAATCACTTTGCCCTGCCCGGGTAGAGGGAGGACATATATCCTGGGTCCGCTGAGAAGGGAAATGGCTGCTACAACCATTGCTCTCGCAGTGTGTCCATCAGGGTCACTGCGTATAGTTTTGCATCGTTTTTCATTGTCCAAGGTGCCTAGATGAATGAGGGTTGATTGCTCACCCAGCTATGTGCCCTGGTCTTCCTCCCCTTACCTCCAAATACAATCAGAGTCTCCTTATGTTCACCAAGCCATGTAGCCACGGGGCTGTAAACTCCTAGAGGAGGCGCCTCTTTCTAATTTGCACGGAGGTACCTGTGGTTGGCATGCTCAGATTCCCCTTCAAGAAAGGACTAGCTGTCCAGCTGTGAGGAGTGCAATTAGCTGACAGCCTCCAGCTGTTCGCTTCTTCAGAGGCTGCCTAGCTTTCAAGGGGAGTTCATGTTCTTTTCGGCCTGGCCACAAGTCTGCATTGTGGTCTGATGGCTACCCCTGGCCAATCCTACTTCTCACCCTTCTCCATTCACTGGTGTTAACGTCTCAATAAGCCTTTAGCCTCACTCCGTTTCAGGGCCTGCTCCCCAGAGAGCCCAATGTGCAGCAGTACCCTGATAACTAGCTGTGACTCTACCTACAACTTCTATGTCTGCCCACATAACTTGCGTCTCCAGAAAACATGTTCTTCAACCTCTATATTCCACTCCTCCTGCTAAAACTGCTTTTTATTTGCCTCCTGACCTTCAGTCCTTGTGCCTCCCCCATTCTTAGTCCACCAGCTACCATCTAGTTTCCTTGTCATGCCTCAGCCTGGACCCCATCTCAACCATGACTTTGCTAGCACCTGATTTCTCCACCCTTAGGCCAATCCCCAGCTCTGGGAAAGCTACAGTAAAATGTCCTTCCTTCCCTCCTGCTATGAGTCTACTGAAAACTGGGTTTAATGACTTAATGACAAATCCACGCTATCTAACTTTAATTGGGCCCTCAGGGCTGCTTAGTGATTATTTTACTAATCTCTGTAGACTCCCACTGCATTGATGCCAAATGTTTTCCTCTCCTTGTTTCCTAATATCCCTTCCTCTTAATTTCTCCTCACACCCTGAGGATGAATTGTTGACCTTCTTTTCATGTTGATCAGGTTTGTAGCCCCTAAACTTCCCCCTTAGATCTGACAGCTGACATCTGTTGTTTTTACCTACTCAGATCCATTATACCTCAATTTTCTTTGGAGGAATGGCCCCTCTTCCACCTCCAGTCTGTGCAGCTCCAGTGGACTGGCTCCCATCTCCAAAGCTGGGTATGTGACTCAGGCTGGCCAGTGCACAGTAAACAAATCAGGCATGGGCTTATGAACCAAGCCAAAACAATGAAAGCCTTGTCAGAATTATTTGGGGGAAGGGGGTGGGGTGCTATAAACTTTCTTTGGGGATTGCTAATCTGTAAAGAAAAAAGCCTGGTGCTGTAAGACTCCATCTTGCCCTTCAAGGGAAGAGCCTGCCTAAGAAAAAGCCGGAGGGAAACATATCTGGTCCTGGTGGCATCCTAGAGCTCCTGGATCCACCTATCTTGAAGCCATCATACCACAGGACTTTTCAATTCCATAATCCAATAAATTCTTTTTTTTCTTTTAGCCAGTTGGAAACATGTCTCTTATACTTGCACCCAAGGGTCCTGATCTATAACCTCCTCTGAATCTCCAAATGTGTGAATATCTCTCTCTGTTTTTGACTTGTTCTCATCTGTTTCTGACAGAGGTACCATTCTTGTTTGTGTATTTTGTCTTCCGGCTATGCCTTCTTTTCTTTTTTTTTTTTTCCCTCTATTTTTTATTTAAATTCTAGTTAGTTAACATATAGAGTAATATTGGTTTCAGGAATAGAATTTAGTGATTCATCACTTACATATAACGTCCAGTGCTTATAACAAGTGTCCTCCTTAATACCCATCATCCATTTAGCCGACCCCCCACCCATCTCCCCTCCCAAATCTCAGTTTGTTCGCTATAGTTAAGAGTCTCATTATGGCTTCCTTCTCTTTTTCCCCCCTTCCTATATGTTTTGTTTCCTAAATTCTACTTATGAGTGAAATCGTATATTTGTCCTTCTCTGTCTTATTTTGCTTAGCATAATATACTCTAGCTCCATCCATGTGATTGCAAATGGCAAAATTTCATTCTTTTTGATCACCGAGTAATATTCCATTGTGTGTATGTACACCACATCTTCTTTATCCATTCATCAGTTGATGGACATTTGGGCTCTTTCCGTAGTTTGACTATTGTTGATAATGCTGCTATAAACATTGGTGTGCATGTACCCCTTTGAATCTGTATTTTTGTATCCTTTGGGTAAATACCTAGTAGTGTATTTGTTGGGTCATAGGGTAGTTCTAATTTTAACTTTTTGAGGAACCTCCATACTGTTTTCCAGGTTGGCTGCCCCAGTTTGCATTCCCACCAACAGTGTAAGAAGGTTCCCCTTTCTCCACATCCTCTCCAACATCTGTTGTTTCCTGTGTTATTAATTTTAGCCATTCAGACAGGTGTGTGGTGGTATCTCATCATGGTTTTGATTTGTATTTCCCTGATGATGAGTGATGTCAACCATCTTTTCATATGTCTGTTAGCTACCTGGATGTCTTCTTTGGAAAAATGTCTATTCATGTCTTCTGCCCATTTCTTAATGTTTATTTATTTTTGAGAAAGAGAGAGAGACAGACAGACAGAATGTGAGCAGAGGAAGGGCAGAGAGAGACACAGAACTGGAAGTGGGCTCCAGGCTCCACACTGTCAGCACAGAGCCCATGAACTGTGAGATCACGACCTGAGCCAGAGTCGGAGGCTTAACCGACTGAGCCACCCACGCGCCCCACTTCTGCCCATTTCTTAACTGGTTTATTTGTATTGGGAGGCTATGCCTTATTTCCATTTGGGGCCTTGTTGTATCAATTTCCCTTTCCCTTCTTCCCCCATTTCCCATATTTGTAACTGGTATTGGCTGAATAAATATTGCCAAACTATTACAAAAGTGTAGTCTTTGATGAGAACACACAAAAGGCATTTCTGACAGTGCAAGAATGTAATTCTTTGAGAGGGACCTTGTTCTTCAGGTGGACAGGGGAAATGATGAAGGGAGAAGCGTCCTCGATGGCACAATCTATCCTTCTGCGTCCCCTTTTGTATATTTCTCAAGAGGATGCTACGATCTCACCTCCACACTCTCTTTCTCTGGCAGCCAGTACATCCTGCTCTTCACGAGGAATTGTTTTGTGGCACAAAAGGATGTTCTGTGTGATAGGTTCTGCAGCGTCCAAAGGACTCTCAAGGGGGGAGCAGAGCAGAACGGTGTGCATCAACAGCCTTCAGAAACTCCTCAGTGCTCAGTTGTTGGGTTGTTTTCTTTTTTTTTTTTCTTCTTATTTTAACTTTATCTTAGGTAATATATTTACATGATATGAAATTCAAAACTAACTAAAAGGATAAATACAGATATAAAGCTTTCACTTCCCCCTCCTCCTCCTTTTCCATCAAGTTTTCTGTAGTTTACATACAGTAAAATTCACTCTTTATGTGTACGGTCCATAGGGAGCACAATATACCTACAGAACTTTTAGCCATCTATTTAGAGCTAATATGAGCGCTTTAAGGAAAATGTAGAAGAAGCCTTACAATTACCTAGGTCTCTCTTTAACCTTCCCCCCTTTTATGTTGTAGTTGCCGCTTATATTACTGCACCTGCATGCATTGAAACCCCCACCAATCTTACATTTTTGCTGTTAACAGTCATACAGCTTTGAAGTAACTTCTGAGGAAAAAAATATTCTGTTACATGTATCCAAACATGTGTTTGTTCCTCCTTCATTCCTGCTGTTCCATCTTTCCCTCTTGAACCTTTTGCCTTTAGCTTGAAAAACTCCCTTTTATCATTTTTTTAGAGCAGGTCTGCCAGCAATGAATTTTGTTAGTTTTCTTAGTCTAGGGATATCTTTATGTCACTGTCATTCCCAAAGGATATATTCACTAGATGTAAAAGTTTCAGTTAATTCTCAGATCTTTTCTTTAAGCAGTTTAAAGATGTTGTTCCACTGTCTTCTAGGCTCTGTGTAATGTGTTATTTTTCTCTGGCTGCTTTCAAGATTTTTTTTTTTCTTTACCTCTGGTTTTCAGCAGTCTGATTATGTGTCTGGTATGGTTTTCTTTGAGTTTATTTTGTAACCTTATCTGTTTCACCATATTGGAAAGTTTTCAGCAATTATTTCTTCAAATATTTTTTCTGAACCAATCTCTTTTTCTTTGGGGGACTGAAATGACACACTTGTTATATCTTAAAATATTATCCTGTAGGTACCTGATGATCTGTTCACTTTTTAAAGATATTTTCTCTTCAGTTCTTTATTTTGGATGATTTCTATTGATCAGTCTTTAAATTCTGCTGTCCAGTGGCCTCACTTTTACTTCACACATTACATTTTTCATTTCTAAAATCTCCTTTTGGCTCTTTGTTTATGATTTCTATCTCACTCCTCAGAATTGCTATCTTTCCTTCACTTCAAATGTGTTCAATTCCACTTTGTGGAGGGTGCTCATAGTTGTTTTAAAGCCTAGTAACTTCAACATCTGGATCATCTCCGAGTAGGCATCTGTTGATTGTGTTTTGAGAATTGGTCGTAGTTTCCTGCTCCTTTGTCTGCTGAGTAATTCTGGATTGTATTCTGGGCATTTTGAATATACACTGTATTGTGAAACTCCAGGTCCTATTAAAGTCCTCCGTACAATGGTGACTTTTTATATTTTTAGTTGGCCAGACACCCAGAACTCCAAGATGGCATCATCTGCACCAGTGAAGATGAAAAAGCTCATGGATGGTAAACTAGCAGAGTTGCCAGACTGTATACTGATGAGGGATTTCACCCCTAACGTCACTGTTGGAGTGTTTCAAAGATGTTGCTACTGTATTACAGCAGGTATGTCAATGTGAGGAAAGGGGGCGTCTCTAGGATTTCTATGGTGCTGGCAGCTTATGTGCTTTTCAGCAACTGTCATTCTTAACAAGGGACTCAAACATAAGCAGCTACCCAAGTACTGCTGAAGAGGGCCCAGGGTGGAGGCACATTCTACCTTCCTTACCATAGCCTTTGCCGGGCACCCTTGAATCCTTTCATGTCCGAATTAAGAAGTAACACCGAGTAAAAGATGACTGGCACGTAGAAACAAATAAACAAATACATAAACAAAATCTAATGAGCCACTAACATGGTTAGTTTCAGACTCTAAGTTCTGTCTCCTTTGGTCAGTTAGTTTCAGTGTCAGTTCTGTTTTCAAATCTTCTATTCTGCTGCTTTTTTCTATACCACACATGTGCTTCTTAGGGATTAGTCTTTGAATCATGCAGTAAATTATGATATAGATCACTTCAGTGTCTTTGTTATACAGCCAGGGATCATTTTTATGCATACAAAGCTCAGGTTTGAGACACAAGATTCCAATATGGCGTTTTCTTTCATCAAGTCTAAGAACGATATGGATGTTATAATAGTGTTCTAAAGTTTTTTTTTTTTTTATTACTGCTTCTCATGCCATTGTTGTTATTCTCCTCCCATGTATACTTAATCGTGATTTTTATTTGAATCACAAAACTACTAAAATTTATTTTCTTCTATTGTTGAAAGAATTTTGTTTCAAAATTTTGGGGGTTTTTGTTTGTTTGTTTTTTCATGTTTACGAATTTTTGAGTGAGAGAAACAGAACGCAAGCAGGGGAGGGGCAGAGAGAGACAGACAGAATCTAAAGCAGGCTCCAGGCTCTGAGCTGTCAGCACAGAGCCTGATACAGGGCTTGAACTCAGGAACCAGTGAGATCATGACCTGAGCCAAAGTTGGATGCTTAACCGAATAAGCCACCCAGGGGCCCCTGTTTATTTGTTTTTAAATGTGTATTTATTTTTATGAGAGAGAGAGAGTGTGAGCAGGGGATGGGGGCGGGGGGGCACGGACAGAGGACCCAAAGCAGGCTCCGAGCTGACAGCAAAGCCCGTACAGATGAAGAGCATTTTTCACCACTTTACACTGATTGTTATCCAATTTTCCTTTAGTCTCAATTTATCTCACTTTTACAAGGAGGCTTCGTGTCATTCTATCTCCTCTGAGGATAACAAATGGATTCATGTTTTGTTCTTCCATTCACTAAGTATTTAAGTGCCTATCATGTGCTAGATACTGTTCTAGACACTATTTTAAAAAAAATAACTAGCTAAGCAAAGAAATGTGAGTCTTTTGAATAGTTATCAACAACTTTCAGGGACAGACATTTGACACAATTTTCTTGCATCTTCCATAGCCTCTATTTACTTACAGATATCTATATGTTCTTTTGATAGTTCAGCCACTGGACTTTTACTGGTATGTTATCTAGTAAGATGATATTGCTAATGTGTTTATAATGAACTAATGAAATGAATAATATAGAAAAAAAATAACTAGCTAAAAATAAATAAATACTGACACTAGGATGCATACATTACCAGGGAAATTGGGGAACTTATTTCTCTGTAGTTTTTAAGATAATTATTTGCCTATTCCATATTATTAACTTGAGGATAGCTTAAGGTGAAGGGAATAGACAGTCTCCTTTCAATGTTCTGAGTTCAGTGAACTCTCAAGACTGAAATATCAAGGAGATACCATCAAACAACCCAGAGCGTCTCTAAGAGAAACCAAATTGTGTATAGTCTCTTGTCTGTCATGCTGTCTCTTCTCCTATCATGCTTCTCTCCAGCACCCCATGAGTTCTGAAAGGGAAATAAGAGCTATGATCTCTGAAAAGTACTGTGAGCTAATGGCCACAGTGCAAATATCCCAGCTTGTTGTCTTTGCAGAAATGCTTCGTATTCAGATTGCTCCCGTTTCTTCCACGTTGGTAAAGTCAATGGGAAAATATACAGCAGACTAACCAGGATTAAAAAAAAAAAATAGTTTTGTTTTTCCGTACACAAATTCCCAGTAAGTGTGATCAGCGTAAAGATTTTTCACATCAAATAGAATTTGGCTTCAGTAATGAGATGACCATGATACATACCCAACATAATACCAATGGCTCTTTAAAAACATATAAAAATGTAAGGAGAGAATATAATTAGCTTGTATGATTCAACCTGGGTTTATGCCCAGGCTGTGTGATCTGGGATAACTTGTTTAACCTCTCTGGGTCCTCCTTTCCTCAATTATAAAATTGAGAGAACAATAGCTATGCTAGAGTTGTCGGAATTCAATGCCTAACTTAGTAGATAATTAACATTAGGTAAATATGAATCCAAAGGTCAGTAAAACTTCTAGAAGAGAGTATATACCTCTGTCTGGAGAGTGTCCTTGGGAAGAGTTTAACCCAGCCACTTATATATTTTACAAATTGAAGAAAGCAGGAGAATCTCCTAAAACGTTGTCACATAAGGCAGAAGAACAAATCTTCTCTTTTAACAAATGTTTCCTTACTGCAATACCCAATTCAATTAGATTAGCCTGGGTGTTTTTGGAAGGACCTGACTGTAATAATGCATAAAAGTTTTTCTAATAGCTGGCCAGGAGCTTTTGCTGACACTTAATGAAATCTGTTTAATTGCTCCAGCAACCCCTATATTGGCTGTTATGCTGGGGTCATTGGAAAACTCGACCCTGTGGTACATGGGATACAAGAACACCTTCTGCTGATTGAAGCCTGTACCCTGTGGAAATGTTTTAATGTGATCCTTGAAGCGTGTCCTAGGAAATGCTGTCAACACATATTCTTCCTTGTCAGGCCTTTATTTGGTCAGGAATACTCAAGAGCTCTGTCTTTCTGCCTGTGGTTTACCACATTGTCTCCCGTTTGCTTTCAAATCTGGTTTAGTTGTGTTCAATGAAGCAGAGGTAGCTGAATAAGAGGGACATCGTCAACATCACTCCTCCAGGGAGAATTTCCCATCAGATAAATCACTAAACCAGCTACCATGTTCTGATGCGCAGAAGCCACATCCTTGCCACATGATCATTCACTCGCAGAAAAACATGTTCTCCACATAGTGAGCAAAGGGGCATGCCCAAAAGACCACGTGAAAAGCTGGGGTTGATGGCCAATACCCCAGATGAAGAATTTCAAAAGAAGAAGGAGAAGGCAAGAATAAAAGGGCAACTTATTCAGAATTCATACTATCACAGGTGGGTTTTTTAAATTACAAATAAAACTCTTTTTGGAGACTCCTGTTGAACATAAACTAAAAGGTATGGCATAATTCATGAAAACTCATAGCTGCTCGTATAAACATAAAGGATGTATATTATGGGTTGATAAAGTAGGGTGACTAGGTATTGACAAGCATAACATTTTGCCATATCCAGAGGTGGTGAGATGTATCCCCAAGGTGTGTTGCTGCTGTTATTTGTTTTTAGTGCATCGGAATTCTCGCAGAATAAGCAGTTGCCTTAACGCCGATCATCTGACCAATTAAAAGTCTTAATGTCATGAGTTTTTTACCAGTTCTGAGAATGGAGAATGTTCCAGTGCACAGAACTAACTTGATACGGGTTTTTACTCTCTAAAACAACTGGTACTTAGAGTAAAATTAAGGTTCACATTTCTTTGTATAAGAGGTAGACTTTTTAGAAATGTGATCATTAGAAACAAAATCTTGATTTCACAAAAATAATTCTATTTTACAGCCTATATCGATCCAAGGAAAAACTTTCAAGCCCACTGTCTATGTTTTAACCCACTTGAAGTAAACTGGAATACTTGTACTGTGTTTTCATTTTAGGCATCTAGTCCTTTCATATTAAGGAATGATACTTTAAAAAATTTTTTTTTAATGTTTCTTTATTTTTGAGAGAGAGAGAGACAGAGGGTAAGCAGGGGAGGGGCAAAGAGAGGGAGACACAGACTCTGAAGCAGGCTCCAGGCTCTGAGCTGTCAACACAGAGCCCTACACGGGGCTGGAACCCATGAACTGTGAGATTATGACCTGAGCCGAAGTCAGACGCCCAACTGACTGAGCCAGCCAGGTGCCCCCAGAATGATACTTTTAGAATTGGAACCTTTTCTTCCTAATCACAGAATTCAAAAGGGAATGAAGTTCTTCAACTTGACAGTAATGAGTAAGAGCCACACTGGGCTTTCTCTTGCTCTTCAACGACCAATGGCCACGTGAAGCATCTGGATACTCCTCCCCCAAGAAGTTCCGAACAGTTACAGAGTGACAGACCTACATACCAGAACACTAAGACACTGAACTAGAGAAAGATGAGAGGATATTTCTGAGCCAAAAAGAAAATGCGAGAACAAAAATCCACAGAATAACTAGAAATTAATATAGAAGAAATGTTCAAGACCGCTATAAGCACAATAATGAATCAAACAAAAACAGGGGCACCTGGATGGTTCAGTTGGTTGAGCACTGAACTCAATTTCAGCTCAGGTCGTGATCTATGGTTTGTGGGATCAAGCCCCACATCAGACTCTATGCTGACAGCACACTCTCACTCCCTCTCTCAAAATAAATATATGTTTTCAAAAAAACAATAAATGAGGTTAGAAAAGCCTGAAACAGATCTTATTCCTGGATAGGAGACAGCGATTCTGAAAAAAATTTTAACAATACCAAACTAATCTGTTTATTCTAATCCCGAACTGTTAGTAGTGGTTACCTGTGAGGAATGGGGCTGGGGGAAATGTTTGCAATGCATCCATGACAGACAAATCTTCCAAACAGCAATTGCTAAGAAACAAATAATAATAATAATTCAATAGAAAAAACTTCACTAACAATTGAATTTCAGGTATTTCTGTTCTCAAAAGCCCTTGGCCATTCCTGCCACTGGCTCTCTTCTGCACCAGGAGGAGGACCCAGAGCTCTTCTGGGGAAGGACAAAAGATAGGAACAAACAAGTCACAGAGGAGGAAATGCAACTTGGCCTTAAATACATGAAAAGAAGCTTAGCCTCATTTGTAATAGGAGAAATGTAAAACAATACCCTGTTAACATGGCTGTGGGAAATAGAAACTCTTATACATTGGTTGAATATTATTATATCTCTTGTATGTTATAAATTAGTTACATTTCTATGATGGGCAATTGCATAATATTAATTAAAATTATAGGGATACCTGGGTGGCGCAGTCATTAAGTGTCTGACTTAGGCTCAGGTCACGATCTCACAGCTCGTGAGTTCGAGCCCCCTGGTGGGCTCTGTGCTGACAGCTCAGAACCTGGAGCCTGCTTCAACCTCCGTGACTCTGTCTCTCTCTGACCCTCCCCCACTCATGCTCACTCGCGCTCTGTCTCTCATTCTCTCTCAAAAATCAACATTAAAAAAATTAAAATTATACATGCATGTATTCTTTGATTCAACAATTTCAGTTCCTATAGATACACACACATAATGACACAAAATGCAAAATGACGCAAAGTTCATTGATGAAGCACTGTTTAAAATAGCAAAAGATTGGGGCGCCTGGGTGGCGCAGTTGGTTAAGCATCCGACTTCAGCCAGGTCACGATCTCGCGGTCCGTGAGTTCGAGCCCCGCGTCGGGCTCTGGGCTGATGGCTCAGAGCCTGGAGCCTGTTTCCGATTCTGTGTCTCCCTCTCTCTCTGCCCCTCCCCCGTTCATGCTCTGTCTCTCTCTGTCCCAAAAATAAATAAACGTTGAAAAAAAAAAATTTAAAATAGCAAAAGATTGAAAAATGCTGAACATCCTTTGGTTGGGGACTGATTAAATAAAGTATGGTACATCCATATAAAAATATCATTCAGTTGAGGGGCACCTGGGTGGCTCAGTTGGTTGAACGTCTGACTTCGGCTCAGGTCATGATCTCACAGCTCAGAGTTCGAGCCCCACGTCGGGCTCTGTGCTGACAGCTCAGAGCCTGGAGCCTGTTTCTGATTCTGTGTCTCCCTCTCTCTCTCTGCCCCTCCCCCACTCATGCTCAGTCTCTCTCTCTGTGTCAAAAATAAATAAACATTAAAAAAAAATCATTCAGTTAAAAAGAAAAGGAAAAAATTCTTTATGTACTGATATTAAGAAAGCAAAGTACATGAGAGTGTTTAAATATCCTAACATAAAACAATAGTGACTTGGAAAAAAGGGGCCTGGGTTTCAGAAAATACAAGAGAAGGGAAATTTTCATGATTTACCTTTTCATAACTTATGGATTTTTGAACAGTGTGAATGTACCACCTACTGAAAAAATTTTAACTAAATTTTAGTTGGACATTTTTTCTTTTTTCTTTTTTTAATGTTTATTTATTTATTTTGAGAGAAAGAGAGACAGCGTGAGTTGGGAAGGGGCAGAGAGAGAGGAGAGAGAGAATCCCAAGCAAGCTCTGCCCTCTCAGCACAGAGCCCGATGTGGGGCTCAAACTCACAAAACTGTGAGATCATGACCTGAGCCGAGATCAAGAGTCAGCATCTTAACCAACTGAACCACCTAGGTGCCCCTGGACATTTCTTTCGTTATGAATTATTTGCAAATCATCTTTTTTTACACCATGAAATGGCTTTGTAATTGTGTTCATGAAAATCCTGTTTTTTACCATGGTAAAGGCAATTATATTTCAATTAGAAGTATTAATTGCTTTTTCATATTTAACTTTAACATAAAATGTATCACATTGCCATTGTTTAACAAACAAAACATTTCCAAATATTTTAATATTGAGACAGGTGCAGGAAGATAAATGGGAAAATAGATATTATATTATATTATATTATATTATATTATATCATATTCACAAAAATATAAAGGAACTGAAGTTAATTTTTAGACAATATTGTACTATCTCAAAACCTTATCATTGGTTTAAATTTGTCACACAACCAGCATATCCCACAACAAATGGATTCTTGTTCACATATAAAGAAAGAGTGTGTGCTTAAACAATGGCTTATTTACTGATTAGGGGAAAAAATAACACGTTGAAGTCAGTGGACTTCTGCCCTTGAATGTAATGAACTGGTCTATGGATAAAAGTTCCACAGTGCCTAGTGGTGAAGGGCACAGGATTTTGGAGTAAGACCCATCTAGATTGAATCCATCGCCTATGTGACCTTGGGTGAGTTACTTCACAGGCGACAGTTTCCTATCCCACAATAGATTCCTCATAAAATTGTTCATTAAACAAAATAATGCACATAAATGGCTTAGCACAGGCACCTACTTAAACTCTATTTTCATTATGAACCTTGGCTCTCCTAGTCAGACACATGTCACCAAAAAGGCCCACAAGTAGTCCAGAAACTCTATTTGAGAAGTCACCTGATTCCTCAGGCAAATCCCCTGTGAACATGCAAATATTTCTAGAAAGATATTAACCCAGCAACTATTAATATTTAGCATAGTACATTAAATCAATGTTCCTTCAATAGCTAGTAGCAGAATTCATCTCAGACAACAGTCTGTTTGGTGAGATACAGAATCCTGATGTGCCCTTTTGGTTGTAGAATCCTTGGGGCACAGCTTGAATGAGGCAGGAATAAGACAAAGAGAGCAAAACTGTTCTGTGGAAGAAGAGAACCTGACTCTGTGGGCTTAAGGGACGCATGCTGGTCTGAGTAAAAGGGAAGACTTTGAAGGAAGAAGAAAGGGAGCTGATTCCTCCTCCCAGTCCAGAAGAGAGCAAGTGCCCAGTGGCAGGACTGGCCAAGAGCTTTTGAGAACAGAAATATCTGAAATTCAGCTGTATTTACACAGCTTCATGGCCCCAACCCTTTCGTAAGATCTCCACGTAACCCCGAGTTGTCAGGATTTGGAGCAGTGAAGGGATTTGAGTGATGCCCAAGAAGAAGACACATGCAAAGGCAGGCAGGAAGTACAGACAGTAAGATAAACACACAGTAGAGACTCCCAGAAACAGAAAAGCAGGATCAAAGGGCCTTGGTTTGGGACACAGTCTCCTCCAAAAGCCTTCAGACATAGTGGGGATGAGGGTAGGGGCAGGGGATACCTCCTTCCCCACACCTCCTTGCCTACTCAGGAGGGGCTGAGTCAATTTGATGAAGTCTCAAAATGGAGTGATCTGGCTGCATGTTGGTTGCACTAGGTGTCCTTCACCCTGGCTCTCCAAAAGTGGGGGAAAGCTAAAGCAGACCCCAGAGCATCAAGCCATGGTTGACAGAAGGGTAACACCGGTGGGGTTAGAAGAGAAAGCCTGGGAGGGATGATACATAGGGGCATCAAATGGGGACAACTTAAAAGGAGTTTGTTGTTCTGAATAGAAAGTAGCACCCATGGCTTGAGCAAGCCATATACTGATTACATTTTAAATACTATTTACCTAAAGTTAAATTTAGTATATGTTATGTGGGTAAGTGATCAGATACCATATTATCTAGGATAAGTTACTGAGAGGAAATATTAAACCTGTAACATGACCAAAAAAAAAAAACAACCTGAAATTAAAAAAAAAAAAAAAAAACATGAAAATGGTATTTTCCTCCCAGCAGTCTATTTAAAAGAGTTAAATTAAGACACGAAATGATCATATCAGCCTTAATTCTTCTCTGTTATTAATTGAACTCCTTCTTGGAAACATGCAGATAAAAGTTCCACCTTGGAGAATTTGAGATAAGAGTGAATGGAAAGGAAGAGAAATTAGCGGGCTTTACCAGTTCACACTCAGAACCATCACGCTCTATTTGTTCAAAGCTGCCCACAGATGCATAATATTAAATTGAACCTTTAATGTATTCTGATGTGGGGGAGCTTACAATCATAAGGCCTGTTCTTAGGTTCACACTTTTCTTTGTACATAGTAGGGGCCATAAAACCAGGTGAACAGCGAAAGGCTGTTGGGAAACAAGATAAATGAGAGTTCCGTGGGTTATAAAGAAATTCAAGCTGCTTCCTGTGATGAAATATACATAGATGTACATACACACTGTAGATATTCCTCAGCTAAATATAATAGACCCTATAATGCATTAGTTTACAGATAAATTAATATGATAAAAAGAAATGATGAGATTTGGATCTTTGCCTAAGGAAGACTTGTTATAAATAGTAAAACTGGCCCGATGTCCAGTGATCCTAAAAATAGTTAAGCTTCTACTGTGAAACCCATCACTTCACAGGAAATAATGAGAGAAACACAGCCGTACTCTATGGAAAAGATCCACCATGAAATAGCCAAGATAATTTCCTTCATTTGACCATAAACCCATCAAAACTTCATGGAATGTGGTTACTTTATTTATGCAGTAACTGTGTTCAGTTAACCACACATGCCGTAGACTTCTTAAATAATGAGAGAGACAGACAGACTGCCATTGGACCTGTTCTTTAATAGGAATTCAAGTATCAGTGAAAATCTCCAGAATCCTAAGGAATTTTCTACTGACATCAACAGTCACCAACACAGACTGACTCAGAAATAGATTATATCGCATTCCTCCTTGGCTCCTCAAAACATTTATTTTTAAAATCTGACTGCTTAAAGTGAACCACTTTTTAAAAAGAACCCAAAAGGACTATTACCCTTTTATATACTACAATTGGATATTTTTATTCCAGGAGGATGATCATCACTATAAAAACAAGGGAAGAGTCATTTTTCAATGAAAATTGGCCCCGTGTTAATGCGGTCCATAAAAACATGTGAAGTCTTGATCAGTATGATGTCAAGGAAGCTAGACCTCTTTGATACTATCAGCTATGCCCCACTTTTTCTTTTTCTTTGTACTTTGTATAGGGGTTGCCGCTTGGGGATGCAGTAGCAGTCTTTTGCCACGCTTCCCAGCTGTTCTCTTCAAAATAGTTGTTTTCCTATCCACAGTCCTCCAAAGAACAAACTATCAATGAGACTGTTGTTGTTTTTGTTTTTTTTTTTAAATTCCAGGATAATCAACATACAGTGTTATGTTAGTTTCAGGTGTACAATCAATGAAACTCTTTTGGCAAAAGGATGACTTATTTTAAGATACAGAATAGAGAGGGGCCTGGGCGGCTCCGTCGGGTTAAGCGTCCAACTTCAGCTGAGGCCATGATCTCCCGGTTTGTGGATTCCAGGCCCACATCAGTCTCCCTGCTGACGGTGCAGAGCCTACTTGGGATTTTCTCTCTCTCCTCCTCTCTTTCTGCCACTTCTGCATTCGTGCTCTCGCTCTCTCTCAAAATACATAAATAAACTTTAAAAAATAAAATATAGAACAGAAAGTTCTAGAAAAGTTATAGTTATAGAAAATTATAGCCAATAAGCAATCCAATGAGTACTATATGTTCCATATTAAAGATATATTTTAATGAAGATAGCATTCATTATGGAAATTCCTAAAGTAAAAGCTAGGGAGTTGTGGTATGTCAATATATTTCTCTCATCATAGCACACAATACCACACTTAGAGTTTTCAAAGGCATAGATGATGTTAGATGTTAAGATTTGTTTACTGTTCTTTCACAGAGGTAAAGCTGTATAACCTGTAGCACAGCTAGTTTTTTAGGCCATTAACTGTAATTTTTGAACCTTTTGAAACTGGGGAGCCATTTCTTCAAACACGTGTTAGAAATCCACTTTATAAAGACATGCAACTGCCCCTGTTGATGCGATCAGAAGGAGGGTCCCATGAAGGAAACCTCTCCCAAATCCTAGTCTTACCCGCCCCCCCACCGCTTACTCCTTGAGAAGCAAAGCATAAACATAGGCATTGGGTATAAAACTGGCATTGTTTTATTTCTTTATTTCTTATTTTATGTCTCAAAAATAAAAACGTGTGAAGCTTAAAATTTTCTCGGCAAAAAAAACCCCACACGTTGGAACTTAAAAAAATAAGCAAACAATCTCTATGGGTATGTAACAAGATCTGAGCATAAATTTTAAGAGAACTAGCTAAAAATTGTTAGCTTAACCTCTTGTTCTTCTTGCCTCAGACTGTCTACTGCTAGGCTGTCTTTGTTCACCAGATCCAGCAGCCTTTCCTAGACCCGCCAGCCTCTCTATCCTGGAGTGAAAGAAGGCATAGTTTTCATCTACTCATATACTTTTGCACCCCTTCAACCAAAATTTTAAAAGATTGTACTGACATGCAAACTGCTTCTGTCTTCAATTTTACAATTTTAAATAGACTGATTCCACTTTACAGGGTGGAGGGAATAAAAATCTGTAAGTCTTTGGTCATTACTGTGATTGAGGCTTTTGCTACAGGTGAACAGATATTGCCATCTACTGTTGAGAAAAAATAAAATGGCTAAGCCAAAACTTTTCAACCTTACTAAGGTTTTGACAGATCATAAATTTAAAATGGAAAAAAAAAATGGCTTTATGAAAATAGTTTCTCCTCACTTGTACAACTATTTAGTATTCATAAAGTAGTTTGAAAACTAAAGAGAATAGAAAATATAGCAAACCAGAAAAATTTCAACCCTAACATCAGAAAAAATTGCTCTGTGTAATTATTCTCACCTTGGATTACAAATTGAAAGTGAATCATCGGTTTTTCAGTCTCCGTGTGGTACACAATTTTAGATACTACACCAAAAATGAAATATAAGTAAGTTATCCCTTTTAAATTATCTTAACATCATTTCAAAATTTAAGATAAAATTTATTTTCTTTGTTTTTTCATAAAGCCACTAGAAATGCATAAGACAGTCAGTTTTTGACTTTAGATTTAGCTATAAATAAATGTTCTCTAGAAAAATAGGGTAGTTAACACTTAGCCTCCTTTAGGCTTCTAATGGTACATACTTAAGTTCAAATTTAGAGAAAGCCCCTGTAGGGCAAAAAGGTACTACAAAAGCAATGTATCTGAGTCAGACAATCTAGCACATTAAAACTCACCTACTAGTAAGGGGAGACAGAGTTCTGTGACTCCAGATCTATCAATGTGAAGAATGACCTGTCCTTATTCTGATGGCTGGTGTTGAGCCAGAGGACATGATGTGGTGGCCGAAATTCAGTTGGGTTTGCACATAAAAAAGTATTTTCCCCTTTAAAGAGTATTTATTTAACTCCGTCAGCAGCCGAGCACCACACCACATCCTATGCCCGCTATCTCACAGTCTAGAGAAGCGGATGTGAAGCGTGATGTGTGGATGGTGTGGAGTAAGCCCCTTCTACGAAGAGAAAGGAGAGAGACCGCAATCTTGCAGCGTGTTAGTCCCAGTATGAAAACTGATTGCATGCTATGCACCATGTATGTTACAGACATGTATGTATACATGTGTCTGTGTATATGTGTCTGGAGGGATTAATGTACTGGTAACTGATTTGGCTATATCAGCAATTCTGGTTCATATGGCTTATCTTGCTGTCTTCATTAATGTGTTTTCATCATAATTAATATTGGTATAGTGTTTACTATTTAAAGGGCCCTCACACATGTCACAAGTCATTTGCTCATTTAACAAATGTGTACCGAACACCAGCCATGAGCAAGGCTCTCACAAGCATCAGAAATACAAAGCTAAAAATGAAACCGTCTCATCCTTCAAAGAGTTTGATAGTCTAGGTGAGATGAGAAGGAAGCAACCTCACCACCGGGCTTATAAAACAATGTTAGAAGTTCCCTGATGGAAGAATGAAGGGGCCCTATGTAAAAATGAAAACTAGTAGGCCTGTTTCTCTTTGGGGGACATGGCAGGAATCAGGAAAGTGATAGAAAGCCAAACAGCACATGAGGCAGCAGAGGGTACACTTCCTGAGAATTATGGGTCATTGTTGGACGCCACATGCTCAGCGGGCATCAGCCGGTGAGTCTGGTGAGACAGCATCACGCAGAGTACTTCCAGGCATATACACGTAAGTGTCATATATGCAGCAAGATATAAAATAGAGGTTATAGGAGAACAGCTTACCAGCAGAGAAGTAGTGAAGTGTTCATAGTCCCCTGAACTCTCATTATCCCACAGCTCAGGCCCTGCATAGATGGTCCACATGCCCCAGGGCTAACATCCCAATAGACAGAGGTCCTGCTCCATAATACTCTAGGGAATAGGAAACATCAATGCACCACAGAGGCCCCTGGTCAGAGTTGTAGCCTTGATAGAATGAGAGAAACTTTGAAGCCCCTGCACTGGTATCAGCTTGTCTTTCTGGTCTACTCTGACTTGCTAACCCAGCTGTCTAACCTACCAAAACTGCAGAGGAGACACGACTCCAGGACATGCAGATTTATTCCTCCTACGAGGAGGAGAGAACAGGAACTGAAGGCTCCCGTTTACCAAGCTAAGTTGATTTGAAACAATGGGCATCAGGGAGCCACCAACTGTTCTTGGGCAGGGAAGTAAAAGGATCTGATTCACATTTTAAAGAAGTCACCGACATTAGAAAAGATAGGTGGCGGATAGGAAGCCAGCCAGGGAGATACTGTAGAAGGGCAGGCTGGAGGGTGTGACTCGGGGCAGAGACAGAGAGCTGCACGCTCAGGAGTGACGTGAATGTCAGGACATGAACGACAGAATGGACAGACAGGACTTTAAGACTGGTTAGATTTAGGGGGAAGGGAAAGAACAGAGTCTAATGCAGAAGAAGGAGATATTTCCTTTCTTCTTCCCAGGTTCTTCTAACTAGTTTAGGAATTGACATGAGACAGATGAACAGGAGGAAAAAGAAACAAAGTTTTATTACATACTGCATGGAGGTCCAATAGTGAAATTGAGACCCAAAGAAATGACCAGGGCAAGCAGTTTTTATACACTGTAGACAAAGAGACAATACGTTTGTGAGGAGTTTACAGAATAAAGAAAACAGATGTTTGGGAGCTTTAAGTAGTAAGAAATTCTAAGCAGAATTTAGGCTGAGGTAATAGGTTTTTTAAAAATAATAAGATTTATTTCTACAGCTTTCTCAGCTTTAAAGTTCCTAACTGATGATAAGGATATCGTTTTACTTCTTAGTACAGGGAGGGTATCTTTCATATGGGAGTTCTATTTCCTGATTTCAGGGGGACAGAAGAGATCTGAGTGTGCCTGCATCAGACCTTCCCCAAGTAGCTACAATTCAAGATAATCAATATGCCATTGGGATACATTTTGAGGTGGCTAGCCCTGGGACCCTACACTAATATCGCTTGGTCTCTGGCTGAGTGACAAGCTGGATTGAGGAAGAGGATGTAGAGAGGGAAGTGAGAGACAATGAGGCTATTTTTTTAGCTTTCTATTTTGAAATAATTATTGATTCCCAAGAAGTTGCAAATATAGAACAGAGAAGTCCCATATACCTCTCACCCACTTTCCCCTAATTACATAGCTATAGCACACTATCAAAACTAGGAAAATGACATTGGTACAATGTATGTGTACAATTCTTTGTCATTTTATCAAATGTGACTCATGTAGCCCACAATACAGTCAAGACATAAAACTATTTCACAAAGATCCCCTCCATGCTACTACCCCTTTATAGATACAGCTATCCTCCCCTTTCTCCACCATTCCTATTCCCAGCAACCACTAATCTGTTCTCCACCTCTATAATTTGATCACTTAGAGAATGTCATGTGAACAGAATCATACAGTATATGACCTTGGGTGACTGGCTTGTTCCACTCAGCATAATGCCTGACATTTATCCAAGTTGTTGTATGTATCATTAGTCTGTTCCTTTTTATTGCTAAGTAACATCCCATAGTACAGATGTCCCAGCTTGGTTAGCCATCACCCACTAAAGGACATATTGGTTATTTCCACTTTAGGGCTGTTGAGAATAAAGCTGCTATGCACACTAGTGTGCAGGTTTTTGTAAAAACATAAGTTTCATTTCTCTGGGATAAATGTCCGGGAGTGTAATTTCTGGGCCATATGGTAAGTATATGTTTAGTTGTTTGTTTGTTTGTTTGGTTTTTTTTTTAAGAAATTAAATAAGGCTTATCTGGCACATTAAGTATGATTTTGTTCGTTTTGAAAGAAATGAAAAGCATGATGAATAGCAACCAAACAGACTTCGAGACAAATAGACTTGGGCTTGAATCCGGCACGGCCACCATCCACCGTGAGACTTGGTAAACTACGTAACCCTGCTATATTTATACGCCATTTTCTTTCGTGTGTAAATTTCTGTAATCTTTTAGTGGCTTCAGAAAAGCCCCAGAATGATAATTTCTTGCTTTGCTGGAATGAATAAGGATAGGTAGGATTCCTAGGATGAAATGTATAATTATGCAGTCATCAAGTAAGGAAAAGAGGAGCTAGGCTGACTAGAACTGAGAATGTAGGAGAAGATGACGTTAAAATCGGCAGCGACTGTCCTGGTTTAGACAATATATGGCCAAGTTCAAGTCACCGGCAGAGGCACCAAAAGGCAGAGATATACCCAAGTCCAGGCAACCAGAGTCAATTATCAGGAGTTCCACAGACTAGATGAAGCAAGTGGCGGAGTAGGGGGGAAAGGGTGGAATTTCTGATTCTAGAACAAACTTTTGCTTTTTATCTATTTTCTGCTATGTGCTGCTTCTGTGAAGCCCTGCGCCTTTGGGTGTTAGTTCGAGCCAGGAAGAGGTCAAAAAAGAGATCATAAAAGCCTATCTTTGAGGAGAATAAAGGATTAGGTTACCTCATGTAAAATTAGTAGAGGCAAATGTATTGAGATGCTTTTGGATGCAAATAACAGGTAAGCCCAACTGAAGGAGCCTCAAATAATAAAGAAACTTATGATCTCATGAACAAAGTCCAGGGGCAGGGGATTCCAGAGCCAGTCAAAATAGCAACGCAGCAGTGTCATCAAGAACCCCGTCTATCCCACACTTCCCTCTGCCATCTGCCTCACACTTTCCTAGTGCAGGGTGATGTACATAGATGGACAATGGGGTAAATCACAGGATAAATTCAAGAAATGTTTTTTGGGGTTTAGAATAAAAAATTTTTAAAGTTTATTTATTTTGAGAGAGAACGTGCACACGCACACAAGTGGGGGAGAGGCCAGGGGAGGGAATCCCAAGCAGGCTCCTTGCTGTCCATGCAGAGCCCGATGCAAGGTTTGATCCCATAGACCATGAATGAGACTATGACTTGAACAGAAATCAAGAGTCAGATGCTCAACTGACTGAGCCAGCCAGGTGCCCCTAGAATCAGAAAATTTAAAAACTAATCCTGATTAATCAAAGGTTTTAGTTAGTTGAATTCTAACTAATTGAAATTCTTCCTTACATCATTCTTCGTATTTTATACTTTTCCTAAGATTCCTCTCTAACATGAGAATCAGGCCACTTTCATGGGTGTAGATGAATTTTCTTTATTCTCATTTTCAGGACATGAAATGATGACTCAAAATATTTCTTTTTTTTTTTTTAATTTTTTTTTTCAACGTTTATTTATTTTGGGGACAGAGAGAGACAGAGCATGAACGGGGGAGGGGCAGAGAGAGAGGGAGACACAGAATCAGAAACAGGCTCCAGGCTCTGAGCCATCAGCCCAGAGCCCGACATGAGGCTCGAACTCCCGGACCGCGAGATCGTGACCTGGCTGAAGTCGGACGCTTAACCGACTGCGCCACCCAGGCGCCCCCAAAATATTTCTTTTAAGGAAAGAAGTTGTATAACTTAAATTTGCACAGCAGTGTACTTTCACATGGCTTGTCTAATCTTTAAAAATCTTTGTGAGTTAGAAAGAACAGATATTGGGGCGCCTGGGTGGCGCAGTCGGTTAAGCGTCCGACTTCAGCCAGGTCACGATGTCGCGGTCCATGAGTTCGAGCCCCGCGTCAGGCTCTGGGCTGATGGCTCAGAGCCTGGAGCCTGTTTCCGATTCTGTGTCTCCCTCTCTCTCTGCCCCTCCCCCGTTCATGCTCTGTCTCTCTCTGTCCCAAAAAATAAATAAACATTGAAAAAAAAAATTAAAAAAAAAAAAAAAAAGAAGAAGAAAGAACAGATATTAATAAGCTCCTTTTAGAGAGGAGGAAACAGTTTCAGTGAAATGCCCAACGTCAGTGAGAAGCTACACGGCAAAATTGAGATTTAAGCCCAGATATCATATCTCTCATTTTAGTGTTCTTTCTACTTTCAGGGACAATAAGTCTGATTTCTCTGGCTAGTCAGATATCACATGTGAAGCCATAGTCTCCCCATTACTACACTCATAATTGTTGGAATATAAGAGTTGGTTTTCAAGTTAAGAAGACACAAGCACTGGGACTTCCTGGCTGGCTCAGTTGGTAGAGCATGCAACTCTTGATCTCGGGGATGTGCGTTCGAGCCCCATGCTGGGTACAGAGATGACTTAAACACTAAAAAATAGAGAATACATAAGCACTAAGATCAAATTGTGGGAGGACTCCCAGGTCAGACACTCAAGCTAATACTGTAAATTTCAGTGCAATTAAAGGATGGCTATCTCTCATCTCCTTCCACCACCCCCCACCCCACGGAAGAGTGGAAAGAAGAAAGGTTGAATAAGTAACATGGGGCATAGCGAAATTGGAAGTACAAAAACAATACTACTCAAGAGAGAGTATCACAGACCTTGCTCACCCTCGATTTAGTCCTATATAAAATTCAGATAATAGTAGCTATAGTACAATGTTTTTGTACTACTAAAATAAGGTAATTATTTTCACATATTCTACAAAGAGTTGTTTGAGGATTAGAAGAATGAAGGAATCCTTGCATGTGACCTAGGCTCTAACTTCACATGGTGGGGGGGCGGGGGGAAGGGGACTGGAAAGTTCCAGCCTCCTAACCATGTGGTTGATTCCTCTAGCAACCAGACTCATCCTCAGGTGCTTTCCAAAAGTTACCTTATGAGCATAAACTCGGGTATGCCTAAAAGGGGTTTGTCATGAATATCAAGACATCATTATCACTCTTGTCACTTAGGAAATTCCAAAAGTTTTAGGAGCTCTGTGCCAGAAATGCAGTACAAGACCAATGTGTATTTCTTATTCTAAATAACAATATCATACCTCTCCAATTTACCAAAACTACTCTCGCCAACACACAGGATGACCCTGTAATGTATTGCACAATCCAGGATTTTTTTTTCTTTTTTTTTTAACGTTTTATTATTTATTTTTGAGAGAGAGAGAGACAGAGCATGAACGGGGGAGGGTCAGAGAGAGGGGGAGACACAATCCAAAGCAGGCTCCAGGCTCTGAGCTGTCAGCACAGAGTCCGATGCGGGGCTCGAACTCACCGACCGTGAGATCATGACCCGAGCCAAAGTCAGATGCTTAACCGACTGAGCCACCCAGGCGCCCCCCACAATCCAGGATTTTTGAGACTAAAAAGGAACATTATTAATAATTACGTTGGGATGTACACACAAACGGGCCCTGTCCTATATACAAACTTAGACTTTCACATCTCACCTCAACATGAAAACAGTGAATCATTGCTTTTTCTAAAAAACTTGTTTCCCTCATATTATTAAATCCCATCTATACTTATCCCATTTGCTCAAGCCAGAAACCTGGGAATCATGCCCAATTCCCTCTTCCATTCTCTTATGGCCATTTCATAAAATATCTATCATAGATCTACCTACAAAGTATAATCGGAATACATACACTTCTCTCCTCTATCCACTATGTAAACCCTCCTCTTTCACCCATTGTACCTTAGCCCATCACCCTGTTCATTTCCTTCACACTCTGAAATTACATATTTGTTAATTGACTTGTCACTGTATGTCTTCTCTAGTTTACTGCCAGGACCCCAGTTTGATCACCCAGTGCCTGGCATTCCTAGCACCTAACATAACGCTGAAACATAGCAGGTGCTCAGTAAATGTTTATTGGATGAATGAATACATGAATAAACAAATAGAAACAATAAACATTGTGCAGAACACCTCTGGGAAATACTGGTATAAGTAGTGTGAAATTGAGAATAATACAGCTGAGTCTTTGTGCCCTATTAAAAAATCAGCATCTGAATCTCTGAGACAAAGACCAAACAACCAAGGTCAGAGTTAGTGCTGGAAAAAAGGCAAAATGAAGACAGGAGTGGAGAAAAGTAGAGAGACCTGGTGAATTCAGATCATCCCCTCTGTTCCTCTCTGCTCTCAATATAACTGTTTCATATTTTTAATGTTTTTTTAAATTTATTTTTGACAGAGAGAGAAAGAACGAGTTGGGGAGAGGCAGAGAAAGAGGGAGACAGAGGATCTGAGGCCAGCTCTGCACGTGGGGCTCCATGCGGGGCTTGACCCCACAAACCGTGAGATCATGACCTGAGCTGAAGTCTGCCACTTAACCAACTGAGCCACCCAGGCGCCCCTATAACTCTGTTTTAATTCCGTATCTTGCACTAGCGGAGAAAATTACATTAATGAGCAGGTCAAAACAGTATTTCTGATTAAGGAACACCACTCTGAGAGCGAAGGAGAAGTCCGTTAATATGGAAGTCAACCACTCAGAAGTATCAGCAGCAGCAGTGTTACTTTTTGCTAGAGTCAGCTTCTTGCAGTAAATACCAAAGGAAGACTTACTCCATAACAGGAATAACACCTTGGACAGTCATCTAATTCCACGCGTTAATTCTTTTAAAACATTAACTTTAAGACCCAAATAAACTAGATAGATATTCTCACTTCAGTTACACCATCATTCATGTGAATCCCTCTGTCATAAACAACCCACTGAATAAGGTGAGAGCTAGCGTGGGGGGAAAGGACAGAATGGGAGTGGAAGATGGAGAAAAGCAGGAGAAGTGCGAATTTTCACTGCTGTGTGCCACACACACAAACAATTTTTTTTCACCACTATGAATAAACATTTCAAGCACACTCTGTGATTCCAAGTTCCTAGCCTTTGGACCTCTATCTCTGATTAGCCTAGGGCTGTTGTCCAGATTGCTTCTGCCTCAGAATTACAGCCCTTGTGCTTCTGCTATGTGATATTATATTATATTACTTATGTATTTATAAATCATATTACACAATTTTAAAATAAAATATATATAACAAGGCACCTGGGTGGCTCAGTCAGTTAAGCGTCCAACTTTAGCTCGGGTCATGATCTCACAGTCTGTGAGTTCAAGCCCCACGTCAGATTCTGTGCTGACAGCTCGGAGCCTGGAGCCTGCTTTGGATTCTGTGTCTCCCTCTCTCTCTGTCCCCTGCCTCTGGCCATGCTCTGTCTCTGTCTCTCTCTCTCTCTCTCTCTCAAAAATAAACATTAAAAAAATTAAAATAAAATATAGATAAATTAAATTAAATAAATATCGTGTGTCATAAATAGTCACAAACCACATTCATGGCACTTGGTAATTACAAAACATTTCTTTTTTTATTTATTTTTGAGACAGAGAGAGACAGAGCACGAACGGGGGAGGGGCAGAGAGAGAGGGAGACACAGAATCGGAAACAGGCTCCAGGCTCTGAGCCATCAGCCCAGAGCCCGACGCGGGGCTCGAACTCACGGACCGCGAGATCGTGACCTGGCTGAAGTCGGACGCTTAACCGACTGCGCCACCCAGGCGCCCCTACAAAACATTTCTAATAGGAAAACATTTACTTGCAAATACAGTATCTGAAAGTCTCAAGTCCTGTCTTTAGAAATGGTAATGCTACCTATCATTGTGTCCGGGGCCTGGAAGTACGGGGAGTTCGAAGTGGGAGAAGAGGGGGTCCAGAAGTCCCTGAGGCATGCCTCCTGTGGTGGAAAGAACATTTCATTCTAGGACAGAAGCCACTGTCACCCCTCTTCTGGGACTGGACCACGATAAGATTACTTGGCAAGACAGCAATCATATTGCAGTCCTTCATGCCAGTCCTTCTGCATTAGTTAAGGTACTTTTGAGTGAAAGCAACAAAAACCTCAACTCCCAAATGGCTTAACCAATCAAGGCAATTTAGCAGTTCATGTATTTAGAAAGTCCAGAAGTAAAGCAAGCTTTTAAGTAGAGTGCATCAAGGGCCCCACCCCTCTTGCTCTGTGTGTCTCTGGATTCTGCCTGTCTTTATGTGTTGACTCTGTCCTCAGACTGGCTTCCCTTCTAATCCTAATAGCAGAATATTGATTTCTTGCTCCTTCATTGCCATTCAAGGAGAGAGACTCTAATTTCACTCAACCATTAAACTGTTCCAACCATTAAACTTGTTCCAACTGGACCATCCCAGAGCTGCTCACAATGGCAAAGAAGATGGGATTAGAACCATCTGTATACAGGCAAGGGTCAATCCATTCCACCTACAATGCATTACTACAACTGAATGCAGGAAGAAAAGTATAATGCAGAAGAGGCACCACCACATCCATATCCAGACTATGTATTGATTTCCTTCGTCCCTGTAACAGAAGCACAAACGAAGCTGAGAAATAGACTCAGAGTTTTTAACCATGCTCTGTCTCTTCCCCCTCTCTGCCCTCCCACTCCCTTCCCCTACCCCACCCCCTCTTGTTCTCCCTGTCCGCTCTAACTCCTGCTTTGTTAAAATTGATTGGCAGTGAAAGTAAGGAAGGAAGAAAATGAGGAAAGATAAGACAGGGAATATATAACGTATCCTCCATTTTAGTAGAAAGACTCTGGGAGAGATTCAGTGATTCAATATTCAGTTACCCAAGTTACCTGCAGCTATGGCCAGATCTAATGCTCTATATAAGTAGATATATATGGTAATCAAGGAAAATTCTTTTTTTGAAAATTTTAGAAGACAAAGCAAAATAGGTAGATTACCCAAAGTCACTCTACAAGTCTGAGTAATTCTCCTTCAAACCAAATACCTTTGTGTTAATCATGCATTCTTTTATTTTTTTTTAAGTTTATATATTTATTTTGAGAGAGAGAGTGCATGCGTGGGCAGGGGTGGGGGGGGGGCAGGGAGGAAGGACAGCGAGAGAGGGAGAGAGAGAATCCCAAGCAGACACAGATCCCAACGCAGGGCTTGATCTCACAAACCACCTGGACTGAGATCAAGAGTGGACTGCTTAACCAACTGAGCCAACCAGGCACCCCAGTCATGCACGCTTAGTAACTAAGTAAAAGAATAATCTAAAAACATGGCAAATGTTGTACATAATAATTATTCACAATAGCAAGAAAAAAATTGAACACAACTTAAATATCCATCAATAGGCAAAGTGTTATGTAGAACTGGTGTATCCATTGAATGGAACATTAGGCAACAGTATTAGCTAATGGATCTGAAGTCTTTTGTAGTATCAGAAAAAAAGCCTATGATTTACTACTGTATTGACAAAAGCAGGACTTGGAAAATAATTAGGTAAAATGTACCTATCAGATATAATCATGTAAAATATACACGTAGAAAGTGACGGGAGGGGTACCTGGCTGGCTCAGTCGGTTAAACGTACGATCTCAAGTCATGATTTCGAGGTTCACGAATTCTAACCGCATTGGGCTCTGTGCTGGCAGCTGAGAGCCTGGAGCCTGCTTTGGATTCCGTGTCTCCCTCTCTCTCTGCCCCACCCCCGTTCACACTGTCTCTCTCTCTCTCTCTCTCTCTCTCTCTCTCTCTCTCTCTCTCAAAAATAAATAAACATTAAAAAAAATTTTTTTTAAAGAAAGAGACTGGAAAGAAATATACCAAATAATACTAGAGTTTTACTGAAACGTGATTGTTTTCTACTTCTCAGCTTTTTTTGTAACACTGTTACACTAATTTTGTAGCTGGAAAAAAGAAAAACTGGAAAAAAGAAAATATACTTGGCAGATATCTACTTAGCAGCTTGTGACTGTCTGTGCTGGTTCCTAGCTGGAATTACAGGGGCACCTAGCTGGTTCAGTGGCCGGAGTGTGTGACTCTTGATCTCAGCATTGTGAGTTCAAGTCTCACACTAGGTGTAGAGATAACTTAAAAATACAAAAACAAAAAACAGGGGCGCCCAGGTGGCTCAGTCAGTTAAGCATCCGGCTTCGGCTCAGGTCATGATCTCACAGCTTGTGATTCCAGCCCCGCATCTGGCTCTATGCTGACGCCTCAGAGTCTAGAGCCTGCTTCAGGTTCTGTGTCCCTCTCTTGCTCTGCCCCTCCCCTGCTCGTGCTCTCTCTCTCTCTCTCTCAAGAATAAATAAAACATAAAAACAAAAAACAAAAAAAAACCAGAAGTCACATTTAAGTGGCCTGTCTCTATCCCAACAGCACTCATTCACTTATTCAACAGCTAATTATTAAGCAACTATTACATATGCACCAGGGATGTATCAATGGGTAAATGACGTGGTCCCTGTACCTATCTTTACAGCCTAGCGAAGAAGACAGACTATAAGCAAACAATTTGTTACAGATGAGGAAAACATGGGATGAAGGTAACCAAATAATGTCATAAAAGGAGAGAGAACCGGCTTTAAAAGGTCAGAGAGGCTTCCAAGGAAGTAGTATCTAAGTTGAAATGAGAAAGAGGAGGTGGCTGAGAACCCCAAGTGCAGGGCAGGGCAATTGAAGCAGAGGGCCTAAGGTGAAAAAGAGCTCGGCAAGTCCTGGGGACTGAAATCAGGAGACCCGCATGGCTACAGCACAGTACAAGAGGAGAAAAGGGGTTACAATGAGGTTAGAGGGGTAAGCAGGGACCAGATCTTGCAAAACCTTGATAAGAATTTTGGATTTTACTCTGAATGCAATGTGAGCCATTGAAGGGTTGTACAGAGAAGAAACACGGTTCCGTCTGCACCTTCATAAGATCACTCATGGCATTGTGGGAAATGACTTGATGGTGCGTAGGGGACAAGATGCAGAGAGGATAGTTGGAAGATCTTTGTAGCCAACTGTATTTCTTAGAGCAGTAGCAATGGAAATGAATTAGACTCAAAGACTTCAGGGTATGTTTTCAATATGGACCAGAGGATACGGTGGGGTGAGGGAAAAGTGAGTCAAGGATGGTGTCCAGATTAATACTTTGAGCAACTGAGTGTGTGGCAGTGGCACTGAGAGAGAGGGGAAAACAGGAAGAAATAGATTTGGGGGACAAGATGAAGACTTTAAATTTACATAAGACCGAACTGCCATATAGAATGTGTATATAATCTTTCTCTTCAGGAAGACCTTTAAAAATGGAAAGCACGTTTTTCACCTCTGAAATCTTAACATCTTGAACAGTGCAACATGTGACAGGGTAGGCATTTAGTGAGCAATTGTTAAACGAACTTCACAGCTTTGAAAATATTTCATTCATTCCAATGTAAGAAGATTCTAGTTGTGGTGGAAAGCCCGATTTTAGACAGTTTCCCTTACCAAGACTGACAGGGAAAAACATTGATTGGCCGGTAACTAAAAAAGAGAAAGGGGCACTTGGGTGGCTCAGTCGGTTGAGCGTCTGACTTCAGCTCAGGTCACGATCTCATGGTTCATGAGTTCGAGCCCCGCATCAGGCTCTGTGCTGACAGCCTGGAGCCTGCTTCAGATTCTATGCCTCCCTCTCTCTCTGCCCCTCCCCCACTCACACTCTGTCTCTCAAAAGTAAATAAACATTTAAAAAAAGGGAGAAAGAAAAACTATGAGATTCTTATTTTTTTTTTAATTCTTATGTATTTAGTTTTCTGTAGTTAAACTAAAATGGGAATTAAAAGCTTTAATGTGTGTGCTTAAATTCTTGGGCCAGCCACTGACCCCTTCAAGTGATTTTACCTCCCAGTGTTTCAGTTTCTCCATTTGCAAAAGGGAGATAATGGTAGTTGCTTTATCTCACAAGGATGTCATGAAAATAAGTCAGATAAATTGCTTTGCCCTCCTTGGAAAGGGGCTCCAGAAAGTAAGCATTATTAGATATGATGATGAATACTCACAACTTCAAAGATATTTTTAAATTGCCCCCCAAGTCTTTGAACATGTTAAGCCTATGAATAGCACAGTGTTAGGTGTTTATACATTTCTGGCAAGCTTTCACCTCTTGTTAAAGCAGTAAATGGTCTTTGAACAAATGTATTTCTCATTCTTTGATAACTATGCTTCCTTGTTTGTACACTTGAAAGATGATTATCATCTGGCATGTGAAGTCAAGTCCAACTCCTTGGTGCCATTACAGTTCAATTGCAGCTTTAATTGAGTTTTTCTTCCAAGGTTGAAAATAAGTCATTTGGTTCACTTTGGTAAGCTCCTTGCACGCTAAAAAGTGATTGTGAGGTGAATACGACTATTTTCTGCAAATAATATAAATAATGTTTTTCATTTTAGCTACAATATCCTCATTCGAAAATTGATATGAAAAAATCCGGTATTTTTATTTCTTCACTGTTGTATTTTTTTTTCTGATGAGTTTCCCTAAAATTGCTTTTAATAGCTATAATTATACATTTTAACATTTCTAACACAGACAGTCCCCGACTTACAGCGGTTTGACTTACAATTTCTTTACTTTAGGAAAGTACAAACGCGGTAAGTATGCTTTCAGTAGGAGCCATACTTGAAATGTCGAATGTTGACCTTTTCCCAGGCTAGCAATATGTGGTGGGATGCTCTCTCGAGATGCTGGGCAACAACAGGGAGCCTCAGGTCCCAGTCAGCCACGCCATCGTGAGGGTGAACCAATACACTTACAACCTTCTGTACCCGGACCAGCCATTCCGTTTTTCCACTTTCGGTAGAATATCCAGCAAATCGGGGCGCCTGGGTGGCGCAGTCGGTTAAGCGTCCGACTTCAGCCAGGTCACGATCTCGCGGTCCGTGGGTTCGAGCCCCGCGTCAGGCTCTGGGCTGATGGCTCAGAGCCTTGAGCCTGTTTCCGATTCTGTGTCTCCCTCTCTCTCTGCCCCTCCCCCGTTCATGCTCTGTCTCTCTCTGTCCCAAAAATAAATAAACGTTGAAAAAAAAATTAAAAAAAAAAAAAGAATATCCAGCAAATTACATCAGATATTCAACACTTTATTGTAACGTAGGCTTTGTGTTAGAGATTTTGCCCAAGGGTAAGCTAATGTCAGTGGTAGGCTAGGCAAAGCCATCATGTTCGGTACGTCAGGTGTACTTTTGACTTATGAGATCTTCAACTTACAACGGGTTTATCAGGACATAACCTCATCGTGAGTCAGGAAAGACCTACATAGACAGCCACGGTACACACATAAATATCACCAAAGTAAAAACCTACAGACCCCAAGACAAAATACAGGATAGTAAACATCATCTAGGACATTTCTTATTACAGATGTGCATCACGTTCATAATTAGTATGATATTAGAAAAACTAACAGACCATTAGCACTACCACTCTTATCCACACTTCTCTTACCTATATGCCTAACACAAATCAAAACTCTTCCTGCTGGAGTAGCCAAAACACTCCCAGTAGAGTGCTGCAAAATCATTCTTTGCAAAGTAAGAGAATAACACCTACTTCTCCTCTCTTAAAGAACCCCCTCTCCAGGTAAGTCTCACTATATCCACTCGACAGATGTGGAATTTGAAGCTGGGTGCTTTACACTAGATCCCCCAGCTAGGTCAGAACACAGGCTAAATATGCTTGACCACAAGGATAACATCATTCGTATTCCTTCCTCTTTCGTTTTTCTCTCCAGGAAGAATTGAAGCAACACAAAGGAAGACACCGTACACTTTGATAACTCTCTAGGAGGGGAGATCTGAACCAGGATAAAGGAAAGGTAGGGGTAAAATGGCCTCAATTCTACCAAGTGATGGTAGAAGCCTCCTCACAGCTCCACCAGGATCTGACAGAACGGACACTGATGAACGATAGGCCTCCCTCAGGCAGAACCCCAGGAACAAATGTCCTAGGCCCTCAATATTATGAAGAAGGAGTGGCATTACTATTTCAGAATATTATTAAAGTTTAATTTTGAAAGTCCTGCCTCCAATGATATACCCAGGGGCCGATAAAAGATGCCAACAGCATAGCGTCTTCTCAAATACGATTATCCTGGGTGGGCCTTGAACTGGTGGGATGGCCCAAACTCCCACATCTCTAGGGAAAGCATTCCTGGCATCTGGTATCGTTGAATTTACCTAGGCCAAAGGTCATAAGTTAGTGGCCTATAATGAGCCAGATTTTACCTCAAAAGGCTCTTCAGTTGGCCCACTGCAATGACTTCTGCCACCAACCACCTAAGTCAGGCCAAACTGCACAGGCTAACGGCACAGTCCTCCACAAGACTGCCCTTACTCCAGGTACCAGTCACAAGTTCAAGGGTCCCAGGCCACCCTCCCTTCTAAGCTGCTGGCTACAAATTTAGGGGTTTCTGCTGCTTCCTCAAGTTTGGTAATTTGCTAGAATGACTCACAGAAGTCAGGAAAATGCAATACTTATAATTACCGTTTTATTATAGCAAAAGGACAGGGAGGAGAGATGCAGAGAGTAAGGTCTGGGAAAGTCTCAAATGTGAAGCTTCCACTGTTCTCTCCTGCGTCCTCAAGGATGTATCATCTTCCCAATACACTGATAAGCGACAAGGTGGATTACTACCAACCAGGAAAGTTCATCCAAGCTTCCGTGTGTCCAGAGTTCTTACTAGGGCTTCATTATATCAGTATGATTGGTAAGTCATGTATCAGTCTCTGCCCCCCCTCCCCCCCGCAAACCCCTTCCCAGAAGGTTGGGTTGATAATCCCCCATTTGCTCTTTCTGGCACGACCAGCCCCATACTGAGTCATCTCATAAACTATTAGTCATCTCACAAAGCATGAGAGGCCCACCATGAATAAGAAAGGCACTCCTACCACCTGGGAAAGTCCAAAGGTATAGAAGCTACTTCCCCAAACTCAGAAACAAAGACCAGCCCAAATTATTTATACACCCACACGATATTTAAATGTTATTTCAGATTGGCTACCAACATTTAAAACTGTGTTCACATAAAAATCTAAATGTTTTGTACCCCCCTAAAGTATTGGCAATCTTAGCCTTCCATTCCCACAAAGCTGCTGCCCGCTTCCTAAGGGACACTCGTGTCTCCCCACCATCTCCCTAGTCTCTACTTTCTTATTCTTGGAGTGATTCACTCCTTTGTTTCCTTCACATCCACGGCAAACATTTAAATTTACAAACCCTGGCCTAGGCCTTGGGTGTTTTGGCTGTTTTTATTCCATCTCACATTATTAACTTCAAGGAATGTGTGGGGAAGGAAGGGCAATTACCTTTTGCCATTTCATTATCTTACTTTCAAGCTACTCTTCCTCTACACTTCATGTGAGTCTGGGTGCATGTGTGCATATACGCATGCCTGTGCCGTACAGGTGTCTCTTAGAAGGTCTTGAGCCAGGCTAATATGAAAGGTTTGACTGCAGAACCAGGACAAGCTGAAATAAAATTCATGTCATCTTCAGAGTCAAAAACTAGAGCCAATGGAGGACCTTAGAAAAGAAGCCTCTCATTCTAAAGACAAAGCAAAACCTATGTTTCTCAATATCTTTAAAGCTATAGCTTCCTTCATAAGTGTACAATTCTCACAACCTCCTTTATTATTTGATATTCGGCCTAATTAACTGAAAAAAATAAGTGGGGCAGATACTATTATTTTCAAAATTCACATACCCCTTTCTCCCACTATACCGCTCTGTAAATCACTTGTTTAAAGAATATAAGAGGCATGAAACAAGCCCCAAGTACATCAGTGGCCATGTGGACGGGTACCTATAGTCTCTCTTAGGTACAAGTGTCACAGAGACCTTGAGTTTTATCTTCAGTATTCGTGGGTTTCATATTTTGAATTTATCTACTAAAATTTGTAAACCCCAAATCAATACCTGCAATGTTTTCACAGTCATCCACAAACACATGCAGAGCAGTAAAAAATTTCAGTCAACTGATTTTGAAGGTTCCCAGCAGAGGCCAAACAAGGGAACACTTTACATTCTCATTCCAAAAATAGCACTGTAAATAACTGCCCTTTTTGTGTCCTATTTAGGGGCACTTTTTTGGTACTTTTGTGCTTTTTGTTATTTTGTTATTTAAAACGACCCCCAAGCATAGTGTTGAAGTGCTAGCTGGTGTTCCTAAGTGCAAGAAGGCTGTGATACGGGGGCATCTTGGTGGCTCAGTCCGACTCTTGGTTTCCGCTCAGTTCACGATCTCATGGTTTGTGAATTTGAGCCCCGCATCAGGCTTCACGCTGACAGTGCAGAGCCTGCTTCAGATTCTCTGTCTCCTTCTCTCTGCCCCTCCCCTGCTCGCTCTTTCTCTCAAAATAAATAAATACTTTTTAAAAAAGAAAAAAAAAAAAAGGAAGGCTGCAATATGACCCATATAGGAAATGCATGTGCTAGATATGCTTCATACAGGCATGAGCTATATGAACTTAAGTATATTAATGATATATGCATATTAAATATATATGTAAATGTCAATGTTATATGTTAAATAATATAGTATTAAAAATAGTAAGTCAATCATATATTGAACATATATTAAGATATTAATATATTTCTTTAAACAGAAACACACATAAAACAAGATTATGCCTTAATCGGTTGGTGCAGATGTTGTGACCAGAGGCTCACAGAAACCTAATTCTATATTTCCGAGAGAAATGATTCAGTATTCACTAGTTCAATGTTTATAACTTTATAGAACTACCACAAATGACAAGGATCAGCTGTACGTGTAAAATAGTGAAGCACACATGGGACTTTCCAGCACAAAATCACATCAAAGGCGGCTATGGAGGGAGTGGGGGTGGGGGTGGAAACTAAGCTCACAGGCAAGTAACCATTAAGGATGCGATTTCGTTTTAAACCAGAAAATGATGGTGCAATTAATGCTAGTCATTCTTCCCAGACAAACCAATGCAGCATTAAGATGCCACATAGTAAACAGAGCACTGAACTTAAAGTTGGGAGGCCTTGTTGCTGGTCCCAACTCTGCAAGTAATTAACTTGGGCAAGTCATCTAACCCCATTTAAGCATGTTTCTTTATCTGCTAGAGGGATTTAAGTCTTGTAGCAATAATTCACATTTGCCATAATTATTATCCAAAAAGCTTTCCATGTAAATTATATCATTGGATGACCCTGATGGTCCCTTTTTACTCCAAAACTGTATCACTTAAGAGAATTACTTTGCCAAACTAGAATAAATATATCAAATGTTTATAATACTAAGAAGAGCTTTCCTTTGGAATGTTTATAAGACATTAGTCAGAGGGAGGACTTCAAATACAAGAACTAAAAAACAGCTGTGGACTTATTTTTAAATTGTATTTATTCAATTAATATTTTCTTTTTAAAAACGAGAGAAAAACATTCCCAGTAGATGGCCATCCTTGCCGCAAACCCCATACCACCACAAATCTTGTAAATGCGGAGAAGCTAAAGTACCACTAGGTGGAGCAGGAACAAAAGACATTTGTTTACAGTTCAAGGAACCCTGGCAGTCTTCAAGAGGTCTTAAAAGGTCACCTTCTGAGTACATGGAAGCTTGGTGAAGCGGAGTTATCTCAACCTACTCGCCCTGTGTGCTTTCCAGAAAACCATGCTGACTGAGGAAAATTATTTTTCTTCTTAGAGAACATTACCAGCAACAGCGAATTCCAGCTTTTTCACATGTCTATAATTGGGCTAAGAATTGTGTTGGACAACACTGAAGGACCTGTTTTAGGTAATGGGCTGAGGTACTGCAGACCCACACATTTGCAAATTTGCTGACATGGTCCTCCAGACTGGTTCTTTCCGTTGTCAGGCCGGGACGTGAGCAGAGTAGCATCACCCTGGTAATTTGTCTTTATAACGCAGGCCCCAGGGGCACCTGGGTGGCTCAGTCGGTGGGGCGTCCCACTTCGGCTCAGGTCATACGTTTGTGAGTTCCAGCCCCGCGTCAGGCTCTGTGCTGACAGCTCAGAGCCTGGAGCCTGCTTCAGATTCTGTGTCTCTCTCTCTCCCTCCCCCTCCCCTGCTCATGCTCTGCCAGTCTCTCAAAAATAAATGTTAATTTTTTTTTTAATAAAAAATAAATGTTAAAATGCAGGCCGCGGGCTACCATCTCTCCCAGCAACAACCCCCTGAATAGCTGTCTTAAGGAAGTGAAGGCACTCGTTTGGGATGAATCCATACGTAAATTTGGATTTAGTCTTTGGGGATAACTGGGCAGAAGAGCCTGTAGGTTGTTTCCTTTAACCTAGTAGGCCATCAGTTTATTTTCTTTCCTGAAGAACACCAGATCCAAATGGGGGGCGGGGGTTGTAATATATTTCCTTCTTTTCCGTTTGTCGCCACTTAATGCTTTGCAACCACTGGCAGAGGCAAAGAAAATTAACAAGCTAGCACCATTAAAGGAACAATATTCACTGTTTTGAGAACACACTAGTTCTGGTTAACAAATACTTACGAAACGTTTAACAATCCCATCGAGGGGACTGGCTGCGTGATCTACTTTCCAGATCTACTTTCGTAAAGGCAAAACCTCAACAAAACCCCCAGATCAGCTAATACATGAGGTACAAATGGGCAACAAAACCAGAGGCAGGAGATTAGGACAAAAACCCTACAAAAGAATGGCTCGCTGACTGCTTGGCTCACTGCCCATTCATTTGGGCCAATTTCATAAATGTTCTCCACGCATCCTTCTGCCAATCTGCACGCACCCTAGTCCAATCCGCGGGTATCGCGACCCCACAGGCCCACCACTGATGGCGAAGGGAGACCGACGCGCACAAAAGGAGTTCCCTCCCGCCCCCACCCCTTCCCTTGGAAAGCCGACTGCGGGCCTCCAACAGCACCTCAGCAGGCGGCATGTGTCTGAGCCCAGTCCCGGGTGCAAGTCCCACAGCTCAGGGAAGCGCACCGCGCGCGGGGACCTGCTCCCGTTTCTCTCCCTGCGGTCAGAGCCTCGCCCTCGGCCCCCCCAAGGGACCCGCGGCTGACAGAGCCCAACTCTTCGCGACGGCAATGGGTGCCTCCGGAGAAGCCCCGGGCCGACCGCGGCCTCTAGGCGGGACGCGGGGGCTAAGGAGGCGAGCCACCGCAGGGTCCTGGGAGGGGCGAGCAAGTCAGCAGCTGACATTTTTTGTTTGCTCCAAACTGTACGGTGGACGGCGGTAGGCCGAGGCTTTTCCGCCCGCTGAAAGTCAGCGAAAAAAACAGCGTGCGGGAAACAAAAGCGCGGCGCCTACGCCCTTCTCAGTTAGGGTTAGACAAAAACTGACCGCTTCCCCTCCCAGGCCCACCCTCCACAACCCGAGGTGCAAAACGCCGCGGCTCCCTATAAAGACAGCGGCCGCCGTACGCGCCGATTGGCTAAAGCCCTCCCGTCGCGGTTCTCGCGAGATCCGTCCTCACCCACCCCACCCCCCCTTTTTTTTTTTGGAATGCCCTATTTCCGGCCGTGAGGACAGCTGCGCCCCTCCCCCCACATTTCCTGGGAAAAGCGTTAGGTATTTCCCAACGTACTTTGAAAGTAAAAACGAGCTTGTCCTACTGCACGGCTCCGTTTTCCATGCCTTAAGGACCGGGTGCACCTGCCTTAAGGACCGGCCTCGGTGCGCTCGACTACCTTAAGAAAATGAAGTTCACAGAAAAATTTTAGGGCCTGGGAAATATGACAGTGATTCTCAACTCTAGTCACATTTGTTAGAGATCTTTAAGAAAATAGATTCCCGGATAGCCTTGGCTAAACCAGAAGGTTGGCTGGACTCGTTGGATTGCCTTGGAGTTCCTGCCCTGCTCCCTTCTCCTTAGAAGGCCTCTTTGCAACGTCTTCTTGAACATAGGTTGGGTTTTATTAAGTATAACTACTTCATTCTTAATCTTAACATTCAAGATTTGAATTTACCTTTTATTAGGAAATGAAAGCTTTTCAGTCACTGACTTTGCTTTAATGTTGTGTCATGATTAGGTTAAAAATCCACCGTAAATTGTACCAAGTTTCTGTAATGGTATAATACTGTTTTACATATAACTGGCTGATCCTAATTGTAGAATTCATGTTCAGTTGGGTGAATTCTGTGGAGTTGTCGCTATTGACACCTCAGTCTGAAAGAAAGATAAAATATTAGAGGGGTTGGTTTCCAACGATTTTAAGGGCAGGGAAAATATAAACGTGATTTTCCATTTTATTCCCTATCCCTAGATTACTTGAAAAGGATCATCTATGATCCCATGTTAGAGGCTGGAGTCAGTACAGAATATTCCAGGTAGGTTGCTGAGTTAACTACCTGAGACCACGGTTCAGAATTGTTTGCCTGACTAATGTAGCAAGCAATTTACTTTGGGATCGCTTTAAACTTAAATCTCTTAACCTGTTTAAATATCAATTTTTTAAATTTGTAAAATGGGAATAATGCTTGTCTTGCTCATTGAGAGACTAAGAAAAATTACCAGGTGTACTCACAACTGCAAAGAAAAGACCTCCCCCCACCCCCCCTGCTGTTCCCAGAACCAGCCAGGGCGCCCCCCCCTTGTAGTCTGACCTAAAGGTGGGAACCAATCAAGTTCTGCTGAGTGGTTTGAAAAAAAGGCGGGAACCAATCAAGTTCTGCTGAGTGTTCAAATTTAAATGTCAACCAATAACAGCTCTGTAACGGCAAAAAAAATTCCTAACTTGTTTGTGCCCTTCTATAAAAGAAGCTGTAAGATCCTCGCTCAGGGCCTCTTAGCGTCACCGGCAACTAGTGCGCGGGGGCCGGGTTTGAACCTGCAATAAACGACCCTTGCCGCTTGGCTTTGACTCTGGAGGTTTGTTTTTGGGGGGGGGGGGGGGGGGTGGGGTCTCTCGAATCGGGGCATATCACTCATCTCTATGGGATGTTGAAGTTTTGCTTTGTGTTTTAAGTTTATTTTTGAGAGCGAGGCAGAGAGAGCAAGAGGAGGAGGGGCAGAGAGGGAGAGACGGAATCCGAAGCAGACTCTACACCGTCAGCATGGAGCCCAATCCTGGGCTTGAACCTATCAACCACGAGCTGATGACCTGAGCTGAAGGCAAGAATCTGATGCTTAACCCACTGAGCCACCCAGGCCCCCCTGAGATGTTTAAGTTTAAATTAGATAAATGTGTAGATAGCTCTATTTTCTTTTAGAAAACAGTTTCAGAATTCTGAAGAATAAGTTCATGCTCTCTACAGTGCTTGTGAATCTGGTGAGTGCAGCATCAACTGTTCACAGTGCCCTCAGATAATCATTTTTTACACGGTAACCAATCTAGTTTTCCTTATAATCACTGACGTGGGAGAGAAGTACCTAGGAATGAAATGCACCTCTTCACAAATGCTTGACTCAGGCCCGCTTCTCCTTGTACAATGTGCCCATCATTATTACACCTTGGAATCTTTGCCCTAATGTTACCTCTGCCCAGAATTTTCTTTTGGTCAATTCTCCATATCTACACACCTACTGGGAGTGCACCATAGAGAGCATCAGGGAAGGAGATAGAGATGAAAAGGGAAATCCCACAAACCTATCTTCTAAGAATATATCTATTGCGGGAGAAAGACAAGCAAACTAAAAGGTAAGGCTGCATAAATTAAGTGGTCAATAGAAGAACAAATAACAATGCGTTGGAGGACACAATGAATTTTGACTGCATGGAGGAAGTAGCATCTAATTCTACAACAGAAGATAACAGATTTCATTGTATTCGAAAAGTTTCTAGGGGCGCCTGGATGGCTCAGTCAGTTGGGTTGGGCGTCTGACTTTGGCTCAGGTCATGATCTCCCAGTTCATGTGTTCGAGCCGCATCAGTCTCTGTGCTGACAGCTTGGAGCCTGATTCTAATTCTGTGTCTCCCTCTGCCCCTCTCCCACTCGCACTCTGTCTCTCTCTCTTTATATTTTAGTACATAGTTTTATGTACTAAACAAAAAAGAATAAAATTAAAAGGTATCTTTACAGAGTTTACCCTATTTGAAATTTACAATGACCCTGTGAGACAGGCAGGGATTAGCAGCCCCACTTTATGGACAAGAAAAATTTATCTTCAAAATGTTCGTGCAGCTGGTAGGTGGTAGAGCCTCGACCTAAATCCACATGTGCTGCCCCTGAATTCTGAGGAAAGGGCATTACATTAGGTTTAAATTTCAGCTGTCTTTCAAATCTAGCCCCAGAGCCAAATCTAGCCCCAGACCAGAAAGTCTTCCACCGAGACCTCAAGGTATTTTCCTCCTTATGAACCCCCAGACCATTTTATGCTTCTCTTAGGACACCAAATCACTTTCTACCTAGTATTATTATAATCAAGGCATAAATCTCACCTCTTATACTAGACTGCTGGCTTCTTAAGGACAGGATCTCACTCCTGCTTTAGCAGTCATTGTGCTTAACACAGTGCTTTGCACAGAGCAGATATGAAATACTTTGAGTTACATGAATACTGCCATCATTATCAAGAACCCAGGTCATTTCAGACTCTTCCCCCATCATATCTAACTAGATACCAAGACTTGTCGGGTTTTTTTGTAATTACTTTTTCTGAATTCCTATTGTCTATAATCTTGAGTCTTATGACTTGACTACTTTATATCTAGACTAATAACTGGGTAACTGATCACCAAATCTCCAGGGCCTTCCCAGCCCAATTTATTCTCCAAACCACTGCCACATTCATCTTAATTTCCTATGTTTCCTGCTTTTCATTCTTTAATTGTTCTCCTTTGCCTATAGGACGTGTAACACAAAGCCTCCCTTTCCAGTCCTTGGCCTTCATTTACTTTCCTAGTCATTGCTCTTAGTCTGCTCAATGTGAGCTCTTTATTTCAATAAAACCAGTCTATTAAGCATGCCTTGAATATGCTTTGTTCATTATGTAAACCTCAACAAACTTAAATCTGTATCACCCAGTTGGCACACATGTTGCACTACAAATTTTTCCAAGGGAAAGATGAGAACTTCAAGGTCAAGAATAATGTTTCCTCTAGCATTTAATTTGGTTCTACTCCAGAAACAGGTTGTTTGCTTCACCCATCACAGAAATGGAAGAGACATGGACATTCCAACAACTGAAATACTTGCTGTTCTCTCAGACACATATAATATCCAAAGTTTTCTGTCACATATACTCAAAGCATTTTTTTCTAACCATTTTATCTGTATTCAGAAGCATCTTTGATGTACTATGTTGGGTCCAACTTCTTTAAATTCTGCCTTAGTGATCCACATGTCCTGGAAAGCAGACAGGGATGCAAGAATAGAGCCTCCCATCCACACTGATAGTTTCCTTTCTGGGGGAACTGTAACTTGCACAGGTGTATTGGCAGGTACCATATTTGCTACACCTTTAACTAGCCTCTTGTCTAAACCGGGGAAAGAGGTTGATCCCCCAGCAAGGATAATATTGGAGAAAAACGAATTCCTCAGATCTGTATCGCATTTCATTATGCTGTTGAAACACAACTTATCGATGCCAGGGGTCTGCAGGTTCCTAAGACGTGGAGAGAAGAGGGCCTCTGGACAATGAAAGAGTTGGTCATAGAGCTTGATCATCGTCCCATCAGGTAGCTGGTAAACTTTCTCTATAGAATCACGTTTCTTGGCCATTTCCTCTTCATAGTTCATTACCACATAACAAGAAGTTTCCTTAATGTCTGCAACAATCTTTCTGTCTGCAGCACTAAGCAGCATGATGCCCTGCTCCTTCAACAGTGTCATGAGGTAGTTGGTGAGGTCAAGGCCTCCCAGATCTAGCTGCTGGACACCATGAGGCAGACAGTAACCCTCAAAGATGGGCACACACTGGGTAACCCCAGCACCTGAGTTCAGCACAAAACCAGTTGTGAAGCCAGCAGCAAAGAGAGCCAGCACCCCCTGAATGGACATATAAAAGGCAGGCACCTCCAGATGCTCAAAAAAACACTTCGGTGATTTGTTGCCGGTTGGCCAGTGGGTTCAGTGCTGGCTCCGTAATCAAGACTGGGCCATCACAGGCCTTTAGTTTCAGGTTATGATCATAGATATGCTTCCACATGACCTCCATGTCCCCCCAGGAAGTAATGAGACCACGTTCCACTGGGTAGCTGTAGGAAAAGCAGTAAGATAAGTGACAGCTTTTTTTTTTTTTTTTTTTTTTTTTTTTTTTTAGTGGCAGCTTTTAATTTTTTCAGCACCTACTCTCTTCAAACCTGGGTTAATCCCCATACTTATTACCAGTACCCTTTGTGGGCAGTGACTGTCACAGCCAGTTAGAGAAGGTAACTGCCAGCAAAAGTTTGCATAGCTGACTTCCTCTGCACTTTTTGTTGCTTTCCATTTGTCCCCGCTTTGGAAGACAAAGAATCTTTTAAAAAAAAAAAAAAAAATTGGGAAGTCTTTGGAGCACCTGGCTGGCTTAAGTCAGTTAAGCATCCGACTCTTGATCTTTGCTCAGGTCAGGAATTCCCAGTCGGTGGGATCAAGTCCCAAGCTCTAGGCAGAGCCTGCTTGGGATTCCCTCTCTACCTCTCTCTTTCTGCCCCTCCCCTGCTCCCTCTCTCTCAAAATAAATAAACTTTAAACGAAGTTTAAAAATTGGGAAATCTTTACATAATAGTACAGTTTTAATATCAATTAATTGAAGAAAATAACCCACAGGGAGAAAGTGACATCCTTAAATAAGCTTGTACATTATGAACGGTGACTTTATTTATACATTTGAACAGATCTGTTTACATACGAAGAGCAAGTAATGCTAACCCTTTAGATGTCTGGTACCCTCAGAGATTTGTGGCCTGCACCAGCGGGTTGAAACTTCCTGTTCCTGTCTTCCTTGTCTTCTCACCCTTATGCCCCTCATCTAGACCCTTCCTCTTTCCGCTCCACTAGGGTCCTGCCAGCTGTGAGAAGACGGTACCTGATGGACAACGAGTGTCTCCGTTCCTGCGCTTGGTCACCTACACACGTTTCCAGCGCGCCCTCCGCTACCCAGCCCTGTCCTTTGGCCCGGCCGATAATGTTGGGGTAGACGAACTGGGGCTCCCGCGACCCAGCCAGGCCCGCCTTAATCACTCCTGAGCCGTTGTCGATCACCACTGGTAGCTGGTAGTAGTAGCTCATGCCGCCTCCGCCTCCTATCGCTTGGCTACTCCGGCTGCCCTGGCTGCGGGCTACGCTAGGGAGCGAAAGTGCGCAGCGTGGGCCCTTGGGCAGCGCCAGAAAGCCTACGGCCTGGAACGTCGCGTCACAGAAGCGCTGGCCTGACCACGGGGCCTGCGCCTGGCAGGCGTGCCCTGGAGAGCCTAGGCCCATTGACCCTCCAAAGTGCTGCCTTCCCCCTCCCCCCCCCCCCCCCCCCCCCCCCCCCCCCCCCCCCCCCCCCCCCCCCCCCCCCCCCCCCCCCCCCCCCCACTGCATCTCACAGGGTCTGGGTCACTTGCCACCCCCTGGAATCCCGGGATACCAATATCAGGAAAACCCAACTTTCTTCCCTAATGATATAAATCTAACCCTTCACAAGGGGCCTCCCCCAATACCTCGATGAGGCATAAAAAGTTTTCTTTTCCAAAGCCTTTGAATTCTGGTTAATATGTCTGTCCATGGGCATGTTGAAAGTTCTAGAATGTGCCCTTGAACCTAGGAAAAGGTGGGAAGATTTGACTAGAGAAAGTTGTCACAGAAGACCCCGGTTTGTGCTTCTGGAAACCCTTGTCAACTTTTGAAAACACAAAGGAAAGAATGCTAGGATTTAAAGTGGGCTCTATATACTTTTATTAATGTTTCTATACACCAGGCAAATACTTTGTTGCGCTTCTTTCCTGCAGTTTCTAAGCAAAATGTAGTCAAAACCAAAATGGTAGAAGCTCACTTTTTTGGATTGATTCATTTTTAGCAATCTCATCTGGTTATCCCCCATGTAATATGAAGGTCATTCCTATTTCCTAAAAAATACAGGTAATGGTCTCACGGTTTCCTGAGTTGGAGCCCCGCATCCGGCTCTGCACTGACTGTGCAGGGTCTACTTGGGATTCTCTCTCTCTCTCTCTCTCTCTCTCTCCTTCTTTCTCTGCCTCTTGCCACTCCGCCACTCTGCTGTCTCTCTCTCAAAATAAACACTTAAAAAAAAAAAGACGTGATTTTTAGGCATAAGGATGTGTCTGCCTCTTTGCAAGAAAAGTGATATTCCTTAGGTCCTATGAAGTTTAGGTTTAGAAAAATTTAAGTACATTGTGTGCCAAAAAGTGCATCTTTGGTGTCTGATCTTTTACCCCCTCAATTTTACACACTATGTTGAGGATTTAAAAACACCTCAGCAAGTTCGAACCTCTGGTTGGTCTCTGAAAGCAGGGGAGGAAATTCAAAAGCTATTTACTTGTCTCTCCACCAGAGGTTGAAAGGGTCACCTAAGTAACAGCCGTGGCACTTGGTGCTGCAAGCCTCTGCAAGAGGAGGGAGGCCACTGAAGCCCCGCACTACACCCTGCCTTCTGAGCAACGTCTCTCCAGGAAAGGATACAAAATAAAACATTTCTTTCCCACAGAAGTGTTACCCAAAGGAAGGGCAAGGAGCGAGTGCCTAGTTTCTGCAGCGGTACCTAAGAGTCTGAAAAAAAGTGCATGCAATTTCCAACTTTTGGTATAGTTTCAGCACTATACAATGAAACATTTCGTTATTTTCCTTTTCTGATTGTTTTATTTTTCCTGTTAAAAGCTATCTCAATATTACGTGCCTGTGAACTCCTAATTACTACTTCCATATGGAGGACTTTCTGAACCACAACACCTAGCGGAGTTTCCGTAGTGTAGTGGTTATCACGTTCGCCTAACACGCGAAAGGTCCCCGGTTCGAAACCGGGCGGAAACAGCTTTTTTTTTTTTTTTTTTCTCTACAGGGTTCACGAGAAACGGAGCCATGTGGTTCTCACCAATTATTCCAGATTTTTAAAACACATTCTTAATAGCAACTTACTGAACAGTGAGAATTTAAACTTTCACCCTGGTTATGTTATTCAGCAAATGTTTTTATTGACAGCTTGCCATGTGGAAGTGCTTCAAAAAAAAAAAAATTCAAATCACAACCTACTACTTAAAAATAATGTAACATACAGCCTAGAGAGGAGCTGTATGTTAAAACTGTTAGCCTTGTTGCCTCCTAAGCACCTTTTGTGTTACAAGTCATGTGGTTTTCCATTAGTTTTCCCCTTCAGACTGCAAATTCCTCATTGCCGGGAGACCATGTTTTAGTCTTATTTTATACATACTTAGTGTCGTGCTTAACACCTGGTAGAGACTCATATTTCTGAATGAACTACCGAAAAAGGTTTCAACAAAATATAAAAGTGGAATCATAAAGGTGTAATCTAGAGCCAGCCTCAACTTTTCCCCTTATAAACTTTATGGTAGTGGCTTTATTCACAAATATATTTCTTACCGCCTAGAGAAAAGAAGTTAAAGAGCAAAGTGTCGTTGAAAAAAATCTCAGAAGAAATGGGTAAATTCCAGTTGAGACTGTCTTTTAAAATGAAGTCATGAGTAAATAGTCTATGGTCCTGACACATCTTTAACAAGAATAAATGTAGTTCTGGTTTTCTTAGAACTATGATATCCGTAAGTACTAGGGGAAAATTCACCCTAAAATATCAACATGACTTATCCTACTGTTTCTGTGCCTCTTGTATGTTACACAGATAACTGGCATTCTTTTCTTTCACTGTACAAAACCTGAATTCGATGTAAATTATTACGTTAAAATATTCCTGGTCCAGACGCAGAACCTTTTGCGGTATAAAGCCCACCTTCCTGCAATGTTGCGTGTGCCCAGGTGCCCTACTGCTTTGCCCCGTTTTCTTGCATCTCAGACTTTTAACACCAGGTAAGGATATCCTGAGAACTAAGCTATAGTTGGCTGGTGCAAACACAATTAAGGGTTCTCAAGAGCTTTTGGGTACATAAACTGAAAAGGAGTGACCAGTCTCGGTTCAAAAATCCTCTATGGCCAGGAGCCTAAGGACACAAAGCAGCTGTCCCCACTCTCGGGGGTCCCGAGGAAGGAGAGGATGATGGGAGAAACCAAGAAACTACAAGCCCCAGCATGCAGTGCGCAATCTGGCTCCCGGAAAGAGGGCTTTCGGGCGGTGCTGCCCGACCTCGGCCCTGAACGCGAGATGCTGACTATCGGCAGACCAGAATGTTTAGAATGAGGAAGACAAGCGGGTCGCTGTGAATGAACCCTTAAGTCCCGTATCCATGACGTTCGCAGTTTCGCTGGAGACCCTGGTATGCAGGAGAGCGAAATATCTGCGATCCAGCCCGGTCCGTCCTCGCCGGTACCAGACTTCCAAGGTCCCAGAGCCTCCAGCGTTTCCTCTGGACGCCCGGGCCGGATATGATGTCTCCGTAGAGGAAGAAGGAAGAGGCGGAGCGGGGAGCGGTGACGTCCTTCCAAGATGGCGGAGAGAGCGTGAAGAAACTGTTGCCCCTTGATTTGCTCTAGGTGAGTCTTTCTTCACGCCCCAGCTTGTCAATCCTGCTTTCTCCGGACGCGGCGTCAGGAGTGAGCAGGCTTCATGGAGTTTGAATTCAGGTCGAGGCGGAGATATTAACATGGAAAGCTTGGGCGAGGCAGCCCCGGTGTTGGCTTTGGCCACAACCTCTGCTGTGGGAACCCGAGGTAGTCGTGGGAGCTGGCCGAAGGGCAGTGCGGCAGAAGCCGGGAGACACTGGCTTTGGTTGTCACTCTCCGTTGCCGTCGGGAGGGGGATGAGAGGGGGTGTGGCCTCCTCCGGGCGAGTGACGGAACCTTGACAACTCTGGCTCTCTGCTCCTTCTCCGCCTCCTGGGCACCCGCCCCGCGTTTTGAAGCAACTCTGTGCACCACGGAAAACTAACAGGTTGTGGGGATTTGAGAGCGGTTTTAAAGAACTCATACTGTGTTTTTTTCCTCATCTGTCCAAAGGAGTCATTTCTTAGTGGTTTGTTAATTTTTTCCCCAACACATGCATGCGTACTGAGCTTGGAAGTCTGGAGGTTCAACTGCTGCAAAGCGTGAAATCTTGCGGTGCTTTTTTTTCAGCTCGTGGAAGTGTTTTCACGCATCGCCATATATTGATGTGTCCAAACGATTGTGTTAGTTGGCCAAAGATAGACACTTAGCCTTCAGCGTTTTTAACTAATCTGTTTGATAAGAATTTTCTGTGGGGGCAGCGAGTGAGGACTTTATTCTTGTTCATGTTCTATGTCCCTTCTCCCCTTACCAATTGCTTGGGTGAAACGTTTGATGAAAACTTAGGGTTACTGACTTACTGTCTCTTTTTGTCTTTTAGAACAAGGGTAAAATTCCATTCTGATATCAAAATGCAGTATTCGCACCACTGTGAGCACCTTTTAGAGAGACTGAACAAACAGCGGGAAGCAGGTTTTCTTTGTGACTGCACCGTAGTGATTGGGGAATTCCAGTTTAAAGCTCATAGAAATGTCCTTGCCTCATTTAGTGAGTATTTTGGTGCGATCTACAGAAGCACTTCTGAGAACAATGTCTTCCTTGATCAGAGTCAAGTGAAGGCTGATGGATTTCAGAAACTGTTGGAGTTTATATACACAGGAACTTTAAATCTTGACAGGTAAAGTACACATTTTGTTTTCATTTCTAAAAGCTAGTCAACGGTCTTTAGAGCTAAAGTATATTTGTAGCTTTTCCATTCAGTCCCTTAACTTCATATATTGCTGTGCACAATGCTATTGTTTTGTTTTTTTTGTTTTTTTTTTTTTTTATTTATTTTTGGGACAGAGAGAGACAGAGCATGAACGGGGGAGGGGCAGAGAGAGAGGGAGACACAGAATCGGAAACAGGCTCCAGGCTCCAAGCCATCAGCCCAGAGCCTGATGCGGGGCTCGAACTCACGGACCGTGAGATCGTGACCTGGCTGAAGTCGGACGCTTAACCGACTGCGCCACCCAGGTGCCCCGCTATTGTTGTTTTTAATAAAGATGTCAGTATTACTGATTTGGGATGAAAAGACTACATTTCTTAAGCGCAAAAAGCACAGATGCTAATTAGATTAAAGCCTTTTTTTCTGACACGTTTGATTTATGTGCTGAAGCAAAACCTGCCATTTCAGTTATGGAAACTTGAAGATCATACATAATGAATTCGAAGTGAATTCCAGTTTCCTTGGTCTTTATATTCCTCTGATCTTCTCTCTTCCTCATTCTGTCCCCTACCTCTTAACGTGCTTGAGGTAGTAGGGGAGTGTGGATGAAGAAGGATGATCCTCTGTGTTCATTTCATGTATTCCCATTTCTAACCATAGATAGCAATGTGCAGGACCTCTTCCTGATCTTGATTCAAGAAAATAATTTCCTTGGAGTGTAAATGGCAGTGACTCCTGTTACCTCTGTAAAGCTATTAGTACTAATGCTTACCCCAGATCCAAGGTGCTAGAATGCTTCTCTGAAACGCTTAATGCTGTCACTCCACTAACGGGAAGTAGGTTCTGAGGAATTTAATAATGCAGTCACTTGTGTCTCCCATGCATAGTGGACTGTATAATTAATTTAATCCTGATGAATTTACTAGTTGTGGAGGGAAAGGTAGAGGGGATAAAAGGAAAGAGAAACCAATCAAATTATTCCTGTCTTCTTTCCTCCATCTCTTATGGAAGTCATAATCTGACATAAACAGGTATGCTCTTTAGAATTAGATCTAGCCTGTCAGTCACTGTATGTCTTTGAGCAAGATGCAACCTCTGAGGGCCTCAGTTTCTCCATCTGTAAAAATGAGATTGTAGTAACTCCCTTGGTATTAGTGTGAAGATCAAGGATTTACTTGAAGGCCTACTTCCCATTGAACATTAGTTTCGTTTATTTTCTCTCTTCTACTCTCCTCTCTCCCTTTAACTCCACAATTTTTGGAGAAAAATCAGGAAAGAAACAAAAAGGAAACACCTGAAATTTTGCCGTCCACTGATAATTACTATTAACATTTTGATAAAAATCTTTCATTTTCCAGATGATCTCTATATATACACATAGATATTAAGCAGAATCCTTCTCTCTGTTTTACATTGCAACTTATTGTGGAAATATACTTCTTTAAAAAGCTAGAATCAAAATGTTCCTTAATTCTTTTGAAAAGGAAACACACTATTTTTGAATTATTTTTAAATTTTAACATAATGAGATTTTCAAGTCAGTTCTTTGTGGGTTGATTAAAGGAACACACGAGTGTCAGATTAATCTACATGACAAATTATTTAAATTTACTGAATAGTTGACTCTACAGGTGCCTCATCTAAATATTTAGAGCACATTATGTAAAATAACCACAAAACCAGTGAATTTTGCTTGATCTTCGACTTAATAGTTTCCCATTCTCAATTAACTTTTCCAAATAATCTTGAATTGATTTGAACACACTGAAGAGCAGCTTACTTTGAGCCTTCATGCAAAGCACCAGTGTGAAAAAGAGCCAGATTTTTGTTCAGTCTTTTTTGATAACATACCTTTCCTGGGAACTAGTTGTTTGAGCCCCACCACAAATGTGAGAAGACTTACATCAAAAGTAGAAAGTGTATAATTTAGTGATTAAACTTAGTGAAGAAAGCAAAATAATAGAGAATTAAGTGGACTCAGGAGCCAGATTACCTTGGTCAAATCTTATTCTAACCTCTGTGATCTTGGATGAATTACTTAATGTCTTTGTACATCTGAGCCTTCATTTGTACGTAAAATGGGATTATTACAGATTGCAGAGACCTGTCTTGAGGATTAAATAAACTATTCATGTAAAGCATTTAGCCACATACCTTGTAGCATGTAATTAAATGACTTTCAGTGACTGTTCAAAAGATGAAAGCAGGTTTGCAAGCACTGTAACTTCATGCTTGTAAACAAAAGCAGATTAGTCATTGGTGTAAGCAACTGCTGATTGGTTCTCTTAACTGTAACTGAGATTATAGTTTGTTTATGAAATAGATGAATAATTGGTATGAAATACTGTGTCAGTACTGAACGATTAGTGTGCATCTCATTGCTAGTTTATATTGGTCTTAAAGACTACCAGACCTTGTTATGTGTTTGGTAGTTCACTGTATGGATCACTAAGCACAATTATAATTTGAGACCTAAGTATAATGAGTGATAAATTTGGTTTCATTCTAGTGCTGTCTCTCATTTATTGTAGTAATAATAGACTATGTAACAAAATTAATAAAAATACTTAAGGACAAAGGTAACGTTTTTAGAAAGTGACAGTGCTACTGTATGCATGCTAAAAATATTTCGTATAAAAGATGAACAAGATTGTGTTTATATTTGGGCTATTTGTGTTATATCTTTGCAAATATAGAATTAACTTCATTACAAAGATCATCCGTTGTGTATTCCAAAATTATAGCTAAGGGACATAAGAAATCTTTAATATTTTCTTATCTAGGGGAAAGACTCCATTTGCAAATAGATTATATTCTTAAAGTTTATTTGTACTATATTTAGGAACTTTAGGTATATTTTCCTAGAGAATAAAATGTTCCCTAAACTTGTGATTAGGTTTCCAAACGGGCCTATAAATCTATTTAATCTATAATGAGCTGAGAAAATAACTATGTGTATAATAAAAGCCAATGGAAAACTAAATTTAAAAAGAGGAAACATACAGGTGCCACTTGAGGTGAAGAAGTTTTCATCAGTTGATGAGAAAATGGATAGAGATCTGTAAATACTGTAGTATACCTTCAAAGACCTGAGTGGTTCATGAGCTAGTTAGTGGTTCATGAGCTAGTTAATGTTTAATTTCATTTCAAATTTTACTCTTCTTAAAAAAAATATAAAGATATATTAATAGTACTATAATTGTATTATTAGCTATGACTAAAACTTTTTTCTGGCTCATATAATCATGTGGGAAAAAGGAAAAGATTTTTTAAAATTTTTTCTGAAGAGTTAAATAATATTTGGGGAAAAGAGCAGGAAGATTACTTGAAAGGTGTGTGTGTGTGTGTGTGTGTGTGTGTGTGTGTGTGTGTGTATCCATCCTCAGATAATTATAAAAGGGTCCTATTTTCATGTTAATACCAACTCAACTCTCAGATTTTATAGCTAAGAAAAGCAAAGTGCCAACAGGTGCTGACTTACCCTAATTAGCTCACCTAGTAATGCCAGAGCCAGTGCTAGAGTAATCAAACAATTTTTCACTACATTGTAAACTTTTGGAGTGCAGGGACTATTTCTTATTTCTTAATATCCCTCTTAGTGTACCACACATGGTAGATGCTCAGTAAATACTGACTAGAATGTTGAACAGGGTGAACTTAAGTCTTTCTATATAGTTCTAATAATGACGGACTCTCCAACTAACATGGGTTGAGTATCACACACAGGCGGGAGGGTTGTTAGAGCTTTCTGAAACCTTGTTCCATTGAAGTGTAATCAGTAAACGAGCAGCACTGGCATCACCAGCAACTGTGTTAGAAATGCAGACACTTGGGTCCCGTCACAGATCTACTGAACCTGAATCCTCATTTAACAAGATACCTGGGTGACTCACATGCACGGGAAAGTTTGAGAAGCACCGTTAAAGTCCCTCACAGGGGAGCAGAGGAAGGTAGGAAACAATTTTTTAGACTCTTGCTGTTGCCAATCCCAGAAAAGGTAGTTGCTATCTGAATAGGCCTCAGGATGAATGGGAGGAGGCAGTAAGTTGCCAACAGCTACTTTTGTGTTCCAAGTGTTTTTTAAAACACACAGAAATTTTAACATTTTCTTATAGTGGTACATTTGTAGTTATGAATAACCATTATTTTTCATCTTTTGAAGTTCTGTAAAAGTGGAGATTTTTGCCTAAAGATTATTCTGAATGAGTGAATGAATTTTTGTAAGTTTATTCTTTTAGTTATGCCTTTTTCATCATTCTGCTTCGTTAGGTCTTTAAAAGACATTGAAATATATGTGCAGCTCTGTTTCACAAATAGTTTTTATTTGTTCAGAATATTGTCATTTAGCCTTGTTTCCTTACAGTTGGAATGTTAAAGAAATTCATCAGGCTGCTGACTATCTCAAAGTGGAAGAGGTGGTCACTAAATGTAAAATAAAGATGGAAGATTTTGCTTTTATTGCTAATCCCTCTTCTACAGAGATATCTAGTATTACTGGAAACATTGAATTGAATCAACAGACTTGTCTCCTTACTCTACGGGATTATAACAGTCGGGAAAAATCAGAAGTGTCTACAGATTTAGTTCAGGCAAATCCTAATAAACAAGGGGCTTTAGCAAAGAAGTCATCTCAAACGAAAAAGAAGAAGAAGGCCTTCAACTCCCAGAAAACAGGACAGAATAAAACAGTGCAATATCCCAGTGACATTTTAGAGAATGCATCTGTTGAATTATTCTTAGATGCAAATAAATTGTCCAGTCCTGTAATAGAACAAGTTGCACAAAGAAATGATAATTCAGAACTCGAGTTGACATCAGTTGTGGAAAATACTTTTCCAGCACAAGATATTGTGCAAACTGTTACAGTGAAACGGAAACGTGGAAAATCACAGCCAAACTGTGCTCTGAAAGAACATTCTATGTCTAATATAGCCAGTGTGAAGAATTCTTATGAGCTGGAGAGCTCTGGGGAAGAGCTGGATCAGAGGTATTCCAAGGCCAAGCCAATGTGTAACACATGTGGGAAAGTGTTTTCAGAAGCCAGCAGCTTGAGAAGGCACATGAGAATACATAAAGGAGTTAAACCTTATGTCTGCCACTTGTGTGGAAAGGCATTTACGCAATGTAACCAGCTGAAAACGCATGTAAGAACTCATACAGGTAAGACTGGTTTGTGGGAGATATAACTGCTTTTATACTGTGACTGAAATAATATTTTTGTACAGTACATATTAATATACAGTGTTGACTGTGACCAACATTTGGTATATACTTGTATTCACAAAAATATTTGCTTAGCATGTTAAGACTGTTGAAAATTTCTTTCTAATTGTGACCAAGTATTTAATGGCTATTTTGTTTTATTGCAGCTGATACTCTGAAGTCCTAATGTATGACCTGTGTATACCGTTTTCCTTCATAGTTAAAATGAACATATACTTGATTCTAGCTTGCTAAGTATTTAACAGAGACAAAGATTAAGAGAACTGATAAAGGGGAAAAGTAATTACAACTCAGTACAGTTCTCAGATTTTGCCAGTACATCTCACCTCCTGCTTCCTAATCTTTGTCAACTTCTGAACACGTTTCTTAGCATTACATGCACATTTCATTCTTCAGCCTCTGCATTTACTTTTGTTTGGTACACTTAGATTTGTACCTTTTAAGATGCAATATGTATTTCTTTCATTGACCACCTTTTCACTATTATGAATTGAGAAACATTGATTTCTTTTAATTCTATCAAGGTTTTGATAGTTGATCTGGAAGAAAGTTTCTGTTTGCTTTGTTACCTCTAGCAGTTAACAATTTCCGAATACTGAAAATAGTACTGTTGATGAACTCTTTTGAAAGCCTATGTGGCTTAAGCAACTAAAACAATATCTCCTTTTAAATATAAATTTTATTTGCTTGTTCTTTTAGGTGAGAAGCCATACAAATGTGAATTATGTGATAAAGGATTTGCTCAGAAATGCCAGCTAGTCTTCCATAGTCGTATGCATCATGGTGAGGAAAAACCCTATAAATGTGATGTATGCAATTTACAATTTGCAACTTCTAGCAATCTCAAGATTCATGCAAGGTAAAAAAAAAAAAAAAGTTGTTTGATCTTTGAGTCTGGCATTCACCTTAGTCTTATGAATAGACTACTGTGTTAGTATTCAAGACGGTAGAGTTCTAATTGTGGTTCTACCATTAAATTTTCTTAGCATAGTGAAGGAACCAGAGGAAGCCATGGTGGCTGGAGGGGAGTAAGTGAAGGAGAGAAATAAGATCAGAATGAGAAATAGGTGATATGATCTTGCTTGCATTTTTTTTTTTTTTTTTATCTTGCTTACATTTTAAGGGGTGGCTCTGGCTGCTATATTGGAAAACAATTGTAAGATTGCAAGAATGGAAGCAAAATTAACAGGAAGCTATAGATAAAATCCAAGTGAGAGTGATGATGATTTAGGCCACAGTGATGGCAATGGAAGAGATAAGTAGTAGTCAGATTCTGGACATATTTTTAAAGAATTTGCCGCAGATTGGATGTGGGGTATGATAGAAAAGAGGGTAGAATCAAAGATTCTGAGATTTATAGCCTGAGCACATGAAAAGATGGAATTACCATGAACTGAAATGGAAGAGAGTTGTGGATAGAGCAGTTTAAGAGGGCGTGTAGGCATTTTGAGCAGAGATCTGAATATGTTAAATTTGAGCTCTTAGTCATCTGAATGGAGATGTACAATAGACAGTTGGTTATGTAAGTCTGTAATTCAGGGGACTGGTTTGAGCTGAAGATACAAATTTGGGAGTCTTCAGCATATAGATAATATTTAAAGCTGTAATACTGAATGAGGTCACCAAGAAAATGAATGTGGATAGAGAAGCAATCAAAAGGACTGAATCATGAGGCACTCTAATCTTAAAAAATTCTGGGAGATAGTCAAGAACCAGCAGAGGTGACTAGCCAATATAGGAGGACAACAGTAGACTGCCCTGAAATCCAAGTGAAGGAAATTATTCCAGAAGAGAACAATCAGTTTTGTCAAATTTGGTGATAGAGAGGTGAAGATTGAGACTTAACTGTTGGATTTACCAAAGTGAGAGGTCAGCAGTGCTCTCAACAAAAGCAATGTTAGTTGTGACTAGTAGAGAAAAATCAAAGTGGAACAGTTGGAGACTCACATTTTTGATAAAGAGGAGCCAAGAAATGGAGGAGCAAGAGAGGTCAAGGTTTTTTTGTTTTGTTTTGTTTTGTTTTTGTGTTTATTTTTGAGAGAGAGAGAGCCAGAGTGTGAGCAGGGGAGGGGCAGGGAGAGAGGGAGACACAGAATCGAAAGCTGGCTCCAGGCTCTGAGCTGTCAGCACAGAGCCCGACGCGGGGCTTGAACCCACTAACCTCTAGATCATGACCTGACCCAAAGTCCGATGCTTGACTGACTGAGCCACTTAGGTGCCCCAAAGGGTCTTTTTTTTAAAGATCAGAGACATCAGTATATTTGTATGGGAAAAAGGAACTGTGGAGGAAATTATAGGAGTGTTACCATTGAGTAGGAAAGAGATAATATCTTAAGTATGCAAATGGGAGTGTTTGGATTCAGATGAATTGTCACCCTCCTGTTAGAGTTAATGAGAACAACAGATACATAGGTACAGATGCCTATAGGTGGAAGGTTGAGATGGTAGAAATTTTCTTCTGATTGCTTAAATTTTTCTCAGTAAAACAGGAAGCAAGGACATCAGCTAAAGATAAGGATGGATGAGGAGTTGCTGGAGGTTTAAGGAAAGAGTTTTTTTTTTTTTTTTTTAATTTTTTTTTCAACGTTTATTTATTTTTGGGACAGAGAGAGACAGAGCATGAACGGGGGAGGGTCAGAGAGAGAGGGAGACACAGAATCGGAAACAGGCTCCAGGCTCTGAGCCATCAGCCCAGAGCCTGATGCGGGGCTCGAACTCACGGACCGCGAGATCGTGACCTGGCTGAAGTCGGCCGCTTAACCGACTGCGCCACCCAGGCGCCCCAAGGAAAGAGTTTTAAAGAGTGAGTGAATGGACAAGTGAAAATAATTGCCTGCGGTATTAGGGACACACTTGACAACCATATAAAGATGACGGCAAAATTTTTTTAACTTACCTTAGAACTAATGTTTTGATAACATTATGCCAAAACATTTATTTTTGATTTGTATACATTGAAACTGTTGATTTTAAGTATATATTCTTGGTCTGTTAATATGAAATAAAATACTACATGAAAAATTGTATAAAAAATGCTTACTATATAGATTGGATCCAAATTGTTTTACTTACCACTATATAACTTTATTTATTTACTAATAGGAAGCATAGTGGAGAGAAGCCATATGTCTGTGATAGGTGTGGACAGAGATTTGCTCAAGCCAGCACATTGACCTATCATGTTCGTAGGCATACTGGAGAAAAGCCGTATGTGTGTGATACTTGTGGGAAGGCATTTGCTGTCTCTAGTTCTCTTATCACTCATTCTCGAAAACATACAGGTAAGAATTTGACAGAGATGTTTAAAATAAGGAAAGTTGTAAAAAGAAAGGGAAATTGAGCCCTTACAGAAAGTAGATTATAGATTTTGTTGTGTATCTGTTGTGTGTGTGCTTCTTGAAGCCTTTTGTGTTTGTGGTTTTCACATAAATATTAGCTATAAAAGCAGACTTATTTTCTAAGATAGTACACAGTGGATGGAATTTTTTAATTATGTAACTATATACGTTAAAAATCAGGTAATTTTGACGGTATATAAACTTGAGTTGAAATGTATTTTATGACCTTAGAAAAACCCCATTAGCCTCTTGTTTCACTTCCCTTGGATAAAACAGTAGAGTGAAATTAAGGGGTGAAGATGGGTTTAGGTAGAACATTGATTTTTATGACTTTTCCTATGCAGACATTCTGAGATTCACAAATTAAACAGCTACTTCAAGTGCAAAATACCAGTTTTGAAGCACGTTGTACTCAAAGATTTTCAGTTTTGATAGAGTACCTCTTAAAATAGGTCTTTCCTAAATAATTTTATTCCTCTTAATAATATAGTAGATAGCAAGAACTAAAGTCCTGGATTGATGAATTTTTAATCACGTTTGTAATCATAAAAATTGAACTTCTTGCCCAATTCTAGTCTACTAGAAGGATGTTTGCAGAAAGTTTTATTATATGAAAAGCATCAGGTTACATGAACAGTGTAATTACTAATCTAAGTTGGATCACACTGAAGATACCTCTAAAATACAATATAAAGAGGTTTTAATTCAGTATTTTAGAACAGGTTACTTTAGATTATTGTAATTGATAAAATATTATATTGGTATAGTACACCACTTCGCTATCTTTTATTTTCCATCTAGGTGAAAAACCATACATATGTGGTATTTGTGGGAAAAGTTTTATTTCCTCAGGAGAGCTCAACAAACACTTTCGATCCCATACAGGTCTGTGTTTAGGGAGAACGTATTATTTTTTGTTCTCTCTAATTTCTTTTTATGTAAACCTTGACTTTTAAACCATTATGGACTATATGGTTTCTAGTCGTACTCTACCTATAGCAATATTTTAATGTATAACTATCAACTTTCTGTTTGCTTTGTTTCTTTAGTTATTTGGAGTAGTGTTAATTAAGTTGGGTCTAGCATTGTATAGATTTTCTAAAAAATATGCCAGATAGTAATAGTTTTTAGATGACTTAGATTAAATTGCAAAGATGTACCAAGAAATGAAAAGGAATATATAATACCAAGATAATACTAGATTTTCTTATCAAGTAGTGTTCAGTAAGCAAGTTTTTAGAATGAATGTTAGAATTGACATGTTTCTTGTAAGAGTATTGTATAATATGAAGAAAATATGGAACAAAAAAAAATTAAAACAAGGGAAAATGCCACTTTGAAGATGGACTCTTTTCATTTTCTTTGTCATTTTGAAAATTATTTCTCGCTATTCCTGTCTAGAATACTATGAGCCCCTAGTAGACATTTAATAAATTTATTGGCGGCTTCTCCACTCTTAGGCTTCAGAGTTTGTAAAGCATTGAATAGTTCTTATTCGAAGGAATTATAATTTTGTAGCATTTTATTCTGTCACTGTTTGTACAGGATTTTCTAATTTGTAGGCTGCCAGAAAGCAGAAATATTTACATATTTTCCCCCAGCTGTTCCTCTTAGTATCTGGCATATAACTGGCACTCACTAAATGTCTAATAGTAATAAGAGTAAGTTAAATTTCTCTTAACAAAAGGGCTCAATTTTTCCTGAAATGGGGATGCTTAGTATAACAGAGCGCCTAATGTGTATGGAAGTTTTTGTTTGACTATATTATAACCACGTGACTAAATGGTAATTTGAAACTAAACTTAAACAGTACAGTAATGTTTACACTGCATTCGTAAACATTGATATTTTTGTCTTAGCTTCAAAAATATTGAGTTTAAACTTTTTTAACTTGCTTTTCAGGAGAAAGGCCATTTATCTGCGAATTATGTGGAAATTCTTACACAGATATTAAAAATTTAAAGAAGCACAAAACAAAAGTCCATTCCGGTAAATGTTTGTGTTTTTTTTAAAAATTTAGGGCTCTCGGCGCCTGGGTGGCGCAGTCGGTTAAGCGTCCGACTTAAATTAGATACATATTGTTAAAAACTAGATAAATACATATTAGGAAGGTAGCTTTATAATTTGTAGATAAGTTCACTAGAAATTTCTTTCCATATTGACCATCTAATAAACAGTACTTGAAATATTTCCTCTTTTAAAAACCTGATTTATGGGGCGCCTGGGTGGCACAGTCGGTTAAGCGTCCGACTTCAGCCAGGTCACGATCTCGCGGTCCGTGAGTTCGAGCCCCGCGTCAGGCTCTGGGCTGATGGCTCAGAGCCTGGAGCCTGTTTCCAATTCTGTGTCTCCCTCTCTCTCTGCCCCTTCCCCGTTCATGCTCTGTCTCTCTCTGTCCCAAAAATAAATAAACGTTGGAAAAAAAAAAATTAAAAAAAAAAAAAACCTGATTTATGAAGTTACAAGAAAGAAAGAATATATAAACAAAACGTGTATCACTATTCTCCAGACTAGAGTCTGGGTTACCTGGGGATTAGTTATGCGACAAAAAGGGCATCATGAACACATGAATCCAGAAACATGTAAGAGGAAGTAGGGAAATGGGTAGCTCCAAACTGTTACATAAAAATGAAAAGCCAGGGGGCGCCTGGGTGGCGCAGTCGGTTAAGCGTCCGACTTCAGCCAGGTCACGATCTCGCGGTCCGTGAGTTCGAGCCCCGCGTCGGGCTCTGGGCTGATGGCTCGGATCCTGGAGTCTGCTTCCGATTCTGTGTCTCTCTCTCTCTGCCCCTCCCCCATTCATGCTCTGTCTCTCTCTGTCCCCAAAAAAATAAACGTTGAAAAAAAAAAAAAATGAAAAAAAAAAAAAAAATGAAAAGCCAGACTATAAAATTTAAGTCTGTTGCTTAAAATGAATCCTTGAAAAAGTTTCACTATGTTTGTCATAATTAAAAACAAAATACTAGGCTTCTTCAGTGTATAGAGATGTTAACAAGTCTTTGATAGTAAACAGCGACATCATAAGGATTAAGAAATAACATATGAAAACTGCAATGTGAGTAATTCAACAAACATTAAATGCCTCTGCCTCCAAAGTACACATAACTGCAGAATAATACGAAGTTGAAAAACGCACAGTCTTAGTCCTAAAGAGTTTACAATCTGGTGTAGGAGACGAGAAATCTAAATATATAACTGTGATTACAAGACAAAATGTAGGGTATAGTAGAGACAGAAGTGCTAAAGAAGAGATTAAGTCCTTCTGAGGTGAGTACTGGAAAAACTTAATTCTAGGGAACTTGAAGGAGAGAGGGGTTCAGAGAATGGAGATGGGAAAAGGAGGGTTCCTCCCAGGCAGAGAGAATATTGTAAAGGGAGTCACCAGGATAAGGAAGTGCAGGTTGTATTGGCTGGTTGAACTGAAGAGTAATTAGGCAAGAACAGAATTCTAGTTTTATGAAAGCAAATATGCAGTTTTATCTAATGAAACAGATTGAAATCATGTAAAAACTTTGGGGTGGCAGAAGCATGGTAAAGCTCATGGAAAATTTGAAGGCAAAAGTGTATCATAATCGGTGTGATAATTTATGCCCTTGAGCGGAATTTCTCACTTCTGAAAAATATACAAAAGTGCTGTATCTCTGAACTTGAACTCAGAGAATAGTATGAACTACTCATTAATACGTTCAGAGAACAAATCTGTTATGTGTATAGCACTATTATTAAGTACTTTGAAGGAATCAGAGAAGTATAATTTGGCATTTACCCTTGAGGAGTTTAGTCTGAGAACAGAGGCCATACCAGTATGAAGCAGAATGTTCAGTAGCAATAAGAGACAGATGTCACAAGGTAGTATACAAAAAATTGACAAGTGAGTGGTAAAATAGGTAACAGCTCACCCTTGTGTAGAACAGTTAAATCCCTTTTAAGTTCAAGTTGGTGCTTAAACCTAAGCTTGAGGCCCATATTGGACTTGTGTAAATAATGAGGGTAAATCAGGAGCGCCTGGGTGGCTCAGTTGGTTGGGCGGCCGACTTCGGCTCAGGTCATGATCTTGCGGTCTGTGAGTTCGAGCCCCGCGTCGGGCTCTGTGCTGACAGCTCGGAGCCTGAAGCCTGTTTCAGATTCTGTGTCTCCCTCTCTCTGACCCTCCCCCATTCATGCTCTGTCTCTCTCTGTCTCAAAAAATAAATAAATGTTAAAAAATTAAAAAAAAAAATAATGAGGGTAAATCAGTATAAGAGAAACAGCATGAGTAAAGCTGTGGAGGTTGGAATGTAAGTTCTGGGAATGCTAAGCAGATTTAGTCTATCTAAGAGTTTTTGTTTTGTTTCCAAAGATAGCATAAATTTCTTTCTCTTCTATTTCAGGTGCAGATAAACTTCTAGATTCTAGTATAGAGGATCATCCGTTGAATGAACAAGATTCTATACAAAAAAGTCCTTTATCAGAAACACTGGATGTGAAGCCTTCTGATATGACTTTACCACTATCTCTTCCGCTTGGAACTGAGGACCACCACATCCTTCTGCCTGTCACAGATAACCAGTCTCCTACATCAGATACGTTGTTGAGATCAACTGTGAATGGGTATTCAGAACCACAGTTGATTTTTTTACAGCAATTATACTGACTTTGTGAGGAATATGGAATTGCTAAGACGTCTTTGGTAGTAAACATAAACATCTCTGGTAAGGTGCATATATTCATATTAAATTAGCATTCATTTGAGTCGTGACCATTATTTTCCATTCAGCTGAAGTAAACACCTGATGCTGCATTATAACTGCAATGCTTGTTTTGATTTTTGGCTTCTATGCCTAGATTATAAACATGACATGTTAAGGAGTGAGTTATACTAAAGTAGCACTATTTTGAATGGATGAGTTTTTTCTCTTAGAGCTGCCTTAATTCATTTTTATTTTGCATTTTAAATTGCTTTTCATTTATTTAAGTGGAATCTTTCCATTTATATGAGTCAGTTTTGACCTGCGGGATTTTTTAGTTTTTTCCCCTCAAAATTTAAGCAAAATCTATGATAGTATCAGGCCAATAGTGTTGCTGTACCAAGTCCCATAGACCAGTACATAAACTATGGGGGGAAAGTGAATTTTCATTCTTCTACTTAAGAGAATTTAGGTACTGAATAAGAATTGTGCTGTTTCTCTATTAATATATTCCATTGGCGGTAACTTTTCTAATGACACAAAAAGAAGTGTTTTTCTTAAAAGCTAGAAAACTGTATATACATTTTTGTTCATTTAGGCCTCAGAATTCTGGAGAAAAGCAGTGATCAGTACTTTTGAGTTATCCAAGACTACATTTATTTGCAAAATGAGTTTTAAATAGATCATATGGTATTTTTATCTTAATAAAGACAGCTTCAAAATTTGATTCAGGTTATGTTTTAATAGGTTTCTAGATTACTGGAGATGAGGAAAATATGAATTTTGAAGATTTTTGATAAGCCTTGCTACACCTGTTACACACTTTTTAAAATACTAAGTTCCAAAAAGTATTTTTTAAACGTAAACCTAATGCGTACGCTAAATCACTTGGCTTCTCAATTGACACATTGTAATTACATAAAGAATTAAGAAATTAGCTTCATTTATCAGTGAACATTTGACTTACCAGAAAGCCAGTTTGCTAAATATTTTACATTTTTCTATAAGTTTTGAGTTTAAAATTTTATGAATCAAACCACAACATTTGGTTGTTGTCAGACTGCCTACAGTAGTCTGTCTTCTTCTTACTGAATGTAAAAAATTCAGTATCATTCTGATATTTACTTCCCCATCCCACTTTTCCCACATAATTCATTTATATTACTGCCTGATCTTTGGACATTAAATTACCAGTTCCACAGAGTCCGTTCCTATGCTGCTGATCAAACACCATGGTGACATTATTTCTTATTTCTGCCATGCATTAGTTGTGGCTTATTTGTTTTCTGTAATAAAGTTAACATGGGGTTTGGGGTTTTTTTGATATTGATTTCCTTAATTGAATTTTCTCTGGCATCCTAGTCAGAAGAACCAACTAGAAGAGGATGTAATGAGACTACTTAATTCTTGTACACTGTAGAGATGGCCACCGTTTCGCAGCACACTCACCATTTTCGCAGTAGTTTGCCACCAGTGGGACTGACTTCACAGTTTGAAATATTCCCTTTGTGTAATATACATCAAATTTAGGATTTAACTATTTATCTAAGAAATCTAATTATGCTTGTGTATTAATATGCTGGGTTTAAATACAATTTACAAAGTTATAAAATGTTCAACTAATCTATTCTGGCTTAAATTCAATAGGAATTTATTGGAATGTGAAGAAATTAAAGAAAATTAAAAGACTCAGCCTCTTTAAGAAGTCTGCTGAAATGGAGAGGTTATATTTAATTCACATCTTCATTAATCCAAGCATCTAAAGAATAAAATTTCAAAAATGGCTACAGTGATGTCAAAATTTTATGAGAGCTGTAGTTACCAAATTTCTTCTAATAATGGTAATTAGCATTTTATATAGATTAGTCCTCAGATTTATTATTTTTAATATTATCGGATTGGAATGGGTAAGGTTGATTTACTGTGTTTTTTCTCCATCACGTTATCTGCTTCATAACTAAAATACTTTCTTTTAAAATTGACATGTCTCGATGGTCTTCCAGAGTGACATGTGAGAAATCTTGAAGGCTGAGGTCCCTGTCTTGTCATTCTTCTCATAATGCTATACAATTTTTTATGATAATACGCTTATATTTTAGTTGTATCTGGTGTCATTTTAACACTCAATTACCATTTAAATAAGTCCGGTTTTAAGTATATTTGTTACAATGCAGTTTTGGGAAAGGTCTATTCTTAACTAAATATTATTACGTTTTTGCAAGTGTTTAGGATGCTGAAGCTCTCACTGAGAAATTATTTTCTAAAATAATTTTGTATGTATTAGATTATTCCTACTGTATTGTTAGATTTTAGACTTTTTAAAAAGAAACCATAGATTATATATAAATGATTTTTTGCTGTTTTTAAATGGTACTTGTTTTATGTTTAATTTCATAGGCTAATTTTGATAGACAAATTTTAGAAAAAAAATTTTTTTAATGGTTCTGATGTTCTATTGCAAAAGTAGTTTAGCACTTCTGTATGTTTCAGTTCTACAGAAACTGTACGAGTGAGAGTAGTTGAAATGTACATGTATAAAAACAATGTACATATACTTGTTTTTAAAAATATCCTAGAATAATAGTTCTAACATTTAATGCATATCAGAAACATTTTAAAATAACACTATCCCAGTCCCACCCCACCTTAGTCTTACTAAATCATACAATCTGCGGGATATATATGATGGAAAAGCCCCATAGCAGATTTTAATGTAACCAGACATTGAGAACCAATATCCTAAATGTTTCTTGGTGTTCTTTTGGAAAGCATTTAAAAATGAAGCTCTTGATATAAATTTCCATCTTGTACTTAGATTTTAAGTCTTTAGAACTTTACTAGAAATACCACCAAGTAAAAAGAAATTGTATTTTAATGCAATTTCTGTATATTCTACATTTTTACTCTTTATTTATAAACAACTTGGAGATTTAGTTATTGAAGCATTTTTTTTTTTTTTTTTTTTTTGGTGGAGCATTAATTTCTTGAGACAATGATATGGTTACTCTTTTGTCCTCTGCAACCCCTGCCCCCCATTCATTCAAGAGAAATTTGGGGGGCATATGGGTGGCTCAGGCGGTTAGGTGTCTGACTCTTGATTTTGGCTCAAATCATGAACTCATGGTGATGAGATTGAGCACTGTGTAGGGCTCCGCGCTGGGCATGGAGCCTGCTTAATATTCTCCCTCTCCCTCTGCCCCTTCACTGCATGTGCGCATGCTCCCATGCGTGCACTTTCTCAAAAAAGAGAGATTTGGTTTATTTGTTTAAGGAATTAGATCATTATCATGTAAACATAATAACCACCCAGAAGTAGGGTATTTAATATCGAGAAGAATGCACTAAAATAAATACCATAGGTGTGAATAGATACCTGGATTAAAATGTCTGGCCAGTATTTCAAATGCTAGAAAATTATTGAAATCAATACATAAACCTACAAAGATGAATAAACTAAATACCACCCTAAGTCAAATGGGAAGGAAAAGCCTGAATATAACTGGCAGTAAACAAGACAATGTCAAGTGTTACAGGGGAAGGCAAGAAAGAAAATATTGAGCAGTCAACCAGAGTTGAATGGGCAGAAAAAGGGCCATTACTCCCATGGATAGGCAAACAAGAAGAAATGGATGAATGTGCACACAGCTAACTGAAATAGGCAGAATGAAAAAAGTATGAAACAGGGAGGAGTGAAAGACATGTCCAGTGCCTCCATCATCTTATATGAAATAGTCCTCAGTCCTCTGCCTGTGCTGAGGAGTAGGATTGGATAGCCAGGTTTACAACCCATGATCTCACACACCCAAGCACAGTTGACTGCTGAAGGGCGGGGATTAGATAGCCACATTTATAACACATGATTCCATACTATGTCCACAGCTAACCGAACACTTTACCAGGGAGAAACAATTCTTAGGCCCGACTGAGCGGTTAGATTCTCAAGAATATGAGTTTTGAAATTCAGAGACTGTTAGGTTTTGGTATACATGTGAGTGAAAAGATCGTTTAGAACTGGCCCAGAGTCAGTGAAGCAAGCCGGAGTCTACGGGAAATTATGAATAAGCAAAGAAAGCTGATCTATAGAGTGAAGCAAGGGAGTGAAATCAGTTCACAGAACCAGCCACTGATTCCCTGTGAGAGAGGTGTGGCCTTGGTTTCTGGCTTTGCAGTCCCATTCTTTAAGTGGCACAGTGCTGTGCTTCATTTCCTTGTCCCTGGGTACCAGTGATTTTTTTTCCCCTGTTAGATCCTTAAGGTAAATCCTTTTCTTAAACAGGCATGAATGAATCAGTGTTTTTTCCTTGCAGTTAGATAGCTCCAACTTAGACACCTAAGTTTTGATCCTTAATGATTGAGAAGATGGTGATCCCATTAACTGTGATAGGGAAGATAAGAGGCTTATAAAAGAGAAGACTTTAGTGGCTCCTGGGTGGCTCAGTCGGTTAAGCATCTGACTTTGGCTCAGGTCATGATTTCACAGTCCGTGAGTTCAATCCCTGTGTCGGGCTCTGTGCTGACTGCTTGGAGCCTGGAGCCTGCTTCAGATTCTGTGTCTCCCTCTTTCTTTTTTTTTTTAAATTTTTTTTTTCAACGTTTATTTATTTTTTTGGGACAGAGAGAGACAGAGCATGAACGGGGGAGGGGCAGAGAGAGAGGGAGACACAGAATCGGAAACAGGCTCCAGGCTCCGAACCATCAGCCCAGAGCCCGACGCGGGGCTCGAACTCACGGACCGCGAGATCGTGACCTGGCTGAAGTCAGATGCCCAACCGACTGCGCCACCCAGGCGCCCCTTTTTGTGTGTGTGTGTGTGTGTCTCCCTCTTTCTGACCCTCCCCCGTTTGTGCTCTGTCTTTTTCTGTCTCAAAAATAAATACTGAAAAAAAAGTTAAAAAAGACTTTATTTTAGATGCACTGAGTTTGGTGATAAAACAGCCATGTGACAATGTCTAGCTGTAGTTGGAAATGGAGCCTTAAGCCCAGGAGAGGTCAGAGCTAAAGATACAGATCTTGTAGCATAAGACTGATAATTCTTGTGATAGAAATGATTCAGGCAGCCCTAGGAGATGGTACAGAACAAAAGATGAGGAAACAATCTTCAGGGAAATACATTTAAAGAATGAGCCAAAGATGGGGTGCCTGGATGGCTCAGTTGGTTAAGCGTCCAGTTTCGGCTCAGGTCATAATCTCACAGCTTGAGAGTTTGAGCCCCATCGATTGAGAGCCTGCTTGGGATTCTCTCTCAAAGAGAGAAAGTGAGGGAGAGAGGGAGGCAGGGAGGGTGGAAGGAAGGAAGGAAAGGAGATACAAAGTGATGAAGAAAATCAGGGTGTGGCAAGTTTCACAAGGACAAAAGTGGCTTTACACCAGTCATATGGCACAGAGAAATTAAATAGGTGCAAATCAAAGACAACTTTAGGTTGGGTAATTGAAGCATGATGATCCTTTGAGGAGGCAGTTATAGTAAGCTTAGGTGGATATGGTTTGAGTGGTAGCTAAGACACTGAATACTACTATTTAGCTTGAAAAGCAGAGTGTAGGTCAAGATCAGTTTTTGTCAAACATGTAAAAAATATCAAGCACTTTTTTGTTTTCAAACTTGAAACATCGCAAAATGAAGAGTATAATATTGTAACACCATAATCAAAAGGCTGTATTTGAGCCTGAAATTAAAGGATGATAAGAGAAAAATGGAAACATACACATGGTCACAGATTTATTCATGGTTCAGATGTGCAGAGGAAATAGAGTATTCTGACAGAATGTGCATGTGTTTACTCTTGAGCTCCCACCCAGTGGGAAGTCTGGAAAAAATTAACCTTTAGTCCCAGCCAATTTAAAACTTAGTCTAATATAAAGGAGATACAATTTATAATATTTTAAGGTAATGCTTAAACTTTTGGAAAAATGCTGTCTTATTTCTGCCCTTTGTCTTCTCTTTAAACTGGTGTCGAGCTATACGGAGGGTGCTTACATGACATAATGGCATCAGGGAAGACCATGTGTTCAGGTCTTCATTTTCTGGGCATCCTACTGGCCTCTGATGCAGTAGGCAACAGCTTGTAAAATAGGTGATCAGATTTTTCCTAGCTTGGTCAGAGCCTGGTGGTTCTTGACTGAATTGGCCTCGCCTTAGTTTTAACAAACGTGGAGAACTCAGACTTCTGCTGCTCTGTCTCAAGCAGGCCAGTGTAGTTCAGGTTGCAGGTTTAACCTGTGCCACCCCACCACAGGCTTGAAGTAAGCCTGTTTGCCTGCCATTCATGAACTTGCTTCCCACTCAGCTAGCTACCTTCTGAAGGTAGCTAGCTACCTTCTGAAGGTAGCTAGCTACCTTCCCTTGGGAGAATGTAGAAACTTGAGGCGGGGGGGGGGGGGGGTCCCTTCTATTCCACACAGGAACAGAGATTAGCCTGGACAGGCAGATCTCGTTACCAAGGTTTATTTTCTTGTGACTGTTTCCTAGACTGACGAGAGGCCACCTCGTTCCAGAATCTGGTAGACTCCTCTGCTACCCAGCATATTACAGAATACTTCAAAGCAATAAAAGACTATTGCTACATTAAACATAAGTAAATCACACAGACACAAAGGGTGTAAGATTCCTTTTCTATAAAATACAGAAATAGGCAAAACTGTTACTGTGGTGTTAGAAATCAGGAAAGTGGTTGCCTGTTGGAAGAAGGTTGGAGGCACTTCTGGGAAGTGTGTGGTATTTACTATCTTTATGTAAGTTGTGGCTGACACAGGTGGGTTAGCATCTCTTCACTTAAGATTTGTGTACTTTTCCATATGATTGCTCTACTTGTGTTTAAAAAAGTACATATTTAAAAAACTGAAGAATGAGAAAACCAGGGCATTGGTTCTTAAACTTTAATAGATTAAAGATGACCTGAATTGTAAAAATGCAGATTCCCCAGACTGTCCTCAGAAAATTTGATTCAGTAGGTCTCACTCTAAGAAATCTGTAGTTTTAACATTTGCCCCAATGTGTTCTGATGCTCCACATTTTAAAAATGCTGATTTAGCATCTCTAGTTTAATGAACGTAACTCTCTGGACAGTATATGAGGTTTGTCATATTAATTGTTGCTCAAGTCTGAATTTATTGGATCTCTAATTGCTGGGAGAAATTTCCTCACTAGCTTAATGTTTTACAGATGTAATGACAGTTGTTTAAAATGTTCCTAAGTTTTCCCATAGCTTAGTTTTATTGCATCCACTGAATTCTGCAGTTTTTCAAATTTGATTAAAAAACAAAAAATTTTATTCACTTTCTATTGCATTTTTAACAATACAAAAACATTTGATTTTTCTGAGATATACAGCCTTTTATTTTTATTTGTATTTTTAATTTTTTTTAACATTTATTTATTATTGAGAGATAGAGAGACAGAGCATGAGCAGGGGAGGGGTAGAGAGAGGGGAGACACAGAATCTGAAGCAGGCTCCAGGCTCTGAGCTGTCAGCACATAGCCCAACTTGGGTCTCAAACTCACTAACTGTGAGATCATGACCTGAGCTGAAGTCAGTGGCCTAACCAACTGAGCCACCCAGGCGCCCCGAGATATACAGCCTTTTAGATACAGATATTTAGTTCTAGATTATTCAGTATGTAATAATGTTAAAAGAACTCTATAAAAAAACAACCAGTCTTTATATCCGCATAGCAGAGATCTTAAAATGGAAATAAAATAAGATTGCAACACGAAGAGAAGAGAATGTTGGCAAGTAAGGTTTGATAAAACCTATTAAGTAAAGTCAATAACTAGTAAAATCAGTTTAAGCGTCAGGATACATAATGTCATTTATAGAATTCTGTAATCTATACAGTATAATTTTGTTCCGTTGTAAACATTTGCAGATCTTTAAGTGATTTTTGCATCAATGGAAGGTCATGTTATTTCTAAAATTCCATTACCAGATTGTGGTAGTTTTCTATGATACAACATATAAATAATATCTATCTAAAAAAAAAAAAACCTTGAAATCCATTTCACACGTTGTTATTAACATGAACTGTTATGTATTTTTCAACCAATTCCAGATGTTTTAAGATTTTATTTTTCAGCGCAGACTCAGCCTGATAGCAACCATCTGTCCTGTCCTGGATGATTCAAATTCATCTCTGAAAGCATGAGAATGGATTTGGTAAGGCATTTAGGTCTTTTCTGGCTCAATGACTCTGTAACATTAAGTGAAAATAATGCCTCATACAGTTTATTCAGATGTTCTTCCCTTTACATAACCACCATCATCCTCTGTACGCACCCTCCCGCCTCCCCCCAGGGAGTATAGGAACGCGGTATTAGATGCTAAATAGAAGGAAAGACCTATAAAACTTCAAAAATCATTAAATACTGAGTAGGGGGTATTCATCTTATTTGTTTAAAGGAATGGACATCGGTGGGGGTTTTTTATTGCTAATTTTTAACAATAAATACAGCTACGATTTGAGGAATTAACAATACTTTAAGTGAAGGCCAATACTCTGACATCTGTAAAGCTGACCACCACCTTGATTTCACGTCCTTGCTGTCAACATTTAGAGATAGGTGGTATTTTCTTTTAGACTGCAGAACCTCAGCTCAATTTAAAGTAACCTTTTAAAACTGTCCATGTCTTTTCACACTTTGCTTGACAAGTAAATCATTCAGATGAAGCAGCCTCTTCTTGGTATGTGTGAATAAATTTGTGTATGTAGGTCAAAGCATCATAGCGTCAGTTGCCTCATCATAGGAATCTTTTTTTTTAACGTTTATTTATTTTGAGAGAGAGCGTGTACAAGTGTGCATGACCCAGGGAGGGGCAGAGAGAGGGAGAATCCCTTTTTCTTTTATTTATTTATTTATTTATTGTTTAATTTACATCCAAGTTAGCATATAGTACAACAATGATTTCAGGAGTAGATTCCTTAGTGCCCTTTACCCATTTAGCCCATCCCACCTCCCACAACCCCTCCAGTAACCCTCTCTTCTCTATATTTAAGAGCCTCTTATGTTTTTCTATAAAACAGCACCTGTTTTTATATTCTTTTTGCTTCCCTTCCCTTATGTTCATCTGTTTAGTATCTTAAATTCCTCATATGAGTGAAGTCATATGATATTTGTCTTTCTCTAATTTCACTTAGCTCACCAGCTCCATCCACGTAATTGCAAATGGCAAGATTTCATTCTTTTTGATTGCCTAGTAATACTCCGTGTGTGTGTGTGTGTGTGTGTGTGTGTGTGTGTGTACACATACATGTACATACATACATATACATATATACACCACATCTTCTTTATCTAGTCATCCGGTGACAGACATTTGGGCTCTTTCCATACTTTGACTATTGTTGATAGAGCTGCTATAAACATGGGGGCACATGTGTCCCTTTGAAACAGTACACCTGTATCCCTTGGATAAATGCCTAGTAGTGCAATTGTTAGGTCATAGGGTAGTTCTATTTTTAGTTTTTTGAGGAACCTCCATACTGTTTTCCAGAGTGGCTGCACCAGCTTGCATTCCCACCAACAATGCAAAGAGATCCTCTTTCTCCGCATCCTCGCCAACATCTGTTGTTGCTTGAGTTCTTAATGTTAGCCATTCTCACAGGTGTGAGGTGATATCTCATTGTGGTTTTGATATTTCCCTGATGATGAGTGATGTTGAGCATTCTTTCATGTGTCGGCCATCTGGTTTTCTTCTTTGGAGTGTCTATTCATGTATTTTGCCCATTTCTTCACTGGATTCTTTGTTTTTTGGGTGTTAAGTTTGGTAAGTTCTTTGTAGATTTTGGATACTAACCCTTTATCTGATGTGTCATTTGCAAATATCTTCTCCTATTCCGTTGGTTGCCTTTTAGTTTTGGTGATTGTTTCCTTTGCTGTGCAGAGCTTTTTATTTTAATGAGGTCCCATTAGTTCATTTTTGCTTTTGTTTCTCTTGCCTCTGGAGACATGTCAGGTCTCTAGAAGTTGCTGCGGCTGAGGTCAAAGAGGTTTTTGCCCGCTTTCCCCTCTAAGATTTTGATGGCTTCCTGTCTTACTTGGTCTTTCGTCCATTTTGAGTTTATTTTTGCATATGGTGTAAGAAAGTGGTCCAGGTTCATTTTTCTGCACGTCGCTGTCAAGTTTTCCCAGCACCATTTTCTGAAGAGACTTTCTTTATTTCATTGGATATTCTTTCCTGCTTTGCCAAAGATTATTTGGCCATCCATTTGTGGGTCCATTTCTGGGTTCTTTATTCTGTTTCATTGACCTGAGTGTCTGTTTTTGTGCCAGTACCATATTGTCTTGATTACAGCTTTGTAATACGTCTTGAAGTCCGAGAACATGATGCCTCCAGCTTTGGTTTTCTTTTTCAAGATTGGTTTGGCTATTTGGGGTCTTTTCTGGTTCCATAAAAATTTTAGAATTGTTTGTTCTGGCTCTGTGAAGAATGCTGGTGTTATTTTGATAGGGATTGTATTGGATATGTAGATCGGGTAGTATTGACATTTTAACAGTGTTCTTCCTATCCAGGAGCATGGAATATTTTTCCATTTTATTGTGTCTTCTTTAATTTCATACATAAGCTTTCTACAGTTTTCAGTGTATAGATTTTTTACCTCTTTGGTTAGGTTTATTCCTAGGTATTTTATGGTTTTTGGTGCAGTTGTAAAGGGATTGATTCCTTGATTTCTTTCTGTTCTTTTTTATTGGTGTATAGAAATGCAACCGATTTCTATGCATTGGTTTTATATCCCGCGACTTTGCTGAATTCATGTATCAGTTCTAGCAGTTTTTTGGTGAAATCTTTTGGGTTCCCCATATAGAGTATCGTGTCATCTGTGAAGAGTGAAAGTTTGACTTTCTCCTGGCTGATTTGGATCTCTTTTATTCCTTTGTGTTGTCTGATTGCTGAGGCTAAGACTTCCAATACTATGTTGAGTAACAGTGGCGAGTGTGGACATCCCTGTCTTCTTCCTGACCTTAGGGGGAAGGTGCTCAGTATTTCCCCATTGACGATGATATTAGCAGTGGGTCTTTCATATATGGCTTTTATGATCTTCAGGTGTGATCCTTCTACCCCTACTTTCTTGAGGGTTTTTATCAAAAAGGATGCTGTATTTTGTCAGATGCTTTCTCTGCATCTATTGAGAGGATCATATGGTTCTTGTCCTTTGTTTCATTGACGTGATGAATCACATGGATTGTTTTGCTGATATTGAACCACCCTGCATCCCAAGTATAAATCCCACTTGGTCGTGGTGAATAATTCTTTTAATTATTGTTGGATTCGGTTGGCCACTATCTTGTTGAGGATTTTTGTATCCATGTTCATCAGGGAGAGAGGAAGAATCCTAAGCAGTCTCCGCACCTGAGCCATTCAGGCACCCCATCCTTATAGGAATCTTAATTTGAAAACAAGATTGGCCATAGACAACAGTAATTATTTGCAATCAAATCATTAAAATGTTACTGGCATCTTCTGGCGCCTGGGTGGCTCAGTAGGTTAAGCATCTGACTCTTGATTTCAGCTCCTGTCATGATCTCATGGTCCTGAGATTGAGCCCCAGTGGGCCTCTGAGCTGGGCATGGAGCCTACTTAAGATTCTCTCTCTCCCTCTGCCCTTCCCAACTCGTGCATGTTCTGTCTCTCAAAAAATACTTAAAAGAATTCTTAAATAAAAAAAATGTTGGAGCACCTGGGTGGCTCCATTAAGCATCCTACTCTTGATTTCAGCTCAGGTCATGATCTCCCAGTCGTGAGATCAAGCCCCATGTCAGACATGCACTGACTTTGGAGTGTGGGATTCTCTCTCTGTCTTTCTCTCTGTCTCTTTCTGTCTCTTGCTCTCTCTCTCTCTCTGCCTCTCCCCCGCTTGTGCTCTCTCTCTCCCTCTCTCCAATACATAAACATTTTTAATTTTTTTTAACATTTATTTATTATTGAGAGACAGAGCATGAGCATGGGAAGGGTAGATAGAAGGGGAGATAACAGATTCTGAAGCAGACTGCAGGCTCTGAGCTGTTAGCACAGACCACAGTGCGGGGCTTGAACTCACAAACTGCGAGATCATGACCTGAGCCAAAGTTGGATGCTTAACTGACTGAGCCACCCAGGCGCCCCATCAAATACATAAACAATTTTTAAAAATAAAAATAACAGCTCTTTAAAAAATGTTACTGGCATCTTCTAAAAAAGGATCTTAAAAATTTCACTGGCATCACTGACTTGTTTGGAAAGCCTCCACTTATATGTATTTGTAACGTGTATGTTTATAATATATTTGCTTATATTTGTGAGATTCTGTCAATACCCATAATACCTAAATAAGATACATAAAATACTTTTTCAACTTCTGAAATTCCCTGACAGCCTGCCACCTGAACCCGTTTTACAACCTCATGACAACTTTCAGTTAGGATAACTAATAATGACGTCTTCTTTTTTATGCTATTTTTACTACTTAATGATATTTTCTTTTTAAAAACAAATTTAATTCCTTAATTTTTTTTTCCACATGGTTAAAATTTTAGTCTCTATTCCTTTTTTCCCCCAGTCCTTTTTTTTTTTTTTTTTTTTTTTTTTTTTTTGATGTGTAGGTGACATTAGTTTCAGGGGTACAACATAGTGATTCGACAATTATATACAAAATGTTCACTATGGTAAGCTTAGTTACCATCTGTTACTATACAGTGTTATTATAATATTACTATGTTCTCTATGCTGTACTTTTCATTCTCATGACTTAAATATTTATTTTGAGAGAGATCATGAGCAGGGGAAGGGCAGAGGGAGAGAGAGAATCCCAAGTAGGCTCCACGCTGTCAGCACAGAGCCCAGTGCGGGGTTCGAACCCACAAAATGTGAGATTTTGACTTGAGCTGAAACCAAGAGTCAGTCGTTTAATCAACGGAGCCACTCAGGTTCCCCTGACTTATTTATTAAGTTTGGAAGTTTGTACCTCGTTAATCCCTTTATTTTGTCTGTCCTTTCATCTCCCTCTCCTCCAACAACCACTGGTTTGTTGTCTGTGAGTCTGTTTTTGTTCTTGTTTCTTTGTTCATTTGTTTTTGACTCCACATATAAGTGAAAGCATAGGTTATTTGTCTTTCTCTGTCTGGCTTACCTCACTTAGCATACATAACCTTTAGGTCCACTGATGTTGCCAGTGGCAAGATTTCATTCTTTTGGTTGAGTAATATTCCATTGTATATATGTACACTGCATCCTTATCCATTCGCCTATCAGTAGACACCTAAGTTGCTTCCATATCTTGGGTACTATAAGTAAAGCTGCTATAAACATAAGGGTGCATATCTTTTCAAATTCGTGGTTTTGGGGTTTTTTTGGTAAATACCTAGAAATGGAAATACTAGATCATATGGTAGTTGTATTTCTAGTTTTTTTTGAGGAATCTCCATACTCTTTTTCATAGTGGCAGTACCAGTTTACATTCCCACCAGTTCATAAGGGTTCCCTTTTCTCCAACACTTATCTCGGCTTTTTTTTGGTACTAGCCATTCTGACATATGTGAGGTGATATAATTGTGGTTTTGATTTTCATTTCTCTGATAACTAATGATGTTGAGCATTTTTTCATGTGTCTGTTGGCCATCTTTATGTCTTCTTTGAAAAAAAATGTCCATTCAGGTCCTCTGCACCTGAATAATAATTGGATTATTTGGGGGTTTTGGTGTTGAATTGTAGTTCTTCATGTATTTTGGATATTAACTTTTTATCATATATGCAACTAGCAAGTATCTTCTCCCATTTGGTAGGTTGCTTTTTTGTTTTGTTGATGCTTTCCCTCACTGTGCATAAGCTTTTTAAGTTTGATGTAGTCCCAGCTGTTTATTTTTGCTTTTGTTTCCCTTGCCTGGGAGATATATCCAGGAAAACGCTAAGGTTCATGTCCAAGAGATTCCAGCCTATGTTTTCTTTTAGGAGTTTTGTGGTTTCAGGTCTCTTATGTTTAGGTTTTTAATCCATTTTGAGTTTAATTTTGTCTATGATAAGGAAGTGGTCCTGTTCTCCCAGCAGCATTTATTGAAGAGACTGTCTTTTCTCCATTATGTACTCTGGTCTCTTTTGTCATGGAATAATTAACCATATAAGCATGGGTCTTTTTCTGAGCTCTCAATTCTGTTCTGTTGATCTCTGTATCAGTTTTTGTGCCTGTACCGTACTGTTTGGTTATTACAGCTTTGTAGTAGAGTTTGAAATCTTAGATTGTGATATCTCCAGCTTTGTTCTTTCTTAAGATTGCTTTGGCTATTCAGGGTCTTATGAGGTTCCATACAAATTTTAAGATTTTTTGTTCTAGTTCTGTGAAACATGTTATTGGTATTATTTTAGGGATTGCATTGTATGGCCATTTTAACAATATTAAGTCTTCCAATCCATGAGCATGGAATATCTTTCCATTTGTTTTATATCATCCTCAGTTTCTTTTATCAATGTCTTTTTTTTAACCTTTTTAAAAATATATATTTTGAGGGGCGCCTGGGTGGCGCAGTCGGTTAAGCGTCCGACTTCAGCCAGGTCACGATCTCGCGGTCCGGGAGTTCGAGCCCCGCGTCGGGCTCTGGGCTGATGGCTCAGAGCCTGGAGACTGTTTCCGATTCTGTGTCTCCCTCTCTCTCTGCCCCTCCCCCGTTCATGCTCTGTCTCTCTCTGTCCCAAAAATAAATAAACGTTGAAAAAAAAAATTTTTTTTTAATATTTATTTTGAGAGAGAGCGAGCAAGTGAGCAGGGGAAGGGCAGAGACAGCGGGAAGGAGAGGATCCCAAGCAGGTTCCACTCTGTCAGTGCAGAGCCTGACATGGGGCTCAAACTATTGAACTGTGAGATCATGACCTGAGCCAAAATCAAGAGTCAGACACTTACCTGACTGAGCCACCTAGGCACTCCACCTTTATTATTTTTTAAAAATAAGCTCTAGGGGCGCCTGGGTGGCTTGGTCGGTTAAGCGTCGGACTTCGGCTCAGGTCATGATCTCATGGTCCGTGAGTTCAAGCCCCGCATCGGGCTCTGTGCTGACAGCTCAGAGCCTGGAGCCTGTTTCAGATTCTGTGTCTCCCTCTCTCTCTGCCCCTCCCCTGTTCATGCTCTGTCTCTCTCTGTCTCAAAAATAAATAAACGTTAAAAAAAAAAAATTAAAAAAAAAAAAAGCTCTATACCCAATGTGGGACTTGAAATCATGACCCTAAGATCAAGAGTCACATGCTCTTGATCTTGAGCCAGCCAGGTGCCCCTCATCAATAGCTTACAGTTTTTAGAGTACAAGCTTTTCACCTTCTTGGTTAAATTTATTTGTATTTTGTTTTCTTTCTTTAAAGTTTATTTTTATTTATTGTAAGAGAAAGATAGCAATCAGGGGGAAGGGCAGAGAGGGAGACACATCACAGAGCCTGATGGAGGGTTCAAATTCACAAACCAAGAAATCATGACCTGAGCCAAAATCAAGAGTTGGACACTTAACTGAGCCACCCAGGCGCCCCCTAAGTTTTTTCTTTTTTTCAGTATCTACACTGAATGTGGGACTTAAATTCACAACCCTGAGATCAAGAGTCATATGCTCTTCCAACTGAGCCAGCCACCCTGGTATTTTATTCTTCTGATGCAGTTTTTATTACCACTTCCATGTTTATGTATATATCATATTCTGCCTCTTTTTGTGTATCCCTTGACTAATTTTTATAGCTATAAGCAATTGATCTACTAACTTAACTATGTATTTGCTTGTATTGTGAAATTTTCTCCTCTCAGTTTTCCTCTGGTTGTGGCCTTCTCTTTTCGTTTATAGAATTTCTATTAACATTTCTTGTAAAGCTAGTTTAGTAGTGATGAACTCTAACTTTTGTCTGGGATACTGTCTCTACTTCAATTCTGAGTGATAATTTTGCTGAATAGAGTAGTCTTGGTTGCAGGGGGTTTTGTTGTTTTGTTGTGTTTTTTCTTTCAGCACTTTATGCCACTCCCTTCTGGCCTGTAGAGTTTCTGCTGAAAATGAGCTGATAGCCTTATGGGGTTTCCCATGTATGTAAGTTTGCTTTTCTATTGCTTTTAGGATTCGCTTTTTAATTTTTGTCATTTTAATTATATGTCTTGGTGTGTATTATATACATATAATTATACATAATTATATGTATCGCCATTTTAATTATATGTCCTTGGGTTCACTGTAAGGCTGTCTTTGCTTTTTGTACCTGAATGTCTGTTTCCTTCCCCAGGTTAAGGTAGTTTTCAGTTGTTATTTCTTCAAATAAGTTTTCTGTCCCCCTTCTCTCATCTCCTTCTGGAACCCCCTATGATGCAAATGTTCATACACTGATAGATCACAGAGAGGTCCCTTAACTTATTCTCATGTATTACTTTTTCTTTTTGCTGTTCAGCTTTGGTGTTTTCCATTATCCTGTCTTCCAGATCACTGATCAGATCTGTATCCTCTACTCCACTGATTTCCTGTAGTCCATTTTTTTATTTTAGTTATTCTCTATCTCCGACTAGTTTTTAAATTTTATATCTCTGTGTTGAAGTTCTCCCTGAGTTCATCCATTCTTCTCTCAAGTCTGGTATCTTTAGGGCCATTACCTTGAACTCCTTATCAGGCATATTGCTTACCTGTTTCATTAGCTCTTATTTTGTGGTTTTGCCTTCTTTCATTTGAGACCTATTCCTGTCTCCTCATCTTGTCTGTTTCTGTGAATTAGGTCAGCTCCTTCTCTTAGGTCTAGAAAGTAGTGTCCTTGTGTAGAAAGGGTCCTATGGTTCCCTGTAGCACAGTCCTCCCTGGTCACCAGAACCTGTTGTGGTTGATATGTGACTAATGCCGGCATGCTGGTTGGTGATGCTAGCCCTCTACCCAGCTGACTACAGTGATTATCCTCTAGTGTTGAGGATACACTGGTGGGCAGTGCTTATCCCCTGCACGACTAATAAGCCCTGCTTCAGCCTCTGCAGTGTGGACAGCCTATCTGCAGTGATCTGCTTTGCTTGCTGTGGGCTTACTGGTGGGTCGGGCTTGCTTCCTATGTGGCTGGCTCTGAGACCTGGTTGTAGCAGCTGTGGGTTTGCTGGTAGGCAGGGCTAGCCTGTAGCCCAGCTGTCTATATAGTGAGCCTCTGTGACTGCTGCAGACACATCGACGGGTAGGGCTTTCTCAAACCTCTGTAGCTAGCTGAGAAGTGCAGCTACAGCAACTGCAGGCGCACTGGTGTGTGGGGTTAGCTCCCTCCTCTTCAGAGCAAGAGTTGCTTTGGAGGGGTGCCTGCTGGCATGGGCAGTTTGGAGAGGGCAGGGCACACCATGCTAGGAAGGTAGGTTGAGAATGTCAGAACTGGCTTCCATAAGTGTTCGGCTGTCTAGGCTGGGAGGGGGCAGGGAAACTGGCAGCCACCAGCACTTTCCTTCCTGGAGAAAGCTACTAGATTTCCTGTAGATTCCTGCCCCTCCTGTATACATCCTCAAATGAGGCAACAAATCTCCCTCACATACACCCCAGGCACTTTTCAAACTGCTTTTTAGTTGTTTAGTGTATTGGTTTTTAGAGGGTGGAGCCTTGGTTTCCTATAGCCCTCCAGCTCTCCTGGAGTTAAGCCCCACTGATGTTCAAAACCAGACAGTAAGGAGACTGGTCTTCCCAGTGCAAGTCCCCAGGGCCATTGGTGTCCAGTGTGGGCTCGCTTCTCCTTGCCTGTGATATCCTTCCCCTTTGTGGCTAGTCATTCCAGGGGTTTAGCTGTGGAAGATCTGTTCTGCCAGGCTTCAGGTTGTTTGCAGAGTGGAGCAGTTACCTTGATATGTCCGTGGGATGAGGTGAATTCAGGGTTCTCCTGCTCTACCATCTGTGCTCTCCTGTAAAATTTCTTCTAAAAAATTATATTACTCAGTTTTTCCACAATGGACAGTTAAAGTTTAATATATCTTTTACACATTTCAAGAAGTAGCTTGTTCTAATTTATGAACGAAAACTGTAGTAGGCCATAAAATATTAACATAAGGCAAATACGTGAAAATTATTTTAGAGCTTGTTTTTCATAGATCTGGACCTACTGGTACAAGAATAGAACCTGCATTAGATGACTGACTGCAAGCTTCTCCATAAGTTGGCCTCCAGTAATAATGCTTTTTAAGGCCATTGGAGACTTCTGCAAGATACACATGTCCATCCACCACAAATGGCTCCACATCTGTATTGTCTGGTTTTAGACGGCCTGTTTGAATTAAGTCTGAATATGCCTGTGATTTTTAAAAAAAAAGAACAAACTATCATTAATAAAATAGGTTGTTCATTTATCGTAATTAAATTTCTATATTCAAATTAGCTGTACTGATTTTCAGTTTAAAATATTTTGAGTAAATTACTGAATTTTATTTTCCACATATAGATTTTTGTTCACTTAATTTCACAATGAAATTAGAATCTTGCAAAATTTATTTCTAAGCTTTAAGGTATTTTTTGTCATTTTATGACTTCCAGAATTAACAATTCTCAACTGTTACTGATTTTGTGGGCCAAAAGGTCCCATGGTCAAAATTCCTACAGGGGATCTTAAATGAGGGACACAAGGAGTTGTATATGCCCTTGAAAATTTGATGGCCAGGGACCCATTTCTCAGAAAAATAATCAGATTTTGGCATCCAACTCTCTGGATTTCATAAACTCCCTGAAGCTCATTTATCGTCTGAGGCTAAGAGACCATTTCCATATTATTAGATGGTGGCCTGGCTGGTAGCCCCATTCTTTTTTCATTGTAGAATTTTCTTTGTTTATCTCATGGATCATTGGTACCTACGTAAGATCACACAAACATGCTAAGCTGGCTTGTCAGTAAGATTGTATACAGAGATAGGCAGAAATGTAGACAGTAAAAGAAAACTTCAGTTGCTTTCTGCTTTATTCCAAGCTCACCTTAGTTTCTAGTGTGTAGAATGTTTTTCTAAAATCAAGATTTAAATAGTATGTTTTATTACTCATTTTGGTGGTAGTTTTGGATAGCCTTTTTGCAAATTGAGATTTTTAGCATCTTCTTTCCAAATGAAAACTATTTGTTACTATGCTTTTTGTTTTGAAAGTAGTATCAAGGGCTGTGTTTGCATAAGCAACTGTAGGTCTCCAAAACCATGTCTTGGTTTAATTATTGGGCAGCAGATTAGAGACTGTGCTGCATCAAATTTAGAATAAATCAACAATTGTGATTTTTAAAATGTTTTAACTTTGGAGGAGTTGGGACTGTGTCATTCATTGATCTTTATATTAATATGTAGTATTTGAGATATTTTGCTATTTCAACCACAGAACTTTACAGTCATTTTTAGGGTTTTTTTTTTTTTTTAATTTTTTTTTTCAACGTTTATTTATTTTTGGGACAGAGAGAGACAGAGCATGAACGGGCGAGGGGCAGAGAGAGAGGGAGACACAGAATCGGAAACAGGCTCCAGGCTCTGAGCCATCAGCCCAGAGCCCGACACGGGGCTCGAACTCACGGACCGCGAGATTGTGACCTGGCTGAAGTCGGACGCTTAACCGACTGCGCCACCCAGGCGCCCCTAGGGTTTATTTTTAAATGTATCAGAACTGCAGTGTCTTACTATATTTTGTAATCATTCTTTTAATATTTATTTTTGAGAGAGAGAGAGAGACCAAGCAAGTGAGCAGGGGAAGGAGGGAAGGAGAGAGGGAGAGAGAGAATCCCAAGCAGGTTCCACTCTGGCAGTGCAGAGCCTGATACAGGGCTCCAACTCAACAAACTGAGATCATGACCTGAGCTGAAATCAAGAGTCAGACGCTTAACCTACTGCGCCACCCAGGTGCCCCAATATGTTATAATCATTTCTAAGGCCACCTGTAAATGTCTGATGTTATAGAGAAGACCCCAGAAAAAGCCTTCAGTGAAGAAGAAAGAAAACAAAACGAAACATACCACACATGTAGCTTCATCAAATTTGTTTCCCCAAATGTAGACATTAGAGAGTATGGGGTTTGTTTTCATGGACTGTGAAAGTGCAACAAGTCCTTCTCCCTTTATGTTGTTGTTGACTACTGACAACCTAGGGAGAAACAAGAAGTAATAACCCTAGAAACCAGTAAATACTTTCACAAAGAAGATGCATAAGTTAGCCAACAACATTTATTACATTTCTTTCTAAGTTTGTTATTTTTTTTTTAATTCTTTTTTTCTTCAACGTTTATTTATTTTTGGGACAGAGAGAGACAGAGCATGAACGGGGGAGGGGCAGAGAGAGGGGGAGACACAGAATCAGAAACAGGCTCCAGGCTCTGAGCCATCAGCCCAGAGCCTGACGCGGGGCTCGAACTCACGGACCGCAAGATCGTGACCTGGCTGAAGTCAGACGCTTAACCGACTGCGCCACCCAGGCGCCCCCTAAGTTTGTTATTTTAAGAGAGGGGGAGATAGAGGATCCGAAGTAGGCTCTGCACTTACAGCAGAGAGCTCTATGCAGGGCTCAAACACACGAAGCCTGACATCATGACCTGAGCCGAAGTTGGTCACTTACCCCACTGAGCCACCCAGGCACCCTTGTTGAATTTTATGCTGTAAAATCTTGGCATTACTCTTCAGCATCTGATGTAATCCTAAAATCCAAGAAACTTAGTCCTCTAATTGGATGCTTCATGTACCTAGTAGAGCTACCTACATTTTAGAAATCAGTAGGCTGTTTTATATCACTCAGTAAATGTTTGGGGTAGATTACAAATATGCCCTTCAGGATTAAGTCATCCAAGTAGTATTTTCTTTATTTTTTAAGTCTTGGTCATATTGAATGATTGTGATTTTTCTATAGAATTCAGGGTAAATACTATAAGCAGTAAGAATTCTCTCAGTCTTAAATCGATCATAATTAGAATCAATATAATTTTTAATAGACGTTACTTTTGGGGATGCCTGGGGGGCTCAGTCGGTTAAGTGGCCGACTTGGGCTCAGATCATGATCTCGTGGTTCGTGAGTTCGAGCCCCATGTCAGACTCTGTGCTAACAGCTCAGAGCCTGGAGCCTGCTTCAGATTTGTGTCTCCCTCTCCCTCTGCCCCCTCCCCTGCTCACATTCTGTGTCTCTCTCTCTCTCAAAAATAAACATTAAAAAAAAAAAATAGACATTACTTTTGAAAAAGAAATTGAAATGTTTAATATGTCAGTTTAGAAACTATTTTTATATATTTCATCATGCATCTTGAGTTAAACCTTTAAAACACTAACCTCAAGCCCTTTAAATTTTTGTTATTTTGATTAAATGTAAAGTGATACTAACGCTTTAAGACTCCTGTTGTGTGAAGCAAGAATTTCACTGAGATACTTTGCTCCTACATCTTCTATTCTGTTAAAAGAAAGATCTATTACTTCCAGAGTAGTATTGCTTTTCAGTACGTCAGCCAAACACACCATTCCATCACGAGTTATTTTATTGCTGGGAAAGGAAAAAATACGTGTTACATTTGAAAATATGAAGTATTCTTCTTTTATTCATAGAGATTAACAGGCCTCAGAATTGTTATATAGAACAGTACTTTCTCGTTCACTAAAAGATTTTCATCACTCAATTTCCCAAAAAGTTAATGAAAATTTGCTATAAAATGTTACTTTCATTCTGGATTACTCGTGATTAAATTGCTCATTCACATCGTAGGAGATACAATATCAGTATAAGCTAAATACTAAGACTTAGGATAAAAAGTTGACAACAATGGTTGCATTTTCTGATCTTTGGAATTAGCATCTAACGGCGAATCCTGTGTACTGTAAATGTTTACATAGATTATTCCCAGGACTTCTGGATTAATGTATTATCACTTACCAGCTCACATCAAGGTAGCGTAGGCTTCTATTCAGATACAGTGCATCGCATAATTGTTTTATTCCACAGTTTTTCATATTATGCTTACACATGTGTAGTGCAACAAGGCAGTGATTTTCTTTCAACATGTGGCCTAGATGAACTGTGGACTCTTCCTAAAAATAGGTAAAATCTTTTTCTAAAATACAATTTTGAAGCTATACCTGTTTATTCCAAACATATGCTAAGTTATTTAAATTAGCTTTAAAAAAATATCAAGACTATTAGTCTGTAATTTTCATTTGTTTTGGCTTGGCTTTTAAGAAAAATCATTTTTGCCACAAATGATACCTTATTTTAAAAATAGACAGTAGGTACTTGCAAGGTACAGTGACTAAGTGATGTAAAGTAAGAGGCTGGTTTTAAAAAGGCATAATCCTAAACAATCATTCCAGGTGAAAAAAAAAAATTGGTCCCATGACATATTGAGCATATTAAGCCCCCTTATTGTTGTCCTCTCAGTCTCTGAATTTTTCTTACACCCTCCATATGTTCCTGAACTTTTCTCTTGATTCCTACTCTTCATAGTCTTTAGGCAAAATACACATTTCCCAATGTTGATTCTATTTAAAAACACTCATTAATCGTGTGATATCTAGTTCTTCCCTTTTATATAATCATCCCAAATTTCTAAATATGTTTTACTCTTCTAGTCACTGGAAGACTTTTTTTTTTTTTAATTTTTTTTTTCAACGTTTTTTTTTTTATTTATTTTTTGGGGGACAGAGAGAGACAGAGCATGAACGGGGGAGAGGCAGAGAGAGAGGGAGACACAGAATCGGAAACAGGCTCCAGGCTCTGAGCCATCAGCCCAGAGCCTGACGCGGGGCTCGAACTCACGGACCGTGAGATCGTGACCTGGCTGAAGTCGGACGCTTAACCGACTGCGCCACCCAGGCGCCCCTGGAAGACTTATTTTTAATTCCAAAATCTAGCTGCTTCCAGGCAAAAGGTATGTAGCCCCAATGAGGATTTGAATACCAAGCACTTTAAATTTTTAACAGAGTCAGTCTTGAAATGAATGGGTCAGAGTATTTTATGGTAAGAAGTCCTCTTGCTTGATTGCTGTATTTATAAGAAGTTTTACAGTCACTGGAAATGCTGAATACAAACATGGATAACTATGCTCAAATTACATATTTCTATATAATACTCTGAGAAAAACCTACTTTGAGAAAAACTTTAAAAGTTAAATGAGACCACGTGGCAGTAGCAGATAGTACATGAGTTTTATAATAAAAGTATTTGAGCTTTATAATAAAACTGTCCAGGGGTGCCTGGGTGGCTCAGTCAATAAAGCGTCTGACTCTTGATTTCGGCTCAGGTCACGATCTCACGGTTCATGAGTTCAAGCCCCACAACGGGCTCTCTGCATACAGTGCAGAGCCCGCTTGGGATCTCTCTCTCCCTCTCTCTCTGCCCCTTCCCTGTTTGCATGCGCTCTCTTGCTCTCCCAATACCCTTAAAACTGTCCAGATACTTGCATTATACTAGCTGTATGACTTTGAGCAAATTATTTCATCTAGCTGAGTCTCAGTTTCCTTACCTGTAAAACAGATAAAATTCTACTTCCCTCACAGAATTAAATTAACAAAAAAGTACATGGCCCCAAATAAGTGTTCTATAGAACACTGCAAAGCATTTATTATTATTCAGTGTTCTGTAATCCTGTATCTTATTTAAATTATTGCTGACACTGAAATAGATACACCCAAAGGAAGCTATAGTTTAGGATCTTAACAAATGCAAATTGATCACTCAGGGGCCAAATATTGCTCTGCATGGTGCCTGAAACAGAGGACATGATACATATTTGTGTTTTATGCTTTGCGTTTTTTTTTAGGTCAAGAAATTCGGTTGAGTGACCACCCTTATTTAAGGGACGGAACTAGAATCAGAAATAGTAAAGAGTTTTTAGGTCAATTCACTGAGTTTGACAATTTGCCTAAGATGATGCCTGGCATCAGTATCTTTCCAAGCTCCCCAGATAATGAAATGGAATTCATTAAATGGAACAGGTTTGCAGGCTTATGTTTGGGAACAGCACAGTATGAGGAAGCACGTGAGGATTCTACTCCACAGCCACTGAAGAAACTAGTGCTCACAGGGAGAGAGAGGGTGGTGGCTGCCTTGGAGAGGAATAGAAAGCAGGCTAGAGTTTACCTGGCTAAACTCTCAGCACCAGGCTGAGAGCAAGGTCTTGGACCTGAGAAAGGCCTTTGGGCTTTTCATAATTCTCAGATTTGGGAATGAGAACACTCGACACACAAGAGGAATCGTGCTTCTGATGTGATTTCATATAGTTTAACACACTTATTTCTTTGAGGCTTTAATCCAGAAAATTTTGATTTAGCCTTCATAGGTCACATCCTCAATCTGAGAACCTTCTCTGCCACTTGTAAAAGAATGTTAAAGGAATAAGGAGAAGCCTTGACAGCAGGTACCATGTTTTCCCTCATCTTGTCTCCAGTAGATATCTTACCTATAGGATCAAGTCCAGACTTCCCAGGCTGCTATTCACTCACATTCTGCCATTATTACTCATAATTTCAAAAGTGGTTTAGTGATACCAATATAACAGACAACAAAACAATTTACACTGAGCTTTTATAATCTAGCCTTTAAAACTTGGATCATTTGGGGGCACCTGGGTGGCTCAGTAGGTTAAGCATCCGACTTCAGCTTAGGTCATGATCTCACGGTTTGTGGGTGAGATCACACATGGGGCTCTGTGCTGACAGCTCAGAGCCTGGAACCTGCTTTGGGTTGTGTGTCTTCCTCTCTCCCTGCCTCTCTCCCTGCCCCTCCCCGACTTGTTCTCGCTCTCTCAAAAATAAACATTAAAAAAATTTAAAAAAAAACTTTAATCATTTGTTTTTGTCTGAGCTACTTTGCCTCTCTATAGGTTTACTGTTAATCTGAGTTTACAAGAAAAAAAAAAAAAGACATGTTTACTGCTTAAATAAGCAACATCTAAAATCATGACTCAATTTTTCTTCAAGTAAGCTTTTGTTTGTAAATGCAGTTAATTCTAAAAATATAATGCATTCATGAACCTTGACATAACCTTCAATAAGTAGTACCTTCGTTTTATTCACATAATATTAGCTGTCATCACTTTGAATACATACCTGTTCACCATACAGTATAGGTCGGTTTAGGTTTATTCCCTTAATTGTTTGGTTTTGAGTTAGGACTGTAGCAAATGCTATCACACTTTGCATTCCCTAAAAACAATAAATTCATTAAGGAAACTGACAACATATTTAATGTCCCTATTTCAAAATCAGTAATCTGGATTCAGTTAAATAAATTGTATTTTGAATTGTAAACCTTTCATGGTCAAATTCAGAAATGAATGATCACTGTGTTTTCTCCCTGGCCTAAAATCTGTAACATGATGGGGAGTTCTGAAAGTTTCACAGTCCATTTCCTAGGATGTTTACCTCCAGGTTTGCTCCTAAGTCCTCAAGGTACTGTGTGTTGCAGACAGACCTCAGATACATAGATACACACGTGGGTCCCAGCTAGCACTCTGCACTACTGAGAACACTGCAAGTTTTACGCATACTTGAACCCTCTGTGTGAGTTGTGGCAAAGATTTACTAATCCATTTTTCACAGCTTCCACAGGCCTCCCTCTTTACCTTATTGGAAGGGCCTAATTCTTCCCCATTTCTGTGATGGACACCACCGACCACACCCAGGTGTTACACCAGAAAACCTGGGCTTCCTTGCACTCCGCCACTCCACTCACCCTCCCATCCAATTAATCAGTAAGTCTTAAGAGATTCTGTTTCCAAAAGATGTCTCAAATTAGCCCATCTGGGTGCCATCACCCCAACCCCAGTCCTTATCGTCGTCACCCGGACTACTGTAGTAACTTCCTAAATGGTCTGTGAGCTTCCTCTGTCACTAATTCCCCAACAGAGAAACCAGAGATCTTTTTAAAGGACCAGATAACGTCACTTCTCAAAGCCTTTCCATGACACATATTTATAACAATCCCCTCTTCCCCTGATGTATGACCTGCAACCCATACAACATTGCTGGATCTGGCCTCTGCAAACCTCCGCCTTCATTTTGAGATACTCTTAACTCCCTCATCCACTCTGGCTTTTGGGTTCTTAAAACCTGCGGAGTCAGTATTTCATTACTCATGTACCTCTCATGATTTTTGCTATATTTGGGTGTCAGTTTTATTATTTACTTAATAGTTTTCCATTAAATCAATTCACTTTTTCCATCTTATTTTAAAACTGTCATTACTATAAATGGAAAACCTTAAGTAAATTCCTCAAAATAAGCATCTATAAAAATAAATACATGAGTATTAAAATCGCCTCAGTCTGTATTAGTAATGCCACCCATACAACACTTGGGGCAGCACTATCTTAGAGTCTGTATGTGTTGGACCCCTGCCTTGAATGTTCTGCCATGGATGCTTTCCAAGGCAGTTATTCCTCATCCTTCATGACCAAGTGTTACCTCCTCAGATATTAGAAACTACCCTATCCTGAAGATTACCTCCTACTTGGCAATCTTTGTAGCACTTTTCTCTTTATTGATGTTTTCCCAACTGGAATATAAGCTTTCTAATGAAGTAGCATTTTTTTTAAATAAGAAACAACAATAACAACAGAAAACACTACAATCTTTTTTCTCAAAAGATCCCATATAGGTTAAGAAGGGTTATAGATGGAAGCTTAGGAAGAATTTTATTCTAAGTATTCCTCTATAATAAATACAATCTGATTTTATTAATAGCACTATTATGCCTAATAGTATAAAAAAAAAAAAACCTTTTTCTCTGATATTAGGGGAAAGCTTAATCATTCCTTAGATGGTCATTTAGCTGGTCTCTTTAACAATTACCTATCCTGGTTTCCAGGGAGAATGACGCAGTACCTAGGCGATATTTCTTATAACCATTTTACTCACCAGATCACAGTCACCCAGATCTAATTTTTCTAAGGATGAATTAATTTGCAGCATTGCAGCAAAAAACATTCCACCTTTATTTTCAATCTTGTTTCCAGTCATTCTTAGGTATTTCAGAGTTGTATTCTTCTGCAAAGGAAAAGAACCAAAACTTCGTTAAATTTTAGTCCACAGAATTCTTGTTTGATTACGTGAGTTAGGAGACTATATTACTATTTGTAGACTCCTCAGTTTTTCATGAAGACAGAAGAGGATACACTCCTTAAGGGTACCATTCAGCTACTCATAGCATAAAAATCTAGCTTAATTTTTTAGTGGAGAGAATGCCCCGGAAACAGATGCCCAAAAATGCCCAGTAAATGAAGCAGATTTTAATAAATTTTCCTTTCACTGGGAAATCTATAAGTTTGTTTTCTAACAAAATTATGCCACTTTTTTTTGAGGTGAAATTCACATAACCCAAAGTTAACCATTTTAAAGTGTACAATTCACTGGCTTTTAATAAATTCACAGTGTTATACGGCCATCACATAGCTAGTTCCAAAGTATTTTTATTACTTCCTCAAAAGGAGACACTATACCCATTAAGTACTCATTCCATATTCTCCCTGTATCACTTCTAAAGGAATATAATTTCTCAAACATTTGCAAAGTTTAACTCCTCTCATTCCACTCTTTTGATAATTCTTTCACAAATAAAACTACAGACATTTCAATATGCTGATGAGTAAATATCAGAAGACATGCAAGTGCAAATAGTTATCTTTAAAGTTAATCCAAACCCCTTAAGAGCAGGAAGAAGGCAAGGAGGTCTACTGTTAACACTTCTTTTTAATATTGTACTGGAGATTCTAGACCACGCAATTAGGCAAGGAAAAGAAACAAAAAAGGCATCCAGATTGGAAAAGAAGTAAAACCATCTCTGCATATAATGTGATCTTATTTATGGAAAATCCAAAGGAATCCACCAAAAAAGCTGTTAGAACTAGTGAGTTCAGTGAGACTGCAGGGCAAAAGACCAATTGTGTGTGTGTGTGTGTGTGTGTGTGTGTGTGTGTATTTTTAATCGTATTTCTACACACTAGCAATGAACAACCCAAAACTGAAATTAAGGTTATCCCATTTACAATAGCATCAAAAAGAATAAAACGTTAGGAATAAGTTTAGCAAAAGCAAGACTTGTACGTTAAAAACAAAGCACTTTTGAAGGAAATGAAAAACCTAAATAAATGGAAACCCTTCCCATGTTCGTGGATCAGAAGACTTAATACTGTTAAGATGGCAATACTCCCCAAACTGATCTAAAGACTGAAAGCAATTCCTCTCAAAAATCCTTGTTTTTCTTGCAGAACTTGATAAACTGATCTTAAATTTCATACGGAAATGCAAGGGACCAGCACATGTTGAAACAGAAAGGACCCATATGGGCTTCTTGACTTCAGAACTGGCTACAAACTACAGTAATCAAGATAGCGTGGGACTGGCATAGGGATCAAAATACAGGTTAATAGAATGAAGAACAGAGAAATAAGCCATTTACAATCGATCGAGAAAATTAATGGGGAAGAACAGTCTTAAATAGTATTGGGACAACTGGATATCCACATGCAGAAGAATGAGGTTAGACTCCCACCTCACATCATATACAAAAATTGACTCAAGATGGATCAAATAACTAAATGAAAGAGCTAAAACAAAACTGTTAGAAGAATACGCAAGTGTAAATCTTCATGACTTCGAGTTAAGCAAAGCCTTCTTAGATATAACAACAAAAGCAAAAATAAATCGAACTTTATCAAAATTAAATAATTTTGTGCTTCAAAGGACAGACACCATTAAGGAAGTGAAAAGACAACCTAAACTACAGAATGAGAGAAAACATTTGCAACTCAGGTATCTGATAAGGGACTTAACATCCAGAACATGTAAAGAACTCTCACAGTTTATAAATTTTTTTTTTTTTAACGTTTGAGACAGAGACAGAGCATGAACGGGGGAGGGGCAGAGAGAGAGGGAGACACAGAATCAGAAGCAGGCTCCAGGCTCTGAGCCATCAGCCCAGAGCCCGACGCGGGGCTCGAACTCACGGACCGCGAGATCGTGACCTGAGCTGAAGTCGGACGCTCAACCGACTGAGCCACCCAGGCGCCCCAGAACTCTCACAGTTTAAAAAGACAACTAAAAACCATTTAAAAATGGGCACCGAATAGACGTTTCTCCAAAGAATGGCACATGCAAAGATGCTCAACATCATTATTTATGAGGGAAATGCGAATCAAAACCACAAAACCTCTTCATATCCACCAGGATGGCTAAAATCAAGACAGTAACAAGTGCTGGTGAGGATGTAGAGAAATTAAAACACTCCACATTGCTGGTGGAATCATAAAAAGGGACAGCCACTTTGGAAAACAGTTTGGCAGTTTCTCAAGATGTTGAACACCATTACCAAATGATCTAGCAGTTTCACTCCTAGGTATATAACCAAGAAAATGGAAAACCTATGCACACAAAAATGTGCAAATATTCACATTATTATATATAATTCACATTATTATAGCATTATTATAGACAAAAAGTGGAAACCCAAATGTCCTTTAACTGATAGATGAACAAAATAGGATATATCCAAACCATGGAATATTATTGGGCAATAAGAAGGAATGAAGTATGTTACAATATGGATGAACACTCACTGGGGAGTGAAAGAAGCACGGAGAAGGGTTGCTAATGGCTTTGCGGCATCTTTGGGGGATGAAAAGTTCTAAAAATAGACAGTGATGGTTGCACAATTCTGAATATACAAAGACGCACAGAGCTGAACACCTTAAAGGTAAATTTTTATGGGAAAACGTAAATTTTTATGTATGTGAATTATACCTCAATAGAGCTGTTTATTTTTAGGGGTACCTGGGTGGCTCAGTCAGTTAAGTGTCTGATTCTTGGTTTTGGCTCAGGTCATGATCTCACGGTTCATGGGTTTGATCCCCACATCGGGCTCTATGCTGGCAATGTGGAGCCTGCTTGGGATTCTCTCTCTTTCCCTTTCTCTTTGTCCCTCCCCTGTTCGCTCACTCTCTCAAAATAAATAATCATTTTTTAAAAACTGAGGTCAAAAGTGCTTGTAATATTACATTTTAATACATCAAAGTACAATAAAAGTACACATTTGAATAATGTAAGTTCACAGTGATATTTTATTACGTTGATTACAAGCTATCAGAAGTTAAAATTCCCAAAGAAAATGTTGGTTTAAGGTATTTAAATGCTTACATGTAGTGCTTTAGCAATCAATTCTCCACCTTCGGGCCCAATATCATTAAACATAAGATTTAAATAAATGAGTTTATGTTGTTTCTATAATAAGGAGAGAAAAGAAACTATTATTAGGAATGCAATTATTAGGAAACAAATCAATCTAGGAGCTGCTTTATTTAAATAAAAGTATTCACCTCCAAAGAAAATCTTTGCAACATAGAAAATCTTTAAGTCCAGCACAAGAAACTACCATTAAGGGCCGGGGGAGGGGGTGGAGATTACCATTCTCATTTAAACATAACTGCAATATAAATGAAAGAAAAAGACCACATTCTTTTTTGATCAATGATTCAAAGTACGAATGTGCTTACAAAGTATGAGTGTACAAGTTTGCAAAAGAGGACTCAGGAGCTCTAGGTACCAGTAGTCTACTGATAAATACACAGGTGGGTTTTCAGTGTATTTCAAGTGTTATAAATATACTGCAAGGTCAGGACCTGGACATTTTGCAAAACTGTCACTTTGTGGGTGTGCCACGAGACTAGGTGGTTTCACTGTAAACAGAACATTTTGATGACTTTTGCAGCATTTTTGTAATTGTTGAGAATAAATTTAGTTTATATTCTTTTTTAATCTTCGCTCTGTCCTTACATTGTGTGCTATCTCATGGATAGGAGAATTTTAAAATCACTTTTAAGCTCATTGGAAACATGTTTAGCAGTTGAGATTGGGACAAGTAAGAACTGAAAAAGCGAATTCAAGAGAGGTAGTGAGTAAGTGATATATGCTGCCTTAAACATTTTAACTGAAAAAACAGACACATACACATATTTGCCAATCGTCTTGAGGTCGGAACAAGGGCCTTTTCTTAAAGTACACCTATCTGATTGGTGGACCACACGTTTTTTGTTTTGTTTCTTTGACCACACTGTATTTCTTAAACAAAATGCAACCATAATGCAGCACTTCAGCCTGGGCCGTTCCAAAGTGAAGACTGTAATAAAGGGTTAACTTAGCAGGCTTAGGGTACTCAAACTCTGCACATTCCAAAGAAAGGACTGGTTCTTAACTGACTCCTGGGAGAAAACAAAAAGAACTGAGAACATGTTGCAGTAAAATACCTGAAGCAGTCTTGCAGCATAGTATGCACCAACATCACTCATGAGGTTATATCTAACATCCAAACCTGGAGAACACGGATGAATAGAGGCAGATATTCCTTATAATGAATAATTAAAATCAGGAAAATGAAAGCAAGAGGCAACGATTCTTAAGGAAGCATATACCATTAATATATGGATTCTTCTTTAAAATTCTGGAAAGAATCCAAAAATCTTCACCTGTTATTCTTTCTACTGGCATTAAGCGACTGTTACCAGGAATGTTTAATGTGATTCCTTCCAATCTGTTAAAATACAAAAAAGAAACCCAGTAAAGAAATAAAAGCACTTTTTCCCTCATGTGTAAATAGTAACGTCATGAATAGCATTTACTGAAACCAAGTATGTGTCACAATATAGATTTACAGCAAGTAACTTAAGAGGGCTGAATATTCTACAGATTTTACAGACACTTTTATATTATAGAATTTTTCTCACACACACACAAAACAATGTATCTCTACTTGACAGATAATGACATCAAAGACTTCAACGATTTTCATAAATAAATCCAGCCCACAGGAGTTCAGCACAAATCTGGAGCCGAGAGCCACTGGTCTCGTGTTCGTTCCCATATACTCCACTACCTCTGGGACTAACGCTGTCCATCATTTACCTCTCTAAATCAAAAAGTACGTCCATTTTAAAAAGGATTTGCAAGTGGCTTTAAACAAATCACTCAGTATTCCAGGATTTTCACACAGATGATTATCAGTGAATATTACTTATGTAATCAAGTATTTGTCTTCCTTACCCCTTTTCAATTTCTTCATCCACTTCCTGGAGTAGATGCCATACAAAGGAATTAATTTTCCTGGACTTTTCCATACACAGATTATAATAATCTTCCTGGAGACTGCCAATAATTTCTGGAACTTTTGAAAAAGTAGTGCATTACTCTTCACAATGTGAATTATACCGGGACCTTTCCCTTTCCCTCTACACCCTCCCCCTGCCCCCCGCGCAAAAAAAAAAAAAAAAAAATTACACTTCTTCCAAAGATACGAATGTGTATGTGAATAGAGTCAGGGGTAAGGAAGAAAAGGAGATGAGATTAAGAGCAAGAGGGGGAAAATAGAAGGAATCGAGGCGAATGAAAATGCCGTTCGAACAAGAGCCATAGAAGCCCCCACTGAGGGTAGGCAGACACTAACTGGGAATTGACACAAAGGGAGAACTACAGACCTGGTAGCTGAGGAAAAGGATATTCATAAAAATTAAATATTTTGTCCAAAACCATACAGCTAATGAGGGCAGAGTATAAAAACTGACTCCAAAGCCTCTTTCCACTCTGCCACCTTAGGTTAGGATGACTCACACTTTCTTATCATGACTTCAGATAAAGACAATTCTATCAGAGAATCTAAACTTTAAAAAGATCTGAAAAATCACCACGTCCCATAGGCTTCTTGGATACCCTCTCTACCATGCAGGTTGATGCATCTTTGAATATAGCTGTCAGTTCCTCCTTACACTAAGTGGAGGCCTGGCTCATAGCAGCTCTTCACCTACCCTAGCCTTCCATGTCCTCTTTTTTTTTTTAAGTTTATTCTGAGAGAGAAGGAACCAGTGGGGAGGGGCAGAAGCATGGGGACAGAGGATCCAAAGCAGGCTCTGTGCTGACAGCAGAGAGCCTGATGTGGGACTCAAACCCACAAACTGTGGGATCATGACCTGAGCCCAATTTGGACACTTGAGCCACCCAGACACCCCCTTTTCCTCTTTCTAAAGATTGATTTTGCTCTGTTCAGCCCTTAACAAAGAAGACTGAAACAAAGCAGGAGTTGAACTCTCTCCTTTGTTACACCTGCTGCTTTCCTTAAAGGTCTTAGTTTTTCATATTAATTTAAAAGGATCTTTTGCCAGACCCACGCCTTCCAGGGTGGAAGCTATGCTGTCATTCTCCTTAGAAGCACATGCCACTATCTTTGTTTCCTGTCCTATCTTTTGTGTCTCTTGAAAAAAAAAAATCTGTGCTCAGAGATCTCACGACTCAACCAACCTAGTGTCTTCAGAGCCAGCCTCTTAGAGTCTCTGCATCTCAACAGATGTTCTTTGCTGAGATTTTTGCTGAGTAGATTTCTACGTTATATGAACCCAAGACTTTACTAAACACATTTGCAAAACAAGATTTAAGATGAGGAATGTTGTATTAAAAAGGAAAGCAGTACACTTTTCTTAACAGTTTTTAAGAATGAGCTTTAAAGGGGCACTTGGGTGGCCCAGTCAGTTGAGCGTCCGACTTCGGCTCAGGTCACGATCTCGTGGTCTGTGAGTTCGAACCCTGCGTCGGGCTCTGTGCTGACTATTCAGAGCCTGGAGCCTGTTTCAGATTCTGTGTCTCCCTCTCTCTCTACCCCTCCCCCGTTCATGCTCTGTCTCTCTCTGTCTCAAAAATAAATAAAAACATTAAAAAAAAAAAAGAATAAGCTTTAAAGGGACACTCGGGTGGCTCAGTCAGCTGAGCGTCCGACTTTGGCTTGGGTCACTATCTCATGGTTTGTGAGTTCGAGTCCCACGTTGGGCTCTGTGCTGACAGCTTGGTATTGTCTCCCTCTCTCTCTGCCCCTAACCCACTCACATTCTGTCTCTGTCTCTCCCAAAATAAATAAACATTAAAAAAATTTTAAATAATAAGCTTTAACAAAAATTAACCCACTTATTCCAGACAACTTGGAAATTTCAGTATAAAAAAAAAATAAACATTTATCAGCAATCCCACTGCCAAAGAACCATTATAACTGAGGCCTGTGGGTATTTCCTCCCAAATGTTTTTCTCACATATGTACTTATTAGCATTTTTAAACAAAATTGGAATATTTCAGTACAGTTCCAGATCTTTTAACATTATGTTGTGAGTTTTCCCATGTCATTCTCTGAAATTTTTTTATGTCAACAGAATTTCCTCTCTTGTGTGTGGATGTACCTAAGAAACCCTTCACTTATTTTAGGAAGTTTTCATGTATTTAAACAACATTTTAGCACAATATCTCCCAAATTGTGCTCTTTAGAATACTAATCTATGAAATGATCAAAGATACTCTGGGGCACCTGGGTGGTACAGTCAGTTGAGCATCTGACTTTGGCTTAGGTCATGATCTCACGGTTCTTGAGTTCAAGCCCCACATCAGGCTCACTGCTGTCAGTGCAGAGCCCGCTTGGATCCTCTGTCCCCCTCTCCCTGTACCCCTACCCTGCACGCTCTCTTTCAAAAATAAACATTTAAAAAAAAAAGATGTTCTAAGTAGAATAGATTTTATTGTCAGATAAGCTTGGGAAGCGCTGCAGTAAACAAAGCTAAACAGACCCCTATCTGTATAACACTTCTCTGGACATTAAAAACACTCAAGAGTGTAAGGGTCTTTAAATTATTGAGCCTGGAGAGAAGGGAGAATAAAAATACTCCATCTCCCAGACTTATGTGACCAGGGTTCACATGGAATTCAATCTACAAAATGCTACTTTAGCATTCTCGACAGGAAACATAGCAAACAGATGTCAAACACATTTACTTGTTGGAGCTGGACTCCCACTGGGCTTGTTTCCTCCCTTCTACTACCTTCCTTGTTTTGTTTTTTAAATTTTAACAATTATTTTTGAGAGAGACAGACGGACAGACAACGCGAACGGGGGGGTGGGGGGGGGGGGGAGACAGACAGAGAGGGAGACACAGAATCTGAAGCAGGCTCCAGGCTCCAAGCTGTCTGCCCAGAGCCTGACACGGGGCTCGAACTCACAAACCATGAGATCATGACCTGAGCTGAAGTCGGACCCTCGACCAACTGAACCACCCAGGAGCCCCATCCTTGGTGTTAAAAACAGACTACCGTGAGAATCTCTGAGGCTCAGTGCCTGCCTTCAGCTGGCCACAGCACACCCGGGACATGCAGGAGAAATGCGTCAGACTTAGAAATCCTGTTTCTTTGAAAGAAGGAGGGAATCTTAAACTATACACTAAATATAGCTAAAGAAAGTTAATACGAAAAATTCTTATCACCCGACTGTGGATTTAAAGTGTTTAAAAGTTTCCGGTAGGGGCGCCTGGGTGGCGCAGTCGGTTAAGCGTCCGACGTCAGCCAGGTCACGATCTCGCGGTCCGTGAGTTCGAGCCCCGCATCAGGCTCTGGGCTGATGGCTCAGAGCCTGGAGCCTGTTTCCGACTCTGTGTCTCCCTCTCTCTCTGCCCCTCCCCCGTTCATGCTTTGTCTCTCTCTGTCCCAAAAAAAATAAATAAATGTTGAAAAAAAAAGTTTCCGGTATATTTTTCTGTTATGCTCTCTTTCATTTAAAATTCACCTAAGGGGGCGCCTGGGTGGCGCAGTTGGTTAAGCGTCTGACTTCAGCCAGGTCACGATCTTGCCGTCGTGAGTTGGAGCCCCGCATCGGGCTCTGGGTTGATGGCTCAGAGCCTGGAGCCTGTTTCCGACTCTGTGTCTCCCTCTCTCTCTCTGCCCCTCCCCCGTTCATGCTCTGTCTCTCTCTGTCCCAAAAATAAATAAACGTTGAAAAAAAAATTTTAAATTCACCTAAGTACTGTATGTCGGGATTTTATGGCATCAGTAATTTATTTCCTGTATTCATATTCACGGAAAATAATAAGTCAGTGTTCCAATTGTAAAGCTAAGACTAGGAATACCAGTTACACAAGAAAATGTCAAAGTCTAACCCAAATGTCATTTTTAATCCATGCCAAAGTCTTATATTCCAAATATTTTGCACCTAGGAGCACTTTTTAAAAATTCTATATTAAAAAAAAAAAAGTGGGCAGGGGCTCAGTTTGGAGGTGGTCCCCTATACCCTCCTACACTGGCACCACCCAAGTACTGGGGAAATCCAAGGGTTGGGAGTGAGTCAGAGTAAGTGCCTATCCAGGATCAGCTGTGTGACTTTGAACAAGTACAAGTTATTTAAATTCTCCCATCTTAAACTTCCTCTTATGCTAGAGGCAGAGCTAGATGCCCATCTCACAGATGCAGTAAGGAATAGTTAAAGCCTCTAGCACAGTTCCATATCTACAAGCACCCAACCCTTTAAAACAAGCATCCAGGGGCCCCTGGGTGGTCTGACTTAGCTCAGGTTATGACCTCACTACTCATGAGTTCAAGCCCCACATGACCTCTGTGCTGACAGGTCAGAGCCTGGAGCCCGCTTTAGGATTCTGTCTCCCTCTCTCTCTGCCCCTCGCCTGCTCGTTCTCATTCACTCTCTCAAAAATAAACATTTAAAAATATATTTAAAAAGACAAACAAAAACAAGCATCCAAAATGGAAACAGTGAGGAATACCTGGGTGGCTGAGTCAGTTAAGCAACCCATTCTTGATTTCTGCTCAGATCATGAGCTCATGGTTCTTGGGTTTGAGCCCTGCAATAGGGGTCCTACTGAGCCTGTTTGGGATTCTCTCTCTCTTTCTCTCTCTTCCCCTTTCTCCCTCTCTGCCCCTCCCCTGCTACGTGCTCTTCCTCAAAAATTAATCTAAAAAAAATGGACAGGATGGCAGGAGGAGGGGTGTGCAGACCATACTCGAGACCCTCTTGCCCACCTAGGCCCCGCTTTCTGGAGCTTGCACACAAAAAAGGGCCCAAGAGGAGCACCTACACACCCTTCCCTGAGACGGGAGAGCAAATCAATAGACACACCTCCCCCAGGACAACCTATCAAGTGAAGGGCAGACCCTCGGGGAGGAAGGGGGCGGATCGTGGGGCTCCCCTCCCACCCATATGTGGGGGCCCCCGAAGTTCTGGCCACAGCTGGGGTTCCCAGGGGCACCCTCCTGCCCAGCCGCCTCAGGCCAGCAGCCTGCTCGGAGGAAAGGGCTGGTGCGAGCAAGCCCGCGGCTGGGGTATCACCCCTCGCCCGCTCCACCTGGCCAGGCAGGCGCCGAAGGACACCCTATTTCTTACCGCTCCTGTCGGCCGGGGCCCAGGACGTAATAGGGATTGTAGTGGGAGCGGGAGGGGGAGACGGGGACTTTGCCCGGGCCGCCACCTTCCCACCGCCCAGCATCTCCCTTTCCGCCCCCAGAGCGGCGGTGGAGTTGTCATGACGACCGCGCGCATGCGCCTGCCCAGTCCCAGACCTCCTGCCAGCTGCACCGGGGCTCGCGTGACCGCCGGACCCTGAACGCCACCTCCAGCCCGCTGCACATTCATTACCCACTTGGGCCCTTGAGGCCTGTCTGGGCAGGCGGTGACCGCCAATGCTATGGAAGCTCGTCGGTCACCCCCGCCTGGCTTCGGGTCACCTTGACCTGGGTTAAAAACACAGACGGAGAGTGCCCCGGATCCTTTGCAGGGAGAAGTTCTTGAGGTTTAGCGGGCACGGCTGATAGGCTGGGGGCCAGGGCTACAATGACGATTGTGACACAGTCCCCTCCCCAAAGCGTGCACATACCTGCGGGGGGCCAAGTACAGAGGAACGTGGTAGCACCAGGACAGATAAGGTCCGGAGCTAAGGAAGCTGAAAGGGGTATGTAGATCAGTCTTGTGTTGGGGCGGGGGTATCAGGGAGGGCTTTTTGTCGGAGGTGACTCTCTGACCGGCCCCAGCGAATCCGTCCCAGGTGCTGGAGACCCACAGGTACTTGGGGCTGCCTAGATGAGTATGGGGGGGGGGGGGGGCGGGGAAGGCGGGCAGGGCCAGATCCACACGGAGCCCTGCGCATCCTCTGAGAAGCACAGCTGATAGGGGGCAAGGTGCTGGGAGCCCTCAGATAGGAAACAGCTGGTGGAAGTGGATTTGACAGGATCTAGGGGAGACTCTGAAGCAGCCTCAGTAGCCCAACAGAGATAGGGCCTCAGCCGAGGCTGGACTCAGTGAAAGGAGGAGATGGGGACAAAACCCAGCAGGAGGTACAGGGTAGCATGCTCAGGATTTGGTACTTGGATGGGGGAGAGAGAAAAAGAGGAAGGAGGAAAGGAAAGGTCTGTTTGGGGTTAACCATAGACTGCAGAGGAAGCAGCTGAAGGGCGCTGGAGAGAGCTCTGGAACCAACCAGAGACTCCGTGCCTGGAGGATAGAAGGAAGACCCTCAAGGTGAAACCAGGACATTTATGAACACTGTTCAAAGGTGAAAAATAAAGTGCCCAAGACCTCTCTCCCGGAAGCTACCCCACTAGGCAATTCCAGAAGGGCACTCCACTGTTAGCAAATTGTGCTAGGAGGCAGGGGCCTCTGTGTAGCCCACAGACTGTGGCCATCACTTGAATCACTTCAGGTTAAACATGATAGAAAATGCTGTTTCCATTTACCCTCCCCCGTTCTACCAATAGAGGTAGCTTGAAATACTAAAGCATGAATGTGGGCACAATTCAGCATCTGCAGTCCCTACCCCTCTCAAAGTACTTGAAGTCAAGTAGAGGAAAGTAAGGAGTTAAGGATTAATTGCTGCTCTAGGGGAAGGGAGGGATATACTTTTAAAGGAGGAAGAAGTGCCAATCAGACTTTTGTTCTAGAGAGTGACTAATAAACAAGGTCAGAACAAACAGAAAAGAGCTGCTTTTCACCAAACAGCACTTAAAGCACTGTTCTCCGTATGAACCTTAGCAAAACAAAGTATTTGCACAGAACTACAGACTGTGTGTCGAAATGCATATCAAATAGGATGGCCAAAAAAATACCGACCACATGTACAACTCATTTCCGTCAGTACATTTTTCATTAACCCAATGATTTCCAGATGGAGGAGGGATGTAATTTTAAAGACCTGCCCCTTGAGAATTAAGTGGCTGAGGGGCAGGGAGGTAGGGGAAACAGATGTTGCTGAGCTGGCTTCAAGGAAACTTAAGTGGATTCACTGGGTGCTTATGTGTCAGGAGGTCTAACTTGAGTCTCGGCTTTCTAGAAGTCAGAACCAAAGAAAATATATGAAAGTACGTAGTCCCCTTTTTTTTTTTTTTAATTTTTCTTAATGATTGTTTTTTGAGAGAGACAGAGTACAAGTGGGGGAGAGGCAGAGGAGAGGGAGACACAGAATCCAAAGCAGGCTCCAGGCTCTGAGCTGTCAGCACAGAGTCCGACGCAGGGCTTGAACCCATGAACTGCGAGATCATGCCCTGAACCAAACTTGGACACTTAACTGACTAAGCCACCCAGGTGCCCCTGTAAATGGCAGCATTTACTTTCCTCTGGCACCTTACAGTAGGAAGGTTTAGTAGGTGTATCTTTATATAAGTAACTTAACAGACATGTCTTTGACTATAGTTTTATAGAAATATTTTTCAAATGATTGTTTAACTGTTTAAAAAGCCAACAGCATGGTGTTTAATTATGATCTAAGGAAGTCCTATCTTGAGGAAACAGATAATAGGGTCTAGGGAAGTTGTTTCCTGCTAACAGGGAGAGAGAACTCAAAGGATCTGGGAGAATTAATGTTTCACACACCCATTAGCTCTTTCCCCCCCAACTACCAGAAGATTGAACTGAGCTGCTAGCAGGTGTCAGAATAGAGCAAATTCCTGGTTGAATTTTCTGACGAGTATCTGAAGTGCCGACTCCTGGTATTGATCGTGCATACATGTTGTTTAGGTACTGAATATGCAGGTGGAAAAATGAGTGTTATTAAAAAATTGAGTTGGGGGGCGCCTGGGTGGCTCAGTCGGTTGGGCGTCCGACTTCGGCTCAGGTCACGATCTCGCGGTCCGTGAGTTCGAGCCCCGCGTCGGGCTCTGGGCTGATGGCTCGGAGCCTGGAGCCTGCTTCCGGTTCTGTGTCTCCCTCTCTCTCTCTGCCCCTCCCCCGTTCATGCTCTGTCTCTCTCTGTCTCAAAAATAAGTAAACATTAAAAAAAAAAAAAATTGAGTTGGCCCATGGATAAAAGAAGAGTAGAGGGAGTTGGTGGAAAAGTTTACATTCCTATTATCTGATGAGACGAGAAAGTAGATCACTGATTAGTAGTAAATAGTGCCTCAAACCTTCTTGCTCATTGTGCAAGACAATAGGGAAAAAAAACCACAGTCTACAAATAAAAAAAATGCATTGTCTATGAATTACGAGATCTATAGTTTGGTGATATGCGTGGAAGAAGGAAAAGTAGAAACATTTTTGAAAATGGATAAAATGCCGTTTTGAGTCTATTTAAAGACAACAAGTCCTAAGAAGCTATTTCAGATCGATCGTTTGGTGACGATGGCGATACGGGCACACTGGTGTGGCACAAGCTAACAATTCCGGCAAACAGATGTTTCTCTAAGGCCTCTTTTACCTTTAAGTCACTGATCTGAGGTTTTCAAAAGGAAAGGGTTACTGGCCCTGGGCTTGGTAGAGCTCTTCACCTACAAGCCTTTCAGAGCTCATCACCAGATTAAAGACTTCTCTATTTCTCTTAAGAAAACATATCGTACGTCTCAGTATCCCAGGACTAAGTATGAAATTTCTACTTAGAGAACACTTCTAACACCAACTGTGTGGGTTTTCCCAAGAAGCAAGTCTCCAGTTCTCTGCGGACGCCAAGGAGGTGTCCAAAAATTTAGTTCTGCACTGTACCCAGAGTTAGCACAGACCCTACAGGGTGAAGGTTCAGTCCCACAAGACTGCTTCCCACTGCAGATGCCAGCCACAAATCCTAGGTTGTCGCCAGTTCCAGCGGACTACCAGTCGGGGTTCCCTCAAGTTCAATAATTTGCTTTAGTCGTTTACAGAACTCAAGGAAACACTTTACTTACTATTACCGCTGTATTCTAAAAACTACCATTCAGGCACCACCAAACGGAAGAGATGCATGTGGGGAAGAGAGGGTATCAAGACAGGGCGCAGAGTTTCCATGCCTTCTCTGGGAATATTAGCCTTCCAGCACCAACCCAAAAGCTCTCCCATAACCTCTCGGTTTAGGGTTTTTATAGAGGCTCCAGTACATAGGGAGGATTGATTACATCGCCGGCAATTGGTGATTAAACCAACATCCGGCCCCTCTCCCCTCCCCTGAGGTCAAGGGCTGGGGTTGAAAGCTCCGCCCCTCTAATCACGTGAGTGGTTCCTCTGGCAACCAGCTGCCATTAGGGAGCTATCAGGGTGCAAATAAGGGTGAGGGCAGTAAGCGGTATGGACTCAGGTGTGGTTGATGGGCTTATTATGAATAACAAAAGATGCTCCTTCCCAACCACTCAGAAAACACCAAAGTTTTAGAAGCTCTTGTATCAGGAACTAGGGAACGAATACCAAATATATATTCTATCACAATATCACACCCAGAATCTTCCTTTATTATTGTCTGAGCAGATTAGATTCTCCCTTGCCTCTGCTGAAAATCTAAAGTTGCTTGCTTATAATAGTTTTCCACTCAAGTCTGAATTTTATATGAGTCTTCATCTCCGTATTACTTGAGACTTAAAAATTTTTCATGGAATTTTATGGTTTCCCAGAAATTATCAAAGCAAAGGATTACCATTACCATTACCATTACATGATTCTCCAGTCCTAGCTGTATTGAGGCTTTTTGCTTGTCTGTATTAAAGGGAGAAGATCTCCCAGGTGTTTTAAGTAAAATCTTGAAACTAATTTAACTGGAAATGGTTATTTATGCTATCAGATTCACATTACACATCCAGTTGGTGTGTAATCAGACTTGAAAACCAAAGTGTCAACACTTGATGTAAATTTCAGAGGGCTGATCATTTTTTCCTAAATGGTTTTCTCAAGCATTAAAGTTAAGCAAAAAAGAGCTAACTATTAAACTATCCAAAACCTGGCTCCCTGAAATTACACAACGGTTACGACGCTTAGAAATTCCACAGTAATATGGATTTGTAACAAGTTATTTGACCACGTTGAGGTAGCAATCCCAATGAAAAAAAAAAAATAGCCAGATAAGGAATCAATCTTCTTCATTCTTATTTACTGTGGCTGAATTACTGGCCAAGCTGTTGCAAATCCTGACTTTACAACCTCCTTTTATTAAGTCTGCTAATGGATATACAATATATATAGCTTTCAGAGGCCATCAAATTGGTTCCAGACACATGTGGGCTGTAAGATTCTGGTGAGATAACATACGTACACACACATTCAGACATTCTAGGCAGGTCTCATCATGGAGGAAGATGAATATTAGAAAAAATAAGTTCTTTTATGCACCTGGATGCCCAGACACACTTGTGTTAACCCTAATCAGATGGCTAGTCCACAAGAATCTTCCCCAGATGACTCTGCCTGAAGGGCTGCAAAAGAAAATCAAGCCTGAATGCTTACACCCAAGACTGATTTTAATAAAAACCAGACTTCTTGTAAACAAATAATGTAAATATCCTTAGTGAGGATATCCAGCCCCCACTTCCTACTATGTTCTGAGATAAGCCCTTTTAGTTACTTAGTATCTGTATCTGTAAAACAGAGATCTTAATGGTGCCTGCTTCTCAGGGTTCTAGTGAGGATTAAACGCATTGAGTAAAGCTTAGCCCACGTAGAGTCCTGGGTGCTATTTTCATTTCTAGTATCACCTTAGTCTGTATACTATGGATTGTCTAGAGGCCTTCAGTATTGTCAGTAGTTTAGGACACTGGAAATTTTATCCTGCAGGACTGAACAGTATTAATCTACCTAATGATCAAATGACAAATGCTGGCATTTGTCATTCCAGGCATAATTCTCATTCTAGGCATAATTCATTCTAGGCATAATTCTAGGCATTCTAGCCATAATTCAACCAGTGATAAGTCTTTTCTTTTCTTTAACAGAGAACAACACTGTCCCAGAGCTCTTTTGGAGGCTAGGCATATAGTAATGGGGATCTAAACCACACACTGTTGTGTTGCAAGGTGCAGTAATATTAAGTGTGGGGCTCGAAGCACATCCCCTCTATCTAGGGACTGGACCTCTGTGTGGATGAGAGGCTCCATACTCCAGCAGGAAAGTCCCCATCCTAGAATGCAAGTCAGAGATGCTACAATCAACCTAGCTACCATCACATCATTGTCTTCTCTGCCCTTTATCTTAGGCTTTGTGTGTGTGTGTGTGTGTGTGTGTGTGTATGTGTGTGTACTAAGGACCAACAACTTAGTCTTTGGTAACACAATATTAACATCTTAGATTTACAAAATTTATAAATCCAGTAGTGCAAGTCTGCCAATTTTGTGATTATTCAAGATTGCCTTTTGCAATTCTAGGTTCTTTGCATTTTCATATAAATTTTAGAATCAGCTTGCTAACTTCTACCAAAAAGAAAAAAAAAAGCCTATTGAGATTTTGATTGAGGTTGCACTGAAACTATAGATCAATTTGAGTAACACTGACATCTTAACATTGAGTGTTCTAATCCACAGACATGATTTATTTCTCCATTTCTCCATTCTTTCTGGGTTGCAGCTGCAGTTCATTTCAATTCCCAGCAATTTCAAATGTCCCGCTTAGGGATTTAAGCCCCTTCCTCCAGCCAGGCTTAGGGATCTAAAAGCATGAGAGGACAGGACCTCTCTCTGCTTTTCCAGATCGCCTGCAACTTTTCCTAGGCCACTGAGTCGGCCCCAGTCTACTGGGGAGAGGTGGCTCTGCATTTGAGGCTCCTCCGTGCTAACCCACCATGCTGCTCATACAGGGCTCTTAAAAGTTTGACTGGTTTCTCCTGGTTTCAGAAGTTCCTTTGCCTGTGCATATGGAAGGCTGGCTTCTCTGCCTGCCTGGTCCCCAAAGTTGAAAATGCCACCGGGCATGAAAGTGCCCACTGGTCTCTGCTAACTTAGGGAAGGGATAGTCCTTCTCTAGAATTAATTCGTTGGGCCTCCTTTGCATCCACAACTCTCTGGTGGCTTCAAGAAAAAAACATAATATTTTTAAAATATTATTTTTTCCAAGTGTTTTCTCAGTGTTCGTGGTAAGA